>NC_085005.1:12136548-12146548 GCF_963854185.1 Sardina pilchardus | reverse complement strand
AGTGAGGAAATGAGCTTTAGGTGAATAATAAGGATAGGCTAGAAGGAAGGGTGAATAATAAGGATAGAAGGCTAGAAGGCCAATATCCACCCAAGGCGTGCCGTGCTTGTCAAAAGGTCGGACTCATTTTAACGGAGTTACACTCGCTGACTTTACAGATTACTCCGCAGCGCTGTTGTGCAAGAATCAAGTCTTCTGAAACCGCCCGATTACTACTAACTCCTCAAATCTTTTAATGCTTTCAGGAGTTTCACACAATGTTGTTTTTTTTACTGCGCCTTGGTTTTCGTTTTGGCTGTGATTAAAATCATGGCATAGCAGCCAGAACTGCTGGTAAACAAGCCATTGGCAGTTGCTTTATAAAGTCTGCTGTAGCTGAGACCGATACCCCGCTTGTGTTTACAATGGATTTGTTTACACCGTAAATATAAATCCTTGTGATTGTTTCACTTAGACTAATTGATTAGGAGCCAGATGACTACTACCACACTGATGCAATTTATGCTGCTTCCTTGTCCGCTGTTGCCAAGCCAGTGCTTTCACAAGGTGTTGTGTATATAGCAACGGATAGGTATTGAAGTTAAGTAGCTGGTGTGACTTGTTGTGGTTGGTAGACATTTTGGACACACTTCAATCTACACCTAACTGATGGAGTGTATTGAGAGTGTGTGTGTGTGTGTGTGTGTGTGTTTGCGTGTTTGCGTATGACGGAGTGTTCTTGTCCTTAAAGACTAAAAACATTACACATCATGTATCCTTGACTGTCGTGTCGAGATTCTCGCCCAGTTCCCTTACGTAGTGAAGAAACCAGACCAACGGTCAGTCCTCGCCTGTCTCAGAAGGCCCCATGTGTGGTGGGGAGAAAGGCCATCTCTGTTCCCCTGGCTCCTCCGTCTTACCCCGGCTGAGTGTTGGCTCCCCCCCCCCCAGTGGATCCTGGGCTGGGGTGGGAGCGAGGGAGAGGGGGGCAGAGAAGTGGTAGCGGTCTTTGTTACAATCCATTGACTGTGCAGCCTGTGGTGCTATCTGTGTGTTGGCAATCTTGACATCCCCCCCCCCCCCCCCCCCTAGAGAAACTGACACATGGTTCGCTCGTCTCTCGTCTCTGATGGGATTTTTATGCCAGTCGATGGTGATGTTGGCAGTCTTAGACGGAGGCTGCCATCCCTCGCTTGTGTTTTCTCTGTCCATCTCTCTCTTTCTCTCTTCTGTCTCTCTTTCTCTTTCCATCTTTCTATTTGTGAACGTGGAAGTGCAACAGTTCAGCTGTGCAGCTGCACTTTGATATCATTTGAGCAACCCTAGGCCAGTTTTGGCTGTCTCTGAACATACCATCAAGCATCTGGTATGCGGGTACATGAATATCCACACACACACACACACACACACACTTTCATGTTGAGAGACAAACATGATGAAGAGCAGCTTGGCTCTCAACAGGGAGAATTTCAACTCATGAAAATGCAAGAATTACAGATAGAAAGCCTATTCATGCAGATTGTTTTAACAACCTCTCTCTTTCTCTCTCTTTCTCTCTCTCCCTCTCAGTAGGCAGTAAATCCAGAGGTCTGCAGTGGGTGGTGGATGTGACTATAGGCTACCCTAAAGCCAGACCTATGGACATTCAGACGTGGATCTTCGGCTACAGGCAGCCCACAGTCACACATGTGCACTACAGGTATGCTCGCACACACACACACACACACACACACACACACACACACACACAATCCCATAGATTGGTCTATTACTGTATAAGACCACGCACATGGAAATATTGCTTACTCTAACCCTACCCCCCCCAGCCATCTCTTGGCATCCGCGTGGCTGGCATCTGCCTGTTACCTGGCATCATCGTTCTGTTACATTTGCCTATTGCACAGTGGCTGCATGGTGCTCAGAAACGTGTGAACCTTGCCAACGAGGCAAACAGTCAGAAGCGGGTCCTCCCCACCGCTCCCCTCTCCCCTACCCAGTCACGTGCCCGAGGCAGTGCCAGACTCCTCACCGCCTCTGCAGCGCAGAAAATCTAGGTCTCGTCAGCTCTCTCTCACCTTAATAATAATTGTGTGATTTTCCTTTTTAAACTCGCCGGCCTAATTATGTCAAGCTCCCGCACACACACTTAGCAATTCACGCACACACACACACACACACACACACACACACACACACGTACTGGATACACACCCTGCTCCTATGACCTCCGGATTTAAGAGAGCGCTACCTCGCTGGCGGCGCCACCGATGCCGCTAACAGGCTGGCGATAGCGACGAGTGCCTGCCAGTTGGTAACGTTTGGTAGAAAGCAAACTTCCATGCTCGTGTTTTCACTTCTTCTTTCTCCTCCTTTCACTTCAGTTGTGTGTTATCTTGCGGTTAGTTGGTGTATGTGTGTGGAGGATGTTTGACCTCCTTTCTCACTTAAGATTATTCGAGATCCGGTTGGAGAAAAGAGTTGGCTTTGTGCGTATGCCAATTTTTTTGCTATCTGGCTAATGGAGCCTATTCTTAATCATGTGTAGCTCTGCTGGGCAGCTGATCAGCCCTCTGTGCCTCGGTGTTGGGCTGCTACTGTACCTACTTCCCTCTCTCCGTTTCTCTCTCTCTCTCTCTCTCTCTCGCTGGATGGAGACGGGATATAAAGAGATGGGATAAAAAGAAGTATGGCCGGGTAGGCCGACCTTGGCCGTGCTCCATCTCAGATGCTGTGTCTATTTTCCTCATAGTTGGCTCCTATTACACACACACACACACACACACACACACAGAGATCTATCTCAATTATCAACACTGGGAGTAGGAGGACAGAGAGTAGGCTATGTTTTCTACGGATACCAACTCTTAAGCTTGACTTTTTAAGCTTAAGCACAGACATTCCGATGCTTTCAGACAGAACACACCTTAAAATAGCATTTCCAGAGGATGAGCTAAATGAATTCTTGATTATTTCATCATAGCTAAACAACACTTTGCCTTTATATGTGTATAGACATGGGCCTGTAAGGAATGTGGAAAAGGAAAGGAAGGGAAAATTCTGATTAGGTCTGTTTGTGTATGCGCATTAGCCACAGTGCCACACGTTAGCAAGTTCTATCCTTAGACGACTCTGCTCCCCTGATGTGGCCATGCAAGTCATGCTCGGCATTATAGGAAGACAAGCCCTCTTCTGTGTGAGTGGTTGTGTTATTATGTCTAGTGCTGGATCGGGGGATGATGGTGGTGGTTAGAGAGTTTGCATCTGTCAACACAGGTACTCCCCCCCCCCCCCCCCCCCCCCCTCCCGTCTTCCATCCTGCCACTGAGCTGCATGTGGAAGCGGTTTGCTCTTCATATCCAGCAGTCCACCACCCCCCCCCCACCCCCCCCCCCCCCCCATATACAGGCTCGTCAGCACAACTGGTGCTCTCTGCCAGAGGAAGCCACGCTCTGAGGCCCGACATCACAGCAGCAGCCCAACGTGCGACACTTCCAAACACCCGCCCCACCCCCCACCGCCCCACTGCCCCACCCCGCCTCCAGGCACATCAGATTTTCAGTTCCGTTTGATTTGTGTGGACTTTGGAACTGTATGCAACATCACAAACAAAATAGCATAGCAACCAACCCTCCCCCCTCAGCCCTCCTCTGCATGCGAGCCTGTGCGCTATAGGAGGGAAGCACTCGTACCGATAACAGCTCACACACTGATAGAGATCATCAAGCAGGAGGGCTTGGCTCAGGATGGAGAGAAGGCCATTCAAAGCCCTTCCTTTATTTTCACTTTTTGCTTGCACTTTGGAGGAGTGAAGAGGCTCGCAGATATTTGACTTGAACTGATCCAGAATCAGGTTCAGTGTCTGTGGTGCTGGTGTTGTGAGGGAAGTTTGCAGTCGGGGGTTAAGAGTCTTTCAGAGACGAGAGACGAGGTCCAGGAATTGCATCAAACACATCAAAAAAGAGTCATACCGGAAGTGTGATTCCGGAAGTGCTCATACCGTCAACAAGAGAAATACTTTACTGTTTATGGAAAAAACTAAACTCATTCGTATCACCTTTTCTCATTATTTGTAATTTATATTTATTTACTCATTCGGTAAATGATCGCTTGCACTATCCACACGATCTGCCAGCGTCAGCTGGGAAGAGCTAAAAAGTCGACTCCGGACACCCCAGTTGACCTGGCATGTTGTTTGTGTTGAATAGGGTTTAAATTTCCTTCCTATTCATTGAAATGAACATGACGACTGACTAAATCAGTTACTGTGATGTTTCTTTAATAAACCTTTGTTGGCATACATTTAACAAGTCAGCATCATAACACATCAATTTAGTATTAAATGTTTGTGTGTGTGTGTCCCTGGTCTACCCTACAGCAGAAAATGACAAAAAAAGGTTTTAGTACCTTTTTTTAGTACCAGATGATATCACTTCAATTTGTGTACATTTTCGCACACTCAAGCATGGGAAACGTGTTGTTTTCAGTGTAATTCCCTCCTCTCCAAGCCTGCTTACAGCTGTTAGGGTCTGGTGTCGCTTTGCTATGACTCACTTCCTGCAACGAGATTGTTTGTCTCTGAAAGACTTACTGTAACTCCCTCTCTAAGTTTGGCTAGCGCTGATCCAGGAACAGTTCCTACCAAAGGAGCTAGAGCTCTAGCTGGTGCGCTCATAATGCTCCTCCCCCCTCTCTGGGACAGGTGACCCCTGACCTGGAAGCAATTAAGATTAGGGCTTAGGAGTCATTAGGAAAGTAATTAAGACCATCCAGGGAGAGTGAGGGGACCGTGGCTTCATGCTGAGCCCACCTCACTGAGCCTCTCATGGGCTTTGGACCGCGGCTGTATCCTTGATGAGGTCAGCAGCTCTGAAAGTGGGGGGAAAAGAACAGACACTCGCATCTGCACACTCAGATGTCAACGCATGAAAATGATCCTGTGCCGCAAAAATGCACAGACATTAATACATGTGTGTGTGCATGCGTGAGCAAGCAGACGCACGCACACACACACACACACACACACACCAGACACACACAAATGCTGCCACACAGTGCTTGTATGCATACGTATATACACACACACACCTATTATGAGGCCTGCTGAGCAGCTAGGTGGCGAGTGAACAGCAGGATTAACCTGCACTGCCGCGGCTGATGGGGCAGAGGAGCTTAGACTCCGACTGCTGAGCACAGGGAGAGGTGTGTGTGTGTGTGTGTCTGAGAGAGAGAGAGGAATGCACACAGTGTGTGTGTGTGTGTGTGTGTGTGTGTGTGTGTGCGAGAGAGACATGGTGGTAGTGTGAGCTGAGGCGTAGGAGAGATTTCATCTTTTTTTTCTCCTGAGAATTATAATTTTCTGTCCCCACAAAATAACCCTGAGAACAGTATGCCACTTGCACAATAGGAATCTGAATTTAGTTTTGAGGAAGCAGAATGATGGTCAAGGACAGAGAAAGTTGTGGCATTAAAACTGAGGTGGGCACGTGGCCATTGTGCATGTTTCTGACTGCCCATCTATAGACCTGCCTCTACTCATCCCTGATTGATGAAGGACCCGTTTTACACCCGTGATGTGTGTACATTACATTACATTAGATTACATTACATTGCATTTGGCTGACACTTTTAACTAAAGCGACATACATGGTGTGGAGGCTGCCTGGTTGTGTGTGTGCGCGCTAGGTTTTCCCCTCTGCTGGTTAATGATGATGTGTTTGGCAGTTTTTCAATAGTATTCGGGTTCCTGTGTGTGTGTGTTTGAGTGTGTTTGAGTGTGAAGCATAAGGCCAGCCGTGCTTCTCCGTACCTGAGTGAAGCCACATGAGACCGAGATAAATGTGTGAATGTGTGAATTTGAGCTGAAATCATGCAAACAGACCTGCTGCTCTATGCTTTTCCTCTTAATCCCCCTCTTCCCCTCCCTCCCTTCCTTCCTCTCTTGTGGCTGCTCTCTCTCTCTCTTTCTCTCTCTCTATCTATCTCTTGCCTGTCTGCTCTCTCTTTCTTCTCTCTCTCTCCCTCTTGTCCTGTCCCTCTTGCTCTCTCCCCCCCAGCCTCTTTCTTTTCCCCCCACCTCTCTTTCTCTCTCTCCCCACCTCCCTCTCTCTCTCTCTCTCTCTCTCTCTCTCTCTCTCTCTCTCTCTGGTGTAATCTGCAGCCGTGGCAGATGTGGGGCCAGGTGAGTGAGGCGGCAGGTGGTGGTGATGAGGGGCGGCTCTCTCAGCTCTTTCCTTCTCCTTTAGCTATTTCCTCCCCCTCCTCCCTCAGCATCTCTCTCTTTCTCTCAGTCTCTCTGTTTCTCTCTCCCCCTCTCTCTCCCTCTCCCCCTCTCTCTCCCTCCTCTCTCCCTCGCTCTTTCTGCCCACTACCCCTCTCTCTGCCCTCCTCCATCTGCACCCTCCTCCTCCCCCCTTCTCTCTCTCCCTGTGTTCTGCTGTTCTTTGCTCTTTCGGACAGGCCATCAGCGGCCAGCGTGAAAAGTGGGCTGATTTATGGCGCTGGCCAGACAGCTCGTCCAGGTCATCAACTCCGGGGCCCACCGCCGGACTCACACCTGCTAGAGAGAGAGAGAAGGAGGGAGAGAGAGAGGTACAGAGGAGGAGAGGAGAGGAGGGTGGAGAGATAGCAGGGCTACACAAATGGAAAGAGAGAGAGAAAGGGAGTGAGTGTGTGAGGGATGGCAATGAGAGATGAGGAGGGGGTGAAGGGGTGGAATGGTCTGATTTGGGTAGTGGAGAGGGAGAGAGAAGGAGAGAAGAAAGATAGAGGGAGATAAAAGAAAGAGATGGAGAGAGAAGAAGAGAGTAAGATAAAGGTGAGGTTTGCAGTGCTGTCATCTCCGATGCGCTCAGAGGGATGTGCACATTAGGTTCTTGTTTTGATATCTCAAGTCTGTTTGGCCGCATGGGTGTGGATGGAGGGAGAAGGGAGAAAAACAGTTATGTGTGTGTTTGATGTTTTGTGTGTGTGTGTCAAGGGGGAAAGTTTGTGTGTATGTGTGTGTGTGTGCGTGTGTGTGTGTGTGAGCGAACGAGCGAGCAGCAGAGTGAAACTGAGATTTCCTATTGTGAACTTTTATGAAGTCAGCCACCCTACCAGTCTTTCTGTTACCTGCCGTTCTCTCTCCATCCTCTCGCTCCTTTTATCTGTCCTTTTTTACTTCTCTCTCCCTCTCTCCCCCCCCCCCCCCCCTCTCTCTCTCTCTCTCTCTCTCTCTGCCCTCCTTTGATCTCTGCTAGTGGGTGAACTGGAGCTGTGAGGTCAAGGCTTTAAAGTTCCTCCGTTATGGAGTGGACAGGTGAATAAATACAGATGCTGATTATTCTTAGGGGCGTTATGGGTGTGGATGTGTGGATGTTAGGGAGAGAGAGCATGCAGATCGACAGAAGGACTGTTTGCAGCTTAAGGTATGTGTGTGTGGGTGGGTGGGTGTGGATGTGGGTTAGTGAGAGATATATGTGATATGATATCTGACACAATCAATGACTACTCCCATCTCGTCCCAGTGGCTGATGATCTCTGTGGTTCTGGGTGAAAGATCAGAGCAGAGGGGTCTTTGGTATTATTTGCCCTAAATGGTGCCTTCCAGGCAGCGCTGCCTTCAAGGCACTACTCCCCTCAGTTTAGGAGTAGGATGAGGGTTGAGGGGGGTTAGGGTTAGGAATAGGGTAAAGGTAGTGCCTTTTAGGCTGTGCTGCCTGGAAGGTGCCGTTGGGGGCAAAAAACACCATTGAGCGATCAGAGGCGTGTTTATCATACACGGTTCACTTCACTGAACTTGTTATTCACCCCTCCGTCAACCCGCCAGGCTTCAGGCCTCAGGCCTCAGGTTTGTCAACATGAAAGGTAGATACATGGCTTTAAAATGTACACGCCTACCAGACTGTGATCAAGATTAGTTTTTGCGTCCAACATCCATGAATCCATATTGTTTTTAATTGTTTTTTTAATTTGCTCAGCATCTCCTCTTTGGCTTAAGCTCGCAGCACAATGTCCACAGCTTGGACTGTGAGTCCACATCAGGCCATGGGGTGAGCAGAGCAGAGGTTGTGTGGGCAGAGGACAGGGCGTGGGTTTGTTTGCCCAACGCGGGAAGGTTCTCGCGCCCTGCCCCGGACACAGGAGGCTGTGTGGTAAAGTCCATCTCCATGGCGTTCTGGCAACACTGTGTCCTATTCATGCCGCCACTTTATGGGTCCTTATCAGTTTCGGCGTCAGTCGGGAATGCCCTGTAAATGTCTGTGTGTCAATAAGGCATTGCGCTCTTACGATGTGAAACTCACCTGACTCTCAGGTGTGTCAGGCTCCGCCGTCAGAATGTGTCTGAGATGACTCATAAACGTCATAGTAGAGTAGTAAGCTTATGAGCTAGTTGAGATTTAGTGCCTCAACAACACTTAAAAGAGTGCAATTCATTTACTAAGAGTGAAGTTTACTGTGTGAGCCTTGGTGAGATATATGTCTGATTTGACCAGTGTCAGCGAGTTTACCAGTGCCAGTGAGTGTCGGTGAGTTAACCAGTGTCAGTGAGTACACTGATGTCAGTGAGTTCACCCGTGTCAGTGGTTTCCAGTTGCTGGAGAGGGGTCTGGAGGGAGTTCACCAGCACAGACGTGCTCAGACCTGCAGAGGGAGACCTAAGTGATACTGGGCTGCAGGCGGTTCCCTGTGTGTGTGGCTAGGTGTGTTTGAGGGGGGGACATGTGGCAGCATGCAGACCTCACAGACCCTTCCTACCTAGGTGTCTATATATTTATCTATTTGTGTGTGTGTGTGTGTTCAGTTGTTAATTCAGTTCACATACTTAAACTAAGCGATGGGAGGGGCTCATTTCCATTTGTCTAGAAGCGGTTTGGAGCTGTGTGTGCGTGTGTGTGTGTGCGTGTGTGTGTGTGCGTGTGTGTGTGTGCGTGCGTGTGTGTGTCTGTGTGCGCGCGCGTCTGTGTGTGTGTGTGTGTGTGTGTCTGTGTGTGTGCGTGCTCCAGCGCCCTTGCTTGCCCACATGAGGGGGCTGCTTCATTAGTTTCCATGGCGACGGGGCTAAGAGGAGGTTTGGAGGGGCGCTCCCCGTCTCCGCGCGCTCACTCGGCCAACTGAGAGGGCTCTTCAGGGAAGACACACACACACACACACACAGCATATAGACACACACACACACACACACACACACACGCACACACATATACACACACACACGCACACATATGCACGACACAAAAAACCCACTCATGCTGCATGCACATTACACAAAACACTCTCATGGCATATGACCACAGCAAAGTCTCACACACACACACACACGCAGGCACGCACGCACAGCAGACTCACATGCATGCCATATCAAACAGACAATACACTCATAGCACACAAGACGCACAAACAAAACACTGTCCGCAACTGGATTTGATACAGCACACACACACACACACACACACACACACAGTGCCAACACACACACACACACAGTGCCAACACACAAATATGCATGAAACACAGTACATATTCATGTTATGCAACCTCCGCAATGTGCCTAAGCATAAATGTATGGCCTAAGATAATATGACACAAATTAAATGCATACACACTGCGCTCGCGCTGCTCGGGGATGGCCGTGGGTGGATCCGTGCGATTTCTGACGGCTCGTTTTATTTTAGTCAATCAAATAGTGGCTGTGCCGGCGCTTGTTCTTCTGGGACGGAGGTGTGGGTGTCAGCTGGAGCCAGTGGCAGTGTGCAGGGAGGGATCCTCTTGCGTTTGTTACACGCGGCCAACAAACCAGAGAGAGAGAGAGAGAACGCGCGACACAGGATCGCTCGGGAGGGAAATCAAATCGGGACGGAAGCGATCACCCACACACCCACACACACACACGCATACACCTGCCAGTGTAGGTGACAGCTGACACCCCATCACTCGCCCAGACGTGTGTGTGTGTGTGTGTGTGTGTGTGTGTGTGTGTGTGTGTGTGTGTGTGTGTGTGTGTGAGTGAGTGAGAGTGTGTGTGCACGCTTGTTAGAGTAGA
>NC_085005.1:11786548-11791548 GCF_963854185.1 Sardina pilchardus | reverse complement strand
TGTGTGTGTGTGTGAGTCTCATCAGATCCAAATTTATGCATTTAATAATATTTGTAATACATCAAGCTTCCGTGTAGGGTCCCTGTGTCAGCATCTCATTTTTCACCTACTTCCTGTCGCCTTTGTGGCCGATCAAGAGCCGGGGGAGTGCGGGCACGATAAAACTCCAGACCACGCAAGGCACGCCGGGATTGGATCGAGAGATGGATGAAGGTCAGAACAAGTTAATCAGGGTTTAAATACAGACAGAGCGAGAGAAAGAGAGCAGGAATATAAATGAGTGCCGGACGGAAGAAAGGATGAATGGATGGTTGATGGCGGAGGGATGGACAACGGGGCAATGATGGATAAATCAATGGCCCCAGATACGGCGGACAAAAGACGCCGGACAAAACTGAGCTCATGGTTGAGATATGAGCCGCTAATGACAGTGCGGGCCAATCCGCACGGGTTAAATATCCACCGCTGGTTATCTCCTTTAAATAGAATAGCGGCCAGCAGGCTTTGGCGCACAATGTGTGGACGCCGAGGACTGTCACAGTTGGTTCGGTGAAAGACAAACTATCTTTAGTGACCGTCGTGGATGAAGGCATATGTGTGGTGTTTGGATAAAGGAGTTAAACGAGTTTAGTGAATGAAAAGTATGGCGCATGGTGTTACTGTTTTAGAGAGAATGTTTCCGTGTATGATGGACGATTTCACATACATTAGCAGCAGTGGGCTTAAGTAGGCTTAAGTTGTTTTGATTTATGTTTTTGAAAAATAATGTCACTGCTATAAAATATTCATTGGATTTCACTGGTTTACATACATAGCAGTCATGTAGAAATAACACCACATTTAAGAAGCTGTGCCAAAACAGAATATTCTGCCTAGCGTTGCTCTAAACACAGAAATCAATCAGCTCTTGAAATGTAAACACAGTACTCAAACACCACAATTAGACCGTAATGGTACATTTTGTCTTTGTCTGTTTTCTCGAGGAAACCTATCAAATAAAGTGACGGTGGCCATACTGATTCCAGGCATGATAGAGAACCAACCGAGCTCCCTTATTCGTAGGGAAGCCATCAACCCAGACTTAGCCTAATAGCGGGCTAGCTCACTTGCTGTCACCCGCCTCCAAGCAGAAAGTAATGAGACCATTGGTCAAGCTGACAGGCCAAAAAGAAGACACACAACCTCAAGGCATCTCCGAGCCAACGCAGCGCTGTATTTTGTGTTCTGTGAGTGTCCAGAGCTTGTTAGGAATGCACAGGAGACAATAACACCCACACAAGCGTCGACACACACACAAACATTCACATACATTTGGAGTGATCATTCACTCCTTTGTTTGCCATTAAAAAGAACAACTGACATCAAGGATAAGAGAGGAAAAGAGAAGCGAGGGAGGGCAACTGAAGAGAGAGAGAGAGAGAGAGAGAGAGAGAGAGAGAGAGAGAGAGAGAGAAAGAGAGAGGAAGTTGACTTGCCATCGCGTCTAAGAGGCCAAAAACAATCGTCTTTTGTGTCCACGTCGCAGAGTTTTCATTCAGCCTCTGTCAAATTAGCGAAGGCCGTTCTTCCATCCTGACGGTCATTAGCCGAGACAGCCATTAGCCTCTGCTTTCAGAGAATCTGTCACCGACCTCCAAACCCCTCCGTCAGCCTCCACTGTTGGGCTAATTACCACACTGCTGGGCCCCATTAAGCATCACTGACACATCCTTAGCCTCTACCACCCCCCCAGCCTCTCCGACTCCCACCACCCCCCCCCCCCCCTCTCTGGGCACCCTGTCCCTTTGTCAGTGTCCGACAAGAGGAGAGGCACTGAAGACAGGACTGAGGACTGGTCACCCTGAGGGCAGACAAACAAACAAGCCCCTCACTGTCTCAGAGGCTGACAGCTAACGGTGCTCCAGACTTCACCTGCGCGCCAGAGACTCCACCTTGTGAAGAAGTGGCGAGCGAGCTGGACCGCGCCGGCTTGGCGACACCTCGGCGTATCTGGACGACAGCCACAATAATGCCATAGGTGGCTCTGGGAAGGGGGATTACGCTCCACATAAAAGGGAATGGAGTGGGGAATGCTCAGACTCGAAATTTAATCTGTCAGGCTTTTAAAGAGGGTGCTTAAAGCAGCACTGGGGTTTTCTTTCACACAGGAGGTCAGGGTGTCAGCCATTCAAACACAGGGCTTAGGGAGTGAATGGACTCAATCCAGGCCTGTCACTGTTCAAGTGGCCTCGCCTTGAGAACCAGATGAGAGGAACCCGAGATAACGTGGTGAGGAATGGCCGACTTAATGGATCGCGGTCGCCTGAGATGAAATAAGGAGGTCAACTATTGATTTCAAAAGAATTAACATTGTCACTGCTTGAGAGATAAATTTAGGTAACCATACACACCGCTCGCTTGAAGATTTCTGATAAGCCCGTGCATTCAATCAATTCGGTTCTTCAGCTGATCCACGGCCAGGAAGATGTGACCTCTCAAGACACCGTAATGCCTGGACTTGATCATTGGCTAGGGAGCTGAGGACACTATCCAGATAACGCAGCTTTCCTTTCCAACGTCTGCGGAGACCGCTGTTTGGACATTATAATACTACGTGATAAACGTTTTTATAGTCAAAGCTAAACGCAGAATCTATTCAAAAGTCTACAGATTGTGTATCTACACGGCTCCGATGTGAAGTATGTCCTACAGAATGGCAGAGGAACATTAGGCTGCGTGACTTCCAGGAATGACTCTGGAGCAGACAGATGTGCCATGACAGGCTGGAGATGAAACTGCATAGGGTTTCCTATAATAACTCAGCCATACTCTGACACACAATTCAACAGCTCCTCCATTTTTTTTTTTTTCCTTTCTCGAGACGTGTCTTCTTATGTTTCTCCCAGACATGATACAGATGCCTGGCTGGTCTCTTCATCAACATGGAGCGGGAACAGGAAAAGCCTCTAAAAGCCTAGGCTCCACATGTGGAGTATCAAGCCCCACTGCTGAGGTTTATCTTACCCCTGTTGTCTCAAATCCCCAGAGGGCCTCCAAGACCACAGGAGATTCCCCCCAGGCCCCACACTGGATGTCTTAAAATACAGCTACAGCCTGTCAGGAACATCTCTCACCGGGACCAGAGACCAGTTGGGTTCGAGCCACAAATCTTAGTGCGTCGGATGTCGGTGTGTGTGTGTGTGTGTGTGTGTGTGTGTGTGTGTGTTTGTGTGTGTGTGTTTGTGTGTGTGTGTGTGTGTGCGTGCGTGCGTGCATGTGTGTGTGTGTTTACACTGTAATGACTGGACAATGACGGAAGAGACCTGAAATCCGCGCTCGTCTGTCCCAAATCCCGTCGACCCTCCAGGGTGACCCCTGACAAATCGCAGGGATTTCTAGCGGCCGACCAGACGCACGGGCCAAAACACATCAATTAGCGGCTCATGTTTGGGTTGGCGTTGGCGTCGGCCGCATGAGCGTTTCTCCTCGGGCCGACGGAGACCGGACCGGGATGGACATCACCGAAACACCCCGAGACGGCCAGAAATGGAAAGTGTCGGGAGAAAAAAAAAACAGACTGATATTGCCCTCTGCGGTTTCGGTGGAGCTGAATGTCTGCTGATGTCAGATTAGGATTCATACCAAGACTAGTTCCTGGCTCTTCTCAGTGTGACAGGAAACAGAAAACCTTTTTCATCGACAGCTCGCAGCGTCTGCTCCTAAAACCATGTGTTTAGAACTAAAGAAGAGAGAAACCGAAAGACTAACAGACTAAAAGAAAACGAACCGTTGAGATCTGTACGTGAGACCGACTTTACTGTATTCGTTCTGTCTGCTTTTCATCACCCAGTGTGTCTGCGCGTGTTTAGAGTTCCACATGATTAATACCTCTGTGTGTCCCTAAACAAAACACTGTGCTTTTCATCAGCGAGTCTCTCGTTTTTTTTTTTCTCTCTCTCAGCTGCTCTTCTTGGGGACCTCCAGCGGCGTCTCGAACCGCACGAGACGCTCTTCCCGCACCCACACACTCGCCCCACGCACCCCGCCCCATGAGCTGCTGATGACAGGGGGGAGGGGACAACACTCGGTGGGGGCCGTCATAATCACAGGACGTTTTTTTGCTTTTTTTTCCGCAGGAGTGTGGAAGGGGGACCTAAGGGGGGCGGTTTGTCATAGATAATTGCTGTTAAGCCCACGCAGCTTATCCAAAACACCATCATATCTCCCCGGGCCCCCCCGTGGTCTCGTCCCCCACCTGCTGAAGCCCAGGGCCGGGGCTGGGGCCGGGGCGTGGGGCGTGTCCTCACCCACTTAGGCCCTTTGTCCTGATGCGCCGTGACAGCTGCTTTGAGTCGCCCTGGCACGCCGCGCACCCCATCTTTACATGCCACATTATATGATGAGGGCTTAGAGGAGGTGTGAGTATGTGTGTGTGTGTGTGTGTGTGTATGGGGGTGGGGGTGAGGTGCAGTCACCTCCAGGGACCATCAACTTCCATTGTCAGGGCCTCGGCCTGAATGAGGTCCATCAGGCGGCGTGTTGGGACGACTCCCCTCCTCAGCGTGCAGGCATGCCTGAGTTTGAGGGGTAATTGGCACGTGTCATCTCAAGAATCATTGGAGCAGAAGATTCTGCCCAGGATACCATCAGGTGGTGTTTTTCTCTCTCTCTCTTCTCTCTTCTCTCTCTCTCTCTCTCTCTCTCTCTCTCTCTTTCTCTTCTCTCTCTCGCTCTCTTTTTCCCCCGTAGCGAGGCGGAGTTGTTGTTTCGTTGTGCTGCTGCCGGTAATTCAGATGTCTCAGCAGTGTAGCGATAAAGTGGGATGAGCACAAATTGGACACTAACCGGCCCCAACCTGACCTCCCGCCGGCCGGCCGGTCGGACGCTCCGAGAATGAAGACAAGCAGGAAGCACAGCGCAGGAAAAACACGGGAGCGCGACCGAGGCAACATCAAAGCGCCGTTTGATTGCTGTTGGGCATTGTTTTAGGCAAAGAATGCTGATGACATCTAGACAATAGT
>NC_085005.1:11771548-11781548 GCF_963854185.1 Sardina pilchardus | reverse complement strand
AGTCTCTGCTCTCACCACAAACGCAAACAGCCCAAAGGCTGTGGGAAAAAAACCTAGAACTGATTAATCAATGACACAGCAAAAACACACACAAACACACACACACACACACAAAGACAGAGAGGGAGATACACACACAATCCCGGCAAACAACCACTCACAGACACACAAACACACCCACACGCACACACACACACACACACCCACACACACACACACACACACATACACACACACACACACAACCAGTGCTTATACAACTGCAGGACTGCTGGACTGCCGGACCTACCCTTGGTTTGCAGAGCACCTTGGATTGCTGTTGTAATGAAGATTTAGAGACCTTATTAACCTCTTCATTCCGGCATAATTTCGCAATTTACTGGTTTTACTGCCCGTAATAATTTTATGTCGCACAAATCTCACGAAAATCACAATTGCAAAACTGCAGCTAATCATGCAGAAGCCTGGCGAAGAGTAATTGTCCCTTTGTGGCATTATATATGAGCCCAGATTCCCAGTCTGACCCCAACATGGACACACACGTTCACCTTTAACAGACACAAACACACACACACACACACACACACACACACACACACACACACACACACTCACACACAGGTAAAGACACACAAACACAGTCCCTGATCAATATGCTATCCAGGAGTACAGAGACAGAGGGGGACTTAGTAAAGCTGGTGCAGTGGCAGTCATTCCTGGGCCACAGCCACACTACAGCACCCTGGGTCTCTCTTTCTCTTTCACACACACACACACACACACACACACACACACACACACACACACACACACACACACACACACACACACACACACACACACACACACACACACACACACACACACACACACACACACGGCACACACAAAACAACCCTGAGCCACGTAGACATACTATTTGTACTCCCTTCTCTCACTCTCTCTCTCTCTCTCTTCCCTTCCTCCCTCTATCCCTCCCTCCTTCTCTCTCCCCCTCCCCTCACTCTCTCTCCATTCTCTCCCTCCCTCCCTTCATCCATCCTTCTCTCCTTCTCCCCCCCCTCTCTCTCTCCCACTTTCTTTCTTGCTCTTTTTCTCCCTCTCACTCCCTCTCTCTCTCTCCCTTCCCTCACTCTATCCCTCTCTCTCTCTCTCTCTCTCTGTCTGTCCCTCAGAGACAAGCAGCACAACAAAGGGCAGGCAGTGGCAGCGTGTGGTGACAGCCAGAGCCGCTGCGCTGCACACAACAGCGCCTGTGGCCGCAGGTAGCAGTCGGGAAGTGAGCCACAGCAGAGACCTGCTGGAGAGAGTGCGCTCGAGTCAAGTCAACAAGGCAAAAGGCTGCTGCCACTGCTGAAACCTGCCGCCACGAGCCGAGGAAACCAAAGCAGTCGCATTTTCCAAAGGCTACAAAAATAAGATATAATGTTTCTTATCAAAAACCCTTAAAAAATGCAAGACACATATCATTTCTACATGGCCGCCACATCATTCAAGTGAATTTCCGTCAATCTGCAGCTCAGCAAATGATATGGTGGTATCACTCTATAGTCCCTTTCCCACATGAGCGAGACATCCGGATGTCAAACGGATATCAAACGGGTGGCTGTATGTGGGAACGCAAAACTCGGGTATTTTCTTACCCGGAACTCACCCTACTAGCCCCCTAGTACTACTTCTAGATGTTACCCGGGTGCGCTTAGGTGGGAACGCAGCCGGCACAGTTCTGGGTAGAGATGGGGGGCGTACCGATGACGTATAGAAATGCGTCCTTGCAGCCTGCTTGCAGCGAGGCAGAAAGTACAAATTGCCATGGTAACGATAAACATTGCCCTACGAGTATGAACACCAAAGAATCTTTGATGAACACAGACGAGAACACAGGAGTACAGAAAACAGTGACATTTTGTTGTGTACGTACAATAAAAATGTAAACTGCAATCAGGTTGTTGTGTTTGTTGCGGGACAGGCAGTATTATCCTTGCAAACGTGAATAGCTTGAAGTGTTGTCGATTAGCTTGCAACAAGCTGTTTATTACAGTGGTTAGCAATTAACAGCTAATAGTTAACGTCGCTGTTATTTAGCATTGTTGCTTTTTGTAGGAGTTGGGAAGGAGCCTCAGACCTCTGTGTGCTGTTTATATTTTCCAGGTGTGTCATTATTTTCTATTAATTTGTTATGTTGGATGTTTATACCAGAGAGGGTTGAAGTAGAGCTTTGTTTATAGCCTACTGTGGTCGTAGGTTAGCTATTTTTTCCTCTATGCTAGCTCCCGCTGACTAGCGAGCTAACTACTTCTGTTGTTTCATGATGTTTTGGATCTGATGTAAGTTCGCATCATCCAAGCAACACAGCACAACAACGCATTTATTTAGCGTCATCTCCCTCCCCCTGCAAGTGCTGACATTGCCCCCTCGCGGCTCCTACTCGGGTCTAGTGTGAACACAATTACCCGTATCTCACTCGGACATAAAACTCATGTGGGAAACGTCCGTGTCGTGCCTTTACCCGGGTAAATATCTCCGGGTAACTTCTAGAAGTTATGTGGGAAAGGGACTTATATCACATTTTCAGCTGCAGACTCAAATAAGAAAATCAGAAAAAAACGGCAAATATCAGGGCTTGTCCTTTCAGGCTCGACTGATTTTCAATTGAAAGGGCAGGGAAATGAAGCGCTACGTGGTCTTCCTGTTTGGAGCGGCCACACGCCGCCTCCCCTTTCAAACCGGCCCATTATGCTGAGCAACAGTCAGTCAATCCCGAATTTGAGGCTCGCGACAGGGGGTCCAGGCCTCTCGCCGGGCACAGCGTCGGCCTAACAGCCATAGCATTTGGCACGGAAAGGTCAGCACTTACGGAGGGAGAGAGAGATTGAGAGAGTGACTAAGACATAGAGACAGGGGAATAAATAGAGAGAGAGAGAGAGAGAGAGAGAGAGAGAGAGAGAGTAGCCATGCTAATATGGTGCTTTTTAAGTGTCAGACTCAATTGTTTATACTGTAGCTCGTTGCCGGGGGAACCATTTGTGTAATCATTAACAGTTCCAAGTGGATGCTTAATTGTGTGAGGACGTCAAAGTGTGAATCACATCTCTACAGTTGTTGGTGTTTTTTATGTATGAGGGAGCTGTGTAGAGGAGTATGTACCATAGCCTTTCTGCAGAATTACACCTATGTGTCTCTGAGAAGTATTTCCTTTAAAAAATGCATCATCCTTCTATTCCACCAAAACACTGGGAAGTGTGCCTGAGCTCAATGTACTGACAGACGTGTTGTACACTGCTGTATGTTCCTCCTCATAAATAAATTCAAACACACCAGCAGTCGCTACTCGCAACCTCCTTTCACACTAGCTAACTCCTTCAAAGTCCCCATATCCATCTCTCACTGGTTTATTCTGTCTGTCTTTCTCTCTCTCCCTCACACACACTGTCTCCCCTCTCTGTCTTCCTCTCCTATCCTGTCTCTCTATCTTTCACTCTCCCATTGCCACCTGATTGTGCACACTTGAGTTGCTGCGCACTCTGATATGAAAGATAATATAGCGCATAGCATGAAAGCCCTCAAAAATTACGGCAGGCACCAGAGAGAAAAGCCTTCCACCCCTCCCGATCTGGAAACACATCAAAGCTGTCACAGATTGCACTATCTAAAGGCGGCATGAGAGCCACTCTCCTTTTATCAGTAAATCTTTGAGGGGGGGGTGAGGGTTGGGGGAGTGAGGGGCTGGATTACCACCAACACTCTGTCGTAAAAAGAAAAAAAAAATCCACTTGCCCCACGGCACCTGCTTGCTTTCCTTTTTTTCCGCAAACCTCTGCAAATTCTGCACCATCCCCACCCCCCAGATCCCCCATCCCTCCGATATATCACGGCGTATATCTGACATAGGCATCCCACATATCATAAAGAGTCTTTGACAGGGCCCTGTTCTGACCCTTGGGGGACTTTTTTCGAGGGTCTGCGGAGCCCGCAACGGTCTGTTAGCCGGGGTGCAGTAAACCTCGGGCCAATGCTGCAGACGCTGCACATATGAGGCCACATAAAAATGGAAAACAAACAGCGGCCACTGGGCCTGGCTTCACAGGATCCAGCCCTCGCGCTGTCGGTTCATCTCCCAGGTTACGGCCTCTCAGTGTCTGCACCCTGCTGGTGCGCTACGCAAGAGGCACTGTGCACCGTGCCAAGGTCAGAGGTGGACATACCGTGGTAAAAAAGTACAGGACCTCCCCAGTGTTTGGGGTCGACCAGTTGGATTTTCAACACACAACTAACACAACTCTTAAACCTGGGGGGTAGAACTAATGAGTGGTATCAGCTGCCTCTGTGTAAGGTGGGTTGGAACATTTTATTTATTTATTTATTTTTTTCATTTGGTAAGCCTGAACTTTTTGCCCATGGTTAGAATCAGTCTCCACTGCGTAGGTGTTTTTTTTTTCTCTCTGTTTTTTTTTTAACTGAAAGTGTGTCTGTGGTGATGGGTGAGAATAATAACACCCAGAGTTGTTAATTCTTCACACTACAGGTCCTAGAGCCAGAAGGTTCAGAGGCCACACATGCACTGGTTCAAATGCCTCTCAGATTGTCACTGTGCGTGCTGCTCCCCCAGTACCTCATGGTGTGGGGCAAGCTGGGGGGTCTAAATGTAGGCTAAATGCACTGCTGGGCAACGTTAGCCAACTACTCCAGTTTTAAGAAACTTTGCCTTGAAGAAGTTTCTGCGGTTAAGTCCAAAACTGGACTCATCCTAGGGGGAGGACAGCATTGAAGTACACTGAGAATCTGGAGCTGGTTTCCTGATAGCGATACATCTTTGTGAGTGATGTGACAAGTGACCTAATGAACGTTCATTACATTATTATGTGTGTTTCCCAAGCATAATCGTGACGTGAACATGCTGAATAAATTGAGCATTTCACCTTGTTTTCTGATGTTTACAAATAAGTAATGCAACATTGGTTTGTCAAAAACATGCACATTTTACAAGCCCATTCATGACCCTATAATGCCGCTTATACCAAGGTCCTTCTAGTGACGTCAGTGAGAAGTTCCTGTCAAGACACTGTGAGCCATCTTTGACTACTCTGGGGTACACGTAAATCTGCCCACAATCACAAATGCTCTAAAGCCACAATGCTTTCAGGAAACTGGTCCTGGTCTATTACGATGCCATTTTATTATTATTCAGCTAACATAACGGCATGACTTTTTATATGTTCTTATCTCCCCTCAGATCCGTGTTTCCTGTCCTCTCCAATTCCTCAAGGTTTTCCCATCTGCAGTTCACCAGCAAGGTTCCTGCAGAGTCTCCTGTGTCCTTCGCTCCACTGTCGCTGCTGTTCTCTATCTGTGCATGCCTGCTGTCTGACTTAAGTTTACATTGTGCTAAGAGAAAGGATCATACAGACACTATACAGCATAGCAATACTGTTTGAACTATGCTTCTAGGTGCATTAAAGTCAAATAGCAAAAAAAGGCAATCACAAGTCCTCATTGAACTGCCTGGAAGGTCGACTGGAAACATTGGCCTTGAGCTCAGTTCTACAGGGACTGGTGGGGTATAGTGTACGCTGTACCAGCCTCCCATATCTCTCATGTCATAAATGCTTCATGAGGCCTGCCAGTATGCTATTGGAGAGGCAGCCTACGGTATGTTGGCTTACACCCGCAACTCTGACCAAAGAGAGGCTCGGTAACTATGAAGTCCAAATCATGTCTCCAGTGTCTAGCCCTTCTGTTCGCCTTCCTTTCCATCTCCCCCTCACTCCTTTTCCCTCCCTCTTTCCCTCCCCCTCTCTCCTCATTCTCCTTACCACACTCTGTTACCATTATGCTACCATGGCAACTTGCCCGTGAGATTCTGTCCAAGGTGTTATGGTCAGTTAGTATTCAAGGCCGAACTAAGGGCAAAGCAGATTATTCTTTTTTTTTTGTATTATTATTTGTTAGTCTGTTTTTTTTTTAATTTTCCACACATTTTAAATACAGCAGACACACAAGCTGTTCATGAATTTAAAACTACATAATTTAGCCTGCTGGCATTCTGTTGAGCCATGTTCAATTCGGAGCAATCTCCATTTGTCAGTTGGTTTTCATTTGCATAATGGCAATGCTTTGCTTCAAAGGCTTATTGAGTGAACCAATGCACGCATCCATATCCATTTGAAGTGCTGACAAGGCACTATAAACCAACATGCCTCACCTTGTCTGCTGCCAACACTATTTCACACAGGGACAACAGATAAAGCTGTGCTCTGTGCAAAAAAAAAGTGACACACAAATCCAATGATCTTCTCACCATCCAACAAGACACGTGGAAGGTAGGCTACCGAAAAAAAAAAAAACACCGCTCGACAAACGTCAGCGTTCTTCTGTCGATTCACAATTCCTGGAAGCAGCAGGCTGGCGCAGAACTAATCTAATGCATCTGAGTCTTGTTTGCGGGCAGTAATTGGTCTGATGATTGCGCGGGGGTGAGCCGGCGAGATGGCCATTTACAGTGGCCCACCCGCCCGTCCGCTTGCTCGCTCGCTCCGCCAAAACACGGCTTCGTTCGTTTCTCGCCAAACGGCGGGGCGCCACCGCCTGTACCCTAATGATATGCACAGTCACAGAGCAATCACCACACAACGGAGAATCTCTCGATTCCACAGACACCCACCTCGAATGTCAATAAGTTCGCACGCATGTCACTCCTGCGAGCCAGTCAATTATTCAGGACATTGCAAATTGTGTGTACCACAGCATGGTGGTTTCCAATTATGCGATGGCAGTCTTTTTGACCATAAAGGGCCTATTTAATTAGGCCATAGCGAGCATATTACTTGTGGTGTTCAATCCATGCACAGTCAGATAGGATTAGAACAATAAGAGTTGACTTCAGATCTGTGTAGAAGCACCGCATTACATGATGGAGAGGCGGTAATGCCGGAACGTTCCTTGAAGTTATTTCACTTCACAAGATACAAATCCTCTTAGGAGGATAATACACAGGAGCTAACATCAGCTCGAACACCAGACATCGCTCTGATTCTTTCTCTCTCCCGCTTGACTCTACAATCCCTCTCTACCTCCCCTTCCTCCTCTACGTGCTTCTCTATGGTTCCCTCTCTCTCTTTCCCAGACATCTACTGCTTCCCCCTCTACTTTCCTCCTCGTCCAATCTCAGAGTAAATGTGATCCTATCAAAGAATAGGTCACAGCGCTGCATTAGATCGCAGCAACAGAGTAGGGGAGTGACCGACTGATTTCCATCAAACAGGCAGGCAGGCACCCCCCCGAGGCTGACGTAAAGATTGCTGGACTTAACTCGGGCCGGCTTCTGAAAAGCCTTCTTTTATCTAAAATAATAATAACGCCTTAAATGGGGGGACCGCGTCCAACCGAAAGACCCGTCAGACTCCATGATTTACCGCGTTCTAAGTTCCATTATTCAGTTTGAACGCAGTTAGGAGGGAGCATGAAAGAGAATCAGGCAGCCGCTTCAACCCCTACATCAGAGAGCGATGTGCTCTTTGAGCCCTCTCCTCTCCTTGAAAGGGTCGCTGATCAACATTTTCCGTAAGTGATTTTCTAAGATAGCCGCCGTCTCAGAAACAGATCCTTGGGTGATGAGATCCGTGGCAGCCTTGGCCATTCTGTGACCGTCACTGTCTCTCTGGGCTCTCGAGTCGAGGGGGAGGGGGAAGGATGGGATCGAGGACTGGGGGTTGTTGCCCCACAGGTATCTCACCTGGTATCTGTGCTGCGTACGACTGGGTGAGCCAATTGCTCCAGAATCTCCCCTGGGGGCATCTGTTCAGCGCGCTGCATTCCCAGAGCAGGTCTCTCTCTCTCTCTCGGCTTTGTTCACCGAGCGCGGCGGAGGTTTCTGCCATTTCAGATTTTCACACCGCTCCCGGACCGCAGGCGCGGCCATAAATTGATGACATTTAACCGCATTACCCCGAGCAGCCGTCAGCGAGTGCCACGGTCCTCTCCCCTGACCGTGACGGAACGCTGTGGTGACGGCCTTGCCGGGGGGCAGAGAAGGCTTTCTGGAAGCCTCGACGTTGAGTTTGCCGGGCGTCGGGCAAAGGGAAGCTGAGAAACAGTGACATTGCCGAACCGAAATAGAATCACAGTGTGCTCTTTAGACACATGTCTTAATGGTGTGTGCGCGTGAGTGTGTGTGTGTGTGTGCGTGAGTGTGTGTGTGTGTGTGTGTGTGTGCGTGTGTGCGTGTGTGTGTGTGTGGGGGGGATGGGTAGGGGGGGTGAGGGTCACAGGGAGGGCTTGCGTGTGGACATACCTGATGAAGAAAGCGGCCGCTGCGCTCCCGGAGGTGGTGGACGAGGCGGAGGACTGCGTCTGGCTGGTCGGAGAGGAGATGGAGGTCAGGGGGCTGACCATGCCAGAGCTGAGGCTGTCGGACAACACACTCTCTCTGTCTGCGTCAGCAGCAACCTATCATGGAGGGACAGACAGACAAAAAGATAGACAGAGAGAGAGAGAGAGAGACAGTCAGACAGAGAGATGGATAGAGAGAGAGAAAGAAAGAAAGAGAGGAAGACAGACAGACAGAAAGACAAGGAGATAGACAGACAAAGAAACAGAGAGAGAGAATACAACAGTCACACATCAATCAAAGGCACACCCTCACCCAAAAAAGTCAACACCCAACACTGAACTCAACATGATGAGACACCATGAGAAAAAAAACGTGCCACACCACCACACACACTCTGGTCCCTTCCCAGCCAGCCCAGCGTGACTCATTTACACACATTTCCACTCGTCTGCTGTTTATGGGGACATTTGGGGTGGGATCAGGATCCGGATGGCCCCGGGGTGAGGGAGAGATGGCCTGGGGCTACAGACAGGAGGAGTGTGGCGAGCCAGCCATACGCTCCATGCCCCCCCCCCCACCCGCGCTCCCCCCCCCCAGCGCTCCCCCCGCCGGCTCCACGGGCAGCAGCCAGCAGCAGGGCAGGGGCCTCCCTCAGGGGAGCCCATGCACCAGCCCAGCGGCGCGGGCAGGTGGAGGCGGCCATCTTGGCATGCCAAACTGGGACTTGTCGCTCCATTTGCAAAAGTGCCTGTGGACCGGAGCTGAGTGAGCGGCTGGCGCCCGTGCATACAAATGACAGGCGGCTCGACGGCTGCTGTTTCCCTTTCTACAGTGTCTCTGCCGCTAGTGCTGGCCATGTCAAATGGATGGCCATTGTAGGACAACAACAACACTGTCTGCACAACAATTTGTACAATATCGTCCCTGTCTGTCTATCTGTCTGTGTATCTGTCTGCCTGTATTTATGAATTCTGTTCAAGTGTTAGACCCCCAGGTTTCATTCTGTCTCTACCAAGTAGAATACCTGGCACATACAGTATAATGCACTATGCACAGCAAACCACCTACAAAAGTAAAATCTAAAGTAAAATGGATTTCTACACTTTTAGATTATGAGAAGGGGAGGGGGAGCCCAGCCTGTTGACTAGACCAGGCATTCGAGGGATACTCCTGGAAGCACTGCTTCTGTGATTACTTGAAATCATGTGAAAGGAAAATGGAGTTATAACCCTGACTGTTCCTCCCCCACGTACAGTAATAGGCTTAATTTGCTGGCATGTGCTGGATTAGTACTGTACAGATTAGCAAATGGCATGTCTGCGCGTTATAAGTAAATGTGTCTCATTTTCATTTTTTCACATGTCTAGCGCTCACTGGGCTAACAGGATTAAATACACACACCAGACACAGACACATACTGTGCATCGGCACACATGCACACAAACGCACGCACACACACACACACACACACACACACACACGCACTAATGATGTTGTCTTATCGTCTGTCACATTTCTGATCAGCATGCTGTAATTGCTAGACTGCGTAGGCTGTGTGAGTCTTGAGACTATTCTAAGACTTCTCAGAACTCTAGAGGCAATGGCATCAAGAAAGTGATCAAAATCAAAGTTCAGTCTTTTTTCTAAAGATTGAAAGCGAAGCAATTTGAA
>NC_085005.1:11739048-11769048 GCF_963854185.1 Sardina pilchardus | reverse complement strand
CACACACACACACACACACACACACACACACACACACACACACAAACACACACACACACACACACACACACACAAACAGAGAGAGAGAGATGAACACAGACACACACACAGACACACACACAGACACACACACACACACACACACACACACACACACACACACGCACACACACGCACACACACAGAGAAACACAAATAAACACACACATCCACGAGGGAGAGAGTGCTGCATGCTGGCACAGCTGTTTCACTGCAGACCCGCGGAGCAGATGGGAGCCTGGCAACAGCACGCGGGTCACACTGGGCAGCAACTGAAAAACGTTTAGGGAACGCTCGCAGAGAAAGCGCTCGAATTGACCAGCCTGGCAGCGGACAAAAAAGCCTCACACTGGGCAACAACTGAAAAAACATTTAGATAACGCTCGAAAAACGTGGCCTCCCCCCCAAAAAAAGATTAAGGGAGGCGCCGCCCCTCGCAAGGTTACATAGGTACAGAGTCTGCGGGATCAGGAGGGGGTCTATTGTTCCGGGGCTGTACGTCCGTAGATGTCAACATCAAAGTCAATGAAGCGCTCGTCTGATATATTAGTCAGATCAGTTCTGACCTGGGATGATAGATCAGGGGAGATAATCACATTGCTCTCAGATTTAAGCCTGCGCCGTATTGTGTTTCTCCCCCGTGGCCTGAATCTGTGGCTGTACCCTTTTGACCTTCCATAGTGTTCAAAGGCCTCTCTTCCACTCTGCCCTGAGCAACAAAAAAACACCGGGTCCGCCTCTGTCTGAGCCCAGATCACCTTGAGGTAGAAGTGTGCATGGCAACCCGCCTGTGAATTCTAGCAAAAAGAAATATAAAAAAGGGGGGTGTGTGGGGGTGGTTTGGGGTGGTTGGGGGGGGGGGGGGGGTAGTTGTGCCCAGATGGACGTCAAGAGCAGTTTTTCCACGTTCACTGAGTCTCCGGGCCCATCTGTTGACAGGTCCAGTTTTGGGCATCCTCCTCCCCGGCACGTGGAGGCAGCCTCCCCTGCGGATCTCCGGAGGGCCTCGGTGAGCCAGGTTGCCAAAGGAGGACCATTAGGAGACTGCAGGTGGCATTTAAGCCTGGGGAAAGATGAATTAGTCTGCCTCTGCAATGCAGAGAGAGGCAGTGGGAAGGGAAGAGAAGAGAAGAGAGAGAGCAGCAGGAGTGATTTTTTTTTTTTTTTTTTTTTTGCAGAGACATTGCCTGCTGCCTCCCAGGTGAAATCAAGGGGATGTGCACTGCATTGTGGGGGGAAAAAGAGAGAAAAAAGAGAAAGAGAAAGAAAGAAGTCTGTGGCCTTGAGTTGCACAATGAGGTGCTGCATAGCAGCTGACAGATCCACAACTAGGTGTTAGCTGGGCTCGTTTCTTTTCCCCGATCGGAGTTGTGCTTGGGAGGGGGGCCTTTGGTGGTCAATATAATAGCTTCCACTAATGGCCTGGCTGCTGCTCGCATGGTAATATACACATTCTATAGAAACACGTGAATATTCACCTGCACAGATGCATGTGTAGATAAACTCACAAATGCATAAACACGCAAATGCAAACCTACACACACACACACACACACACACACACACACACACACACACACTCACACATATACAGACACAGACTTTCACACGTGCACAGTCATACACAGAGAGAGAGAGAGAGAAATGCACACAAAAAAACAGACACACCTACACAGACAAACACACAAACACACACACAAAAACACTCACCCACACAGACGAATATGCACCCCCACACACACACACACACAAACAAATTAGAAACCACAGACACAAAGGCCTGTACAAATTCATTATGGCCTTCCTTTCAGAAAAAAAAGGGAAGAATCCCTCAAGAAAGCAGGGCCTCTTAGGAGGTGCCAAGACGCGGTGCCGTTTTTTTGTGTGTGTGTGTGTGTCGCTGGAACGTAACTCATTTCTCAAGGTCTAATTGCTTTTCAACACCTGGGTGATTGAGGGAGGAGCTGGCCACGCTTTATGTCCGGGTCCCTTGGCTCTCCTGCTACCGAGCATGCCCAGTTTGAGGCAAGAGTGGGACATTTCTTCCAGAACTGCAATCCAAATTGCTTTCATTTCTGGATTGTTTTTTTGCCCAAAGCAAAATGTTGCCATTGTGCAGATAAGCGGTACAGTAGATGTTGTTTACGGGTTGATCGACTAAAATGAGCATTGCGCTTGTGTACAGCTGAGGTAATGAAAAGTTTAATTTGGTAATTCATTCCATAAAAGGCGTCTCTAATACTACACCCAACCCAGACGAGGCCTGCATCTGATTGGGTAGGAAGATATGGGCGGAAAGGAATGGCCCGGAGTAGTGTTTCCTTTGTCCATTCGTCTTGAAGCCTGGAAACGCCCTGAAGCACATCACCACACAGGACAACAACACAGCCCACCTAACCCAGACTGGACTCACTTCCATTATTAGACCAAGAAAGCAGCCTACGGCACAGATCTGGCCCAGAGCTGGCATAGACGTGGCCCGGTGTCAACCCGACATCGTCATCATCATCATCATCATCACAGGTAGATTGCATGTGCTCTAGCTAGCTGATATCTCCACCAGATCCGATCCATTTGCATATTCAATCAGCTCGCCATTGATTCCTCCATCCTCACACACTCGTTAAAACACCATCATAAACAAAACGCTAATGCAAAATCTATAGGGAGTGCGGCAGCGCCGCGATAGGATAGGATAGGATGGGATGGGGAGGGGGGGCGGGGGGAGCGGAGCCATTATGGCGTTATCGCTCTCGCTTCTCGCTTCTCGAAAAAGGTCAAGACCCAGTCGGCGGGGGCGCTGGGGTCGTGCCCACATCGCGGCGTCGGACGAGCGCAGTAATCAGGACTGTTGGCACGGGCGCGTTTGACGGATGGCACTCTCGGGACGATGAGGTCGCCGTCGCTCCGCCCTTATGCTAATCCGATAAGTCAGCGCGGGGATGACTTAACGCCCAATCTTCTGACCGGAAGGTCAAGAGAGCCACGACGGAAGGCCATCGAGGACCTTTTTTTCAATCTGGTTATTAATGAGCCCCGAGCCTCCTTCGTCTTTTCTCTCACTCCTATTCCGTCGCTCCATCTCTCTCTCTCTCTCTCTCTCTCTCTCTCTGTCTCTCGTTCTTTATCTCATCCAATTCACCTTCGTCTGCGTCTGCTTGGCCATGATGCTTAAGCTTAAGATCTCTCATCCACTGACACTTACTAGTCTTTGCCCAAGCACAGGTTCACATAAATCCCCACGCTTTTATGGTCTCCAAACACATCTCGCTCTCGAAAAAAAGAAAAGAAAAAAAGGATGGTGGAGCTGACGGATGCTATCTCTTCCCTTGAGGTGGCGATGCCGTGAACGCCCGCGCACAGAAACAATATGGCCCTGGGGGCCAATGAGGTTGCTCTCTCCGCTCCAGTGAGTCCAGATGCAGCTGGAATGGCGTACCTGAGGCACGCGCGTCAGAGTGTCCCTATCCTCATTTGCCTCTCAGCTATCTGAGCTAGCGCTGGTTAGATAAGCATAAACACACACACACACACACACACACACACACACACACACACACACACACACACACACACACACACAAACACACACACACACACACACACACACACACACACACACACACGCACACACTCTGGGCCTGTGCCATCAGCAGCACAAAATGAGATCTGTGGAATGTGTTTGAATGCTAATTTGTTTTGTAAGGACATTTTAACAGTGTAATAATCTGTCATTTCCTCAAATGAATCCGCTGAATGGCTTTTCCTTTCGGTTGTACAGTAATGCGCCACTGCCAAAGTGCTACTAAAGCTAATGCTCTTTCTCCCAGTCCTTTTCACATGTAGATCACATCAAGATTTTAATTCACCCCTTTAATGGCTGAATACACAGCGTTCAGTCCGCGAACCATCCGTTATTATTACACTAAGCTGCCGGCGAGGTCAGGTCACGTAGCCTCCCATGTCTGCTTAACGCATCTGCTACATCACGGGAGGGGTGACATCTCATTTCTGCTGCGGGGCTGAAGGTCCTTCCGCCAGGGTCCTGATGAGCCACTTAACCCCAGTCATATTGGAGACGTGTCGGCCCTGAACTGGTGCTGAGCCCTGTGATAATATGATTATGGGCAATCACATAAAAACCAACAGAGAGCGGGGGGGGGAGAGAGCCTGCGTGGAGGTTAAGGAAAGCTAATAAATAACTCTCAGTCTCGGCCATACCATAAACTAAGCCTTCCGAGAGATATACAAGGCGTCGGAAGGGGACAGGGACACAGGCAGAGGATTATCGCTTTGTGAGATACCGGACAAAGAGAGCCTTGGGTGGAACACGGGAAAGTGGGGAAAAAAGTCCCCGACCGCGCGCGCGAGGACTTAAGAGTTGACAGCGGGATTTGCGGGCTCACCTCCTACCCTGAGACGACATGATTCAGAGTTTGTGTTTGTAGTCACTCCAGGGAGCATGCTGACCCCGTTCAGATGTGGCGTGAGCTTTATACGGTTCCGGAGTTGCTCCAGCAGGGGGTAGGGCTTTAAAGCAGCCTCTTCTTGTCCTCCTCTTTACTGTCAACCCAGCAAATCTTTTGTGTTGATTTAGGGGGATAGGATGGGGTTTTGATAATTTTTTATATTTATTGAGAAAACTACAAGTGAAATGACATGGTCAGTGAATTTAGCAGCATTCACTGATTTGACCTGAGGTGAATGGAACTGCGTGTATCTGACTCACCTCACTTTGGAAACCTTGTGTTTGTTTAAATTGTGCTATATAAATAAAGTGGATTGGATTGGATTGGATTGGACTCACCTGAGCATAGTGGTGATGTGATGACCGACTGACCCTGTGGACGCTCCAAACCCCCTCCAGGTAGTGCTGGGCGTGGACGGGCAGAGGGGTCACTTTGGCCAGACACGGGGGCGGAGTGCCCCCAGACGCCCCCGGACCGGCCAGCCACCCGTAATCTCTCTGCTTGTCCCCCGACGACGACGACGCCGACGCCGACGGCCCGTAGGGCTTGGCCGCCGACCGGGCGTGGGAGCTCTGGACCGACCAATCGCGCGACGCCTGGTGCGCCGAGGGCAACGTCACGACGCTCTGCGCGGCTGGCCGGGGCGGGAACCCCGAGAAGGGTCCTGGCTGCGGGTCGGGCATATCTCTGGCCAGCTCCAGGGCCTTCTGCAGGGCCAGGCGTCTCAGATAGTGCAGGGGGGTGCCGCACACCTCACAAGAGCTCCCGGCTTGCCTCCCGCGGGGCGGCCATTCCAACGCCTGGAGCTTGTCGAGCAGGAACGCTGCAAAGCTGGGATCCTGCGGAGAGAGATGGCAGGTCGTTAGCCATATGCTTTGGTACGAGCAATATTCAGTCAGGGAAAACCAAGCGCAAATGGAACCTGTCTGGGTTGGCCAGGCAGGAAAAGCGTGGCCATTCTTTGTGACATTGTGTCGTTTTATATGTGACAGGAATTCTGAACGACATAGCAGGAAAAAATGAAAAGGAGAGAAGGGACTTCTACTGTTCACTTCAAAATACAGTATGTTACAGTAAAAAAGAGCAGAAACAGTATGAAAATATGCCAAACCAAACACACACACATAAATGTAGGTATACCAATACACACAAACACACACACACACACACACACACACACACACACACACACACACACACAAAAAAAGATGTCTTTGGGGAAAAGAAAATTGCACATGCCATTGGATGCGATGTCAACAAGGACCCAAAGCAGACTGCATCTGTTAGCAGACTAAATGATACCTTTCAAGGCACTGTGTGATCTCAACAAACCACATGCTGTGCGAGAATAATGAACCTTTTTACAACAGTGTCCATTGGTAACATTTAGAGACAAATAACACCTGGAGGCTAACATCGATTCCCAACCTGTTGGCAGTTTATACATCAAATAGACGCAGCAAGGAGGGATGCAGCGATCGGTTCAACACGTTGCCTTTGCATTTCAAAAAACCTTAGTTTCATGTGGTAAGGAGTAATAGAATAAGAACAGTAGAGGTAAGTGCTTTTCAGGACACCAAAGCGAGAGATCTCTTTCGCCCTTTAAAAGCTGATGCTAATAAGAGAGGCTAATTGCTCCGGATAATGCCGCACCAGAACTCTTTGCGTTTAAGGGTTACCTCAAAGGCAGATGCAACGCAGGGGAAGAATAATGTGTGGGTAAGCAATAATTATGCTTTTTTTTTACAATGTACTTGTAACAACACGTTCGCAAGCCTGTAGGACCACATTTCTACTTACCATGGACTTTCAAACTAAATCTGCTTCATCCTAATACGCATTACACAAAATAATCCATGCAATAACACAAAAGTAATTACACGAAAGGATGCCTGCAATTACATGACAGGAATTCTGTGCTACTTTTTGAAGTCAAGTAGCCCTAAAACATAAGGCAACTTGCCAAATGGTAGAAAAAGATTCAAATCTACGGAGGCCGTTTGGCCTATCTTTGATGACGCTTCACAATAACAAAGGTGAGCTTGTGGGATATAAGCAACAAGTCGAAGTTACGGCTCCTATCTTAATTACTTCGCCTCGAGCCTGAAGCCGAACTTGAGCACATGCTGATCCGACCCAACAGCTGTCCTTACCTCAGCACAATGCATCACCCCCACAGCCCCCGCGGCCGACATTGTATATAAAAGCTGATTTAGGAGTCCTAATAAACTCAGCGGCGGCCTTCCTGCTGATGCTTCTCCGTCACGCATGAGGACCTCGCCGACCGCCACCCACTCCACTCCACCCCTCTCCGCCCCAGCCCCCGCTCCACCCATCCACCCATCCACCCATCCACCCAGCCGGCATTGCTGTCGCCCCAAGTTTATGCGCGCGGGAGTTAAGGGGGAGGTCAGGGATGGAGCGGGGGCCCCTCATCGGTATGGCGAAGCGTGCTGATTGAGTGCTTTTGTCTGGGTCTGGAGGATCGTAAGGCGAGAGAGTTCACCGGGGAGGACCCGGGGACGGCTGTGCCAGATGCCTCCAATCTGTTCGCACGTTCCCCAGGAGCGGCGGGCATTTCTACGACCTGTTTGGAGTTTGACTTTGCTATGTTTTTTTTTTTGTTTTGCTGCGCCGGCGCTTTTCGGACTCGCCAGGGAGAGGTCATATAGATTTCCATAAAATGAGTGCCACTATTTTTACTCATGGCGATCTTTCCTAAGTTTATGTTTCCTGTAAGAACAATATTTGTCAAGTTTTACAGTAATCGCATGATGAAAGGGACTAGACCAGTCAATAGGCCACAAGTAACAAGTTCTCAGGATCAGGCCGCTGTAATCCCTTGCAAAACGGCAAATTGGATGTAAGTTTGCCAATCAATTGGGGTACTCATTAATTTGGGTACTCATTCAACTGTTTACACGCTTTGAGTACAAACAAATAGGGCTGAACAAAAGAGCTAACCAGTGTTCCAATAGTTCATCAATTCAAACTCAAGTTGATCCAGTTTTCCAAACACATTTCCTCTCAGCCTCTTAATTTCCAACTGCAAGTGTTGGGCACAAATCCAGGCACACAATTAAAACCCACTCACTCAAAGGTGCAAGGACACTTCTGCATAATTCAACACCCAAGCACAGCGCTGGTGATTTTTCCTCATTTCTGTCTTTTATAGCACAACAGGTGCACGGTTTTCTAAGGAACATTTGTCAGACACAAACATGAAATCACAGAACTTGTGTTGCACTGACGACCCTCCTTCCCCCTTAGACAATGGGCACTGTAAGGCCCCGGCGAGAACCACAGGGCGGCCCATTGTAGTCGGGGCTTAAGACGAGGCTGTCGTCTGCCTCGGCTATTGTGGCCACTGGGGTGCGGTGGCCTTTGTGGGACAAACGCACAAAAAAAAGGTTAGTGACCTTTTCATCATGAGTCAACACCCTCGAATGGGCCCTGCGCTGCCTCGGCTCCACCCAGCGCGTGTAGCAGCCCCGTCGTCCCCAGACTGGAGTGGGGGGTGGGGGGTTGGGGGATTGGGGGGGTTCAGCACGGGCGCGCAGGCACACTTCAGGGCCACTTCAGAGGAGCGCATTGTGGCAGTGTCGTGCCGCGACCCCAACCAGGCCGGGACCACCTGTGCCTCTCCTTTCACCGCCCCGACGACACAATGCGAGGGGTATAGACTTGCGGAGGAGTGGCGGTAAACATGATATACAGCGCCACATGTCTGCAAAGGGGGGGCTCACAGATGCAGCGGCATTGCGTTTTCCCACAGGTATCAGATGAACGCCTCTCTGAGCACACGATAAGAGAGAGAGGCATTCTCAGGAACTAAGCTTGCAACATAACATGTCCTCTCTGGCAAAAAGCGCAGAATTGGGACATGAAGAGAAAACAGAGTGAGATAAACAGTGTTTGTAGATCCCAATGTGGACTGAGTGATTAATAAGCCTACTGAGGCTTCATCAGTGAAGACATACAATGTCAACATGTGCTGGCTGATTGCATTCTCCATTGAGGAACAATTGCCTGTGAAGCAATTTTCTGTTCAGTTAAGCAAGCATTGACCTGACAGGAAAAGTGAGAGAAAGGGCTGGATGGGAGAATTTTTTCCCCCACTTTCTTACACAAAAGGAATCTGAGCCTCGCATCAAGAATGGATGAAAGACCTGGAGCAGCACAGCACGTTTCTCGGATATAATCTCAGATTTTTACACTCGGCTTTGACAAAGAGGGAAAAAAAAAGAAAGAAAGGAAGAACTTCCTGCCAGTAGTGAGAGTCCCTACTTTCTCACACAAGTGTGACTTCCTGTCGGAGATCATGGAGTCTGGCTGTGAACTTGCCACACAATGATGCCTGGGCCTGTTTTCTTAAACTTTTAACACCTATTCATAAAAAAGCGTCAGGGTCAAAGCAGCCACAGTTGGTGTCCAGTTGGTGTTTAAACAACAACAACAAAACAACAAAACCACTCTCTCCCCCTGCCTTTACAAAAACGTTACGACCACTGTTGAGAGAGATGCCCGGGCTTTAGAATAGAGGGCTGGCTCCGCTGGGCTGTTAAGGCACAGTTAAAGAGTGTGTTTACAGCTGTAGCCAGTCTGACCCAAAGGCCCGCTCAGACTTTCCCATTCGCATACTGAAACACCCACGTCCACTTGTTCCGCCATTAAAGAGCATTAGAATCCACTGAATGCAGACTCAGGGTTTATGTAAGACACATTAAAGAAGAACCCTTAAATCGCAGAATTACTGACTACACAATTCTCCCGAGCAAATATTGCTCAGCAGAAGAAGAAGAAGAAGAAAAAAAAAACAGAATCCACTCTGCAAAAATGAAAGTTAAGAAAACAATCCTCAAAGGCACAGCAGTAGCTCGTGAAAAATATCTGCGTTGAGGAAATAAAGGCGCCGTTTGGAATTAAATACATTCCACTTCACAGCAACTTAAAAGCTACAGTTGGTTTCTTCTGTCTCATTAAATGAAGGATGCCTACCAGGTCTGCAAGAACAAGACAGACCCTGCATTTATACTGACAATAACATAAAGTACTAAATAAAACACACAGTAAAATACAGGCATAGCTATATTACCTTGTGCTAAATGCATTGTGAATTGTAGCTAAATTCAGCCCTACCTCTGGTGTCGGAGAGTTGGTTCCAAGATGTTAAGTTTCCAAAGGCAGGCTTTCTTTCTCCTCTGTGCTAGTAGTGTGAAGCCCTCAGGCTCTCAGAGTCAACTGAGGAGCAGGCTGAGGGACCGAGGGGTCTAAGGGCCCATGGGCGGACCTGCTCTCACAGGGCCCCCGTAAATCACCTCTTAGCCTATAAATCACCTCCCTGAAATTTCAGGGATGGCCCTTCACCCCTGCAGTTGTCTGTTGACTATCTTTACTTTTCCTTGTTTTTGTCTATTTATAGCAACAGTTGCTAACCAAAACCAAATTATGTCACTTAGCAAACGTGAGAATGTAAATGTGCATGTCCACAGTTACAACAAATGGATGTTGTTGTAAAGTGTTCCAAAACACATTTTCACAGATTGATTACTACCAGCATAACAAGACAAAATAGAGGAACAGGATATAAAAAATAATCACCAGCCCACTAGCTCAGCCAAGGCTAGAGGGCTGGCTAAATTAAAGCGAATGATAATTTTATGAATCTAAAGCTAATGAACTGCTCTCCAGCAGGAACTGAGTTGTCTCGGCAGCTCATGAAAACTGCCTGGATACCTCTGCACTCCCCTGCTGCCCGGAGTGGCAGCTTCCCTGCATTTATTTACATTGCTAAAGCCCTCAAGCTGGCGTAGGTGGAGCACGTCTGTGCTGTCTGCTGTTTTCACAAGAGCGCTGGGGTCGTAAACATTACACAGACAACACCACAATGATGCCTCCTTGCCTCCACAGAGACAGCACATTACACCGAGTAGCAGCTAGGTTAGCCATATTGCTGTACTCAATGATGAAATCCTTAACAAAAAGAGAACCGCTTACTAGTCTTTTGAAGCGTAGATATCTTTGTAAATAGGTGTAAAACAAGCATGAAATTACATAGATACTGCCTCTCCTTGATGCTAACAGATACTGCCTACTGTTGAAGCATTCCTTTCATGTCTAGACTATGCATTTGGAACACACAGGTAGAAAGTTGGGTCCAAAACCAGTGGGACCAAAACAATGTCAACATGAATTACAATGGTGACATTTCCCAACTCCTGCCACGCTCAGCTTGTCTTGAGAGCAGGTCCTCTTTGTTATGAGGAGCCGCTAGCCTTTCCTCCCCTGGTAACCGTTGAGATGTGCATATTCATGCGAGCGCAGACAGCAGACGTCTAATTAAAATACCTGTGTAGAGCTTGTCGTCAGGGGACATCCCAGAATGCTAAGCAAGAGTTTACTGGCATCCCAAACACGTAAATATGGCATGTGATTTAGGACTCACCCACAAATATGCACTGTGAACAGTGTAACTCTAATCAGTCCTACAGTAGCCTACATTTTTGACCCACTTCACTCTTGACTTGACTGGAGCCACTCTTTTACATATTGTAAAGTGTTTCCATTGCTGCTTTTCTAACGGCATTGTCTCTTTTTAAAAATAATAACGCAAAATAATTGAGTCGTCTGAGGAAATGTCGACAGGTCACTACTACTAGCCCAAAGGATGCTACAAGGCTCTGTTCTATCCTGGGGGCAGCGGCTGCTCATTACCGACTGCATGTGTGAGAGAACCGCCTCAGTCTGGTACAAAAGAAGGAAGCATTTGTCGTTAACCTGTATGTGTGAGGTGAGAATTAACACACATACATTACACACACACACACACACACACACACACACACACGCACACGCACACGCACACGCACACGCACACGCACATGCACACGCACACACACATACATTATTCTTATCTTAAAAGGTTTCCATATCTATGTTATTTAAAGCCACTGCCCTCTATGTATGTGCTGATTAGCCTAAGTTCAGAGCTTCCTTCATGCAGGTGTTTGGCCATACATTCATGTAATGAAGAAAAACAGCTCATGTATCTGCACAGTGCCTTGGCATATTTATGCCAACAGAGCACAAGTTCACTTCCTGTTAGCTTATCTGGGCTGTTGTATCTTGGACTCTTATCTGGTCCCTTGCGAATCTCCACAATTGGCTAATTCTAAGTCAATTAGCAGGCAGGAAACAGGAAGTGAACCATATAACCACTGACAGCAGAGTATTCATCCTGGGATGTGGACTGCAGTTCTGGGACACCTGACAGCACTGAACAATACTTACCATTCATTAGTGGTTTAAAACCAAGTGGAACAGAGTGTGAAGTAATGTACAGAAATGTACCCCACACCATGTTCTGTGCCGGTATGATGGATACTGGCTGTCAGTCATTAAGACAGATGGGGAAAGTTCTCACTATTAGGTGCAAACAGATTGCTACCATGCAAAAGGTCATCTACTTAAAAAAAAAGTGTGTAGGTTGTCTCATTTGTGCTCCAGTGTTCCAAGGTTCACTGAGACACTGAAATAAGGTAATTATTTATAGGCCGGCTGAATTAATGAATTCATAATATGTCAGTACAAAGACCCTACCCATCCATGTGGAATCTAGGTGTATCCAGACGGTCAGTTATACTGAGTTCTGGTCACACTGGCTCCACATTGCATTTCACAATATTCTTTGAAATGCTCTGCAGCAATTCCAGGCTGTTTAACAATGTACCTAGTCCTGGGTCAGAGCACCAAGAACAGTGAATTAGTTTGATGACCATGGAGCCACTTAAATAAGGACCTATTTACGCACAGTCTGCTGCTGTCTCAGAATTATCCACTCGCTTCACAGCATTCTTGCTGGCTAGTCAACTGACCTCTCCATGAATGCAAACACGATCACTGATTAGGCATAATTGTCGCCGTGGCGATTCCAGAAATAAAATATATATATATATATTTTAAAAAACGACCACTCATTCAGTCTGGAATGGATGACTGCGTACACAGCAGTCCATTCTCTTTAAGGTCAGCTGGCCCTGTGCTGCCATCACCTCCTCGTCCGAAGAAGACCCGTGGAGTGGACTCCAGGGCCAAAGCGGAGGCACGGACAGCACCAGTACACGGGCTAATGACACAGGCGTAATTGACTATGAGACGAGTGGGAGATTCTAATGGCGCGGCTTAATAGAGCAATTACACTCCATTACCGTCGCATCCCGCCCAATAATCCCCCATTATAACGAGGAAGCGCCCCCAATGATGGAACGCGCTTTTGATGACACACGATTACATTAAGCGTTCAAGTGGCCATGTTTGATTTTTTCCCTTTCTTTCTTTCTTTCCTTCTTTCTTTCTTGCTTTTTTTTTTTTTTTTGGATGGCACACTTTTAATGATGACCGCAGTGTGCACCCTGATACAATGTCAGCACCAGTTATGAGAACACATTTCCCTGTGACAAAAAAAGTAGGACAGAGAATAAAGTGGGGAAAGTTGAGTTATATAAACTTGATTTATCATTTCTGACTTCTGGTGAATAGGCAGGTACATACAGCCACATACACAAGCATGTAAACACATAAATATACCCTCTCTCCAGACTCTCTCTCCCTCTCACACACACACACACACACACGGAGAGAAGGAGACACACACCCACGCACACCCACACCCACACCCACCCACACACACACACCCACACACACACACACACACACACACACACACACACACACATACACAGAGTAACATTTCTCTGTAAATGTGTGAGCCATGGGGCCTTTGTGAGTAAACGGATGCCTGTGATCATGGTGTGAAGCAACCGGCAGCGCTAGACATGGAGTAATGGGTTAATAAATTAAAAGCCCTTCCCCCTACTCCCTACTCCCTACTCACAGTCCCCTGCTCTGCTCTGCTCTGTGCAGTGGGGTGCTGGTGATTGACAGCACATTCATCTATATGCAGCCTTCACATGGATGTCTGCAGAGCAGGAAAAACAACAGGCAATCGCCATGGAAACGTAAACATACAGTAAATCTTTGATGAGGCCACACTCAGGCGGGGTTGGGTGTGTGTGTGTGGTGTGGGTGTGGTGTGTGGGTGTGTGTGTGTGTGTGTGTGCGTGTGTGTGTGTGTGTGGGTGGGTGGGTGTGGGTGTGTGGGTGTTTGGGTGTGTGGGTGTTTGGGTGTGTGGGTGGGTGGGAGGGGGGTTATAGTGATGAACAGACTTTTATTCCCGAGTATGTTTTTATCCTTCGAAACAGCGCTGACAAGGAAAAGCGTGGACGTGATTTGTTTACCTCGGGTTTTCTATGTATGTGTGCATTCAAGACTCTCAGATACTGATCAAAGCCACGCAGGTGTCAGATGAGAGTGCTGTTACATAAGTGAACCCAGTTGCATGGAATATATATTCACACATTCACCAGACAACCATGCTTCTTCCATATAAGCACTGTTAGGGTATTGCGTAAGATAGGCGGGGAGTTGTGTTTGTGTGTCCCGGTTAGTAGAGACTCTATATCAAACAGAATATATGCTGTACAGGATATGCAGGGGGAAATAAACAGGGCACAAAGTTGTGCTATCTACTGAGGGCTCAAAGGGGTTTAATCCTCATCCTGATTGCTATGGACTTCTATTGTTACCAAGCAGCAAGCCTTTGGAGCACGCTAACAATGGCCATTTAGCCATTACATCAACTGGGACTAGAAGGACAATGCCTGGGGCCATTTGGCAGTAAGTGGGACCTGGGAGTCGCTTCCCCTGGTTTGCTTAACATTCAAATGAGACACACAAGGTCCCCGGCGAGGACTGTCAGTGCTCGGTGGAAAAGGCGGGGAGTGTGTGTGTGTGGGGGGGGGGGGGGGGGTGGTGCCAAATGAAGATGGGGAATCAAAATGTCTTGGTTCAGGTCTGATCACGTACCAGGCCTTACGGTTGGATGTGGCAGCAGAGAAGCGAGATGATCTGACTGAGACGGATACAGATGAGGGGAGGCGAGGAGAATTGGTCTACCAGTGGCATAAAAAAAACCCCAAGGAGCCACTGAAGCATCATTAACACTAAAGCACTCCGTATCAGTGTAGCAAATTAGCAGAAGGATAAATGCGATTAACTGTACAAAATGAGCGAAATTGAAGAAAGGAGAAAAGAAAATCAATTTCTCAACACTGAACTGAAATAATCTCATCCCGTGGACTGAAATGATCTCTTTTTTCATTCTCATATGCATGTTTGTTCAGATTTATATCAACTTGGCCCAGGGGCACAATTACACTGATGGCTTTTGCTTCATTTAAGAGTATAGAGGTTTTCTTTTTTTTTTCACTGAATGGAGAGGAGAAAGCCACAGTGTAGACTACACACAGTGCTGGGGAGAGACGGATCAAAAAATGAGCTCTCCCCAAATCCCCAAATACCGCTTCATACACAATTATCTGTATTAGATCAAGGTTAGGAGGAACACGGCAGCAAAACATCAAGGCTACAACAACACACCAGAGGGATAGGTGTGAGTGTGTGTGTGTGTGTGTGTGTGTGTGTGTGTGTGTGTGTGTGTGTGTGTGTGTGTGTGCACTAGTAATGCCCTCACACATCTCCAGTATATCTTTGATGAGATTGCCATTTAGACCATATGCACAATTTCTTGGTCATAGTATCAGAACAAAAATACATTTATGATGGCTACCTTTAATGGGTGACAAAGAACATCTCCTATATTGTTACATGGTGTGACATATTTCATTGTATGGCACACAAGTAAAAAAAAATGTGTTTGCCTAAAGACACATTAGTGAATGAGTGCAGTCATTCATACAAAAAAAACATTTAAGGATTTCTTAAAGTGGGATTAAAAATGTAAAAATGTCTACATGCTGAGTTTAGAGGGATCAATTCTTCATTTAGTAATGTCAGTCTTTTGTCTGTTCATTTCTAGCTCCATTTTCACCAGGTGGCCCTCTGTCCGTCAAGAAACGGAGAAGAGATTGGTCAAGAAGATTTTCTTAGACCTGACCAATCAATGACCTTTAGGGAATTGGTATCAGTAGCAACGACTAAGTAGTGCTGATTTGTAGTCTGGCTATGACAATGCATACCCTTTTGAGTGGTAAGCACCACACTGAGAGAGGGGATCAAATCAGAGCTGAGCTACAAGTTATACAGAGGCTTTGCGAGGGAAATGTCTAACCACTCTTCTCCTTTGGGGTAAAGTAAGTACGGCCTGCTTCCACTATCATTTTGATGGATGCACAGTGGCGGAGTGCCACCCTCTCCAAAATATCTCTATTAAGGGTATTGAGACAGCAATGAAAGCAATGAAAATTTGTAGTCTGGAAACACCAGGCTGAACAATGGTCCCTTGGCAGCAAAACCCAAAGAATCCGAGAGAAAACATTCTATTAATAGTGACACGTCCCTGACAGTTAATTAGCAACTTCATTCGTCAAGTGACAGAATGAGTTTGGGCCTTATCGTTGCAAGTTGTCTTTCACCTTGCTTCGCCCTGACATCTTTTATATCCTTTGCATGTGGTTAATAACCTTTGAATTTTATGATTATGGTTGCATATCTTTTCTTAGTGATTGAAATATCACACTTTGACAAGTAATCTGTTCTAACGAGCTTTTTAATATGTTAGAAGCCAGGTCACCCTCAAAACACTGCACAACAAGTCATATTTTACCGACACAAAGTAGCACCTTTCCAAAGAAACGTAAAGTTTTAAAGCTGACCACTGGCAACTCCAGTGAGAGTATTGCGAACGCAATCGTGTGTGATAAGTAGTCCAAGTTTTCACATGAGTATTTCTGTCTTAACTTCTGATTGATGATGAGCGTGCTGCCAATGGCATCCTGATGATTACAATATTCCACTCTCTCAGTCTCTTCTGATGCATCTTGGATTAGCCCACGCCAAGGGTTAATCATTAGCAGAGGCTCTAATCTCTGTAAACTGTGACTTCCACTCTTATCCTCTTCTCATCTGTGTGTGTGTGTGTGTGTGTGTGTGTGTGTGCGCGTGTGTGTGTGTGTAGTGTGTGTGTGTGTGTGTGTGTGTGTGTGTGTGTGTGTGAGGTGTGTGTGTGTGTGTGTGAGGGGGTGGGATGAAACTCCGATAGGCACACACCTTGCATTTAGACAGGCAATTAGCAGGGTCTCTTTAGCATGCGAGGCCACGTTCTGTACGTGTGAACTGTGCAACTGCCGGAGTCAGAGGTCACTGGATCCCCAAGTGTGTGTCAGCACCGTCACCCCCCCTCACACACTCACACACACACACACACACCTCCCCTTCCCTCCTTGAGACCCGCGGAGGACCTCCGCCTGTTTGCTTTGCTGAAATGAGTTTTTTTTCCCCCAGCTATCAGCTCCGTCTTCCTGTATCGGTCCGTGGAGTGTTGATGAAATGCGCAGGGAGTCTCGCGGTCTTCGGCGGCAGAAATCTCATTACAGATTGTTTGATTGCTCCGGCTCCTTCGCCACTCTTGGCGGAATGCATTGAAAACACACTCATCACGACCTCTTTTGCTGAATCCCCCCCCCCCCCCACACACACACACACACATACACACATACACTAGATTTAAATGAATTTCGCCTGAGAATTGGCAGAGCTGGATCATTTTAACGGCTAAATGATGTCCTCAATCATTTAGATGAATAGGCGCCCGACTGTCGACTGGCGGTGAGAACGGCGTTTTTTGTAATCAATAATCTCTCGGCTCTTCCCGTGAAAGTGCAGTGGAGGCCCCGGAGGAGGTGCAACTCCGCACGGGTCTTTCCTCACACTGAAGGTGTTCTCTGGGGCGCTGGGGTTGCTCCTGCTAATGCTTTGCCGATGCAAATGGCGGCTAATGCAATGAAGGAGTGACTCCACGGAACAAGAGGCATTCCCTTAATGACCACCAGTTTACAAAGGCTTGCATCCCCAAGCAATCCCCTTCCCAACATGTGATGAACAGTTGAACAGGTGTCCGAGGTGTAACCTATAGCTAGGTAACAAAGAAACTGAAGGTGGGATCTGGAAACACCTTTGGCGTGCTTAGCTACGTCTCATCACATCGCCTAATGTGATTAATTATTTGCAGATATGTAGCTAAATGGATCCTATGGATTAACAACATCGATGGATACACATAGGCATACACATACACATACACACACAGACACACACACACACACACTAGACAATGGGTTAGGGGTCTTTTTTATATGATTGGCAAAGGTCATGAGAAACAGGATTATATGTGACACAAACAAAACATACTCCACTGTGCCAACACATTCAGATGATTGTCATACATACAGAGGAAGACGTGAAAGTTCAACCTATTAGTATTCTGTAAAGCTCGAAACCAGCACATCATAGAACATGTAGTAGGCTACATGAAACTCCATTTTCAAACGATATGAGAAACATTATGGGAGTGCACTTGGATCTGCATTAATGCAAATTGACATCAGAAGTTAACATCAAACACAGCTGGCTTTTATTCTAAACACACCCACCATTGCCTCATTGTTATTCTCCCAGAGTCCCTCTGAAACAAGAAACCACTAACCTAGCGATGAGCCTTCTGCATTGTTGTCATTTTTACTGGCCAGTTTGTGTTGATAATTGCTGATAATTAGCAGAATGTGCAATCAGTCAGTCGTGCACCGGCCCCTGTCATTTAAATTACAATGCTACATTTGCTTGGTTTACAGCAAACAAAAACATCACGGCACATTCCTTTAGTCTAAAATAAACACAATGTGGCTATATGTCCATGTTAGCTAGCCACACAGAAAACGACTGCAGATTACAAGTATCTATCTGAACAGTATATGTGAGGAATTGTAAAACATCAGTAAGCCAGCAGGTGAAAAGACATCAGTGAGATTGACAGAGATAATACTTTATCAAAACAGACACTTCTAAGGGAAAAGGTAATCAAGCTGAGTGGCAGATTCGTTTAATGAAATCCCGAGGATGAGCTTCCAGAGTCAGACAGATTATCAAACGTGATAACGGAGTGTAATCAATTTTTATTAAAGGCTAACACATGTTCCTCTCCTAACCACTGATCTGTGCTGGGCCCATGCCAGGAGTATAATCAACCAGAAAAAGTTAAATAACAGCAGAAAGAAAAAAATATTCCATGGTCCATGTCAACAAAACTATGAAAATATCATATTTTATTTTCCTCTCAGCAGGATTTGACCTTCATTGACTTGTTTTCCAGCCAGGGAGGTCAAAGAGGAGCACGCCAAACCCTAAGCCCAACAACATCAGACGTCCCATTTTCCAACCCTCCCATTGCCCCCCACTGTCATTTCCTGTTTTGACAGGAAGTGGACAATATGGGTAGCTCTTTTTATCTGCCACTCCACTGGACACAATTTTCAAAGCATTTTATTGCATTGGCCTCCACCCGTCTAGATTCACAAGCTCCCAAAACCGAACTTTTTTTTTTGCACAACTGGCTTTTTATCTGGAACACACAGACCCACCCCGAGAGCTGTGCTTGACAATGCAGGTGTGGTTTAGTCTGAGCCAGACTCTAGCAAATAGGTGACATCTTCGGTGCAGATGGCAGCCTTTATATTACCTTCAACAGGGATGTGTCACAGCAATTTTCCCCAGTTAGATCGTAACGTTAATGGACAGAGGCAAAGGAGGACTCTTTGAGAGTTTAAGGGCCTTAGCCGTTTGCAGGCCATGACCAGGTGTGGCTCCTAGGGCTATATAGCCACAATGCAGCTTCAAGTTGTTTTATAACTCAACCAGGCCAACTCCCATAGATCACAATGCAACAGTTTCCCAAGAGTGGAGCACTTGTTCCTTTTTCTGCCTCAACCCCACCCCTCACTCTCCCGACATACAATTTGCCATTATTAACTGGCTTAGAGTGGGCCAGCTACTTCATTGAAAAATAGCTTCGGGTCAACACAGATTTTGGAACCCTCAGTCTTTAGAAAAAACGCAACAGCTTCCATGTTGTGTGGACAGCTCCAAGCTGTTTCCTGTGCAAACAAACAATAGTGGCACGAGGCCTGACCACCCCAAAGGGGAATAACCGAGGGGGTTTTAAAAGCCGCGGTTCCCAAATCTCTCTCGTTTCAGTCAAACTTCAAGGGCAACTGAATCTCTAGCTCTATATTTAGAACAATAATGTGGTGATGTGTCTATGCAGCAGAAGAACAATGTGAGTGACAAGACTCCACTATTACACTGTGTTGACCAGACTCTGTCGGGGAATCCTAGGACATCCTGACAAAATATTTTGGTATTGAGGATACTGAAAGTCAGTGGGCTTCCTTCCTCTAGAAAAATAAATGTGTTGTCATCACCGAGGGCTGGCGTGCAGAAAAACATGCAGATAGTGCATCTATCATTTATTGGGCTGTATAAAATACATTGAGTCCCTCATGATCTTAATCCACTCGCTCAAATGAGCTCCACGAAACGTGTTTGCTGAGACGACCCCTGTAATAGGCATTCAAATTGCTGAAGCAGGTCCTGCATGAATATCAGGTTGTCTATTGTTTGTGAATATGAGATCATATTCCTACTACTCTGGCCAACTGGGGACAAATAAACTCCTTACCCTTGCAGGAAACAGCAGTGACGGCGGGGGAATGTGGTCCAGGTTGTTGTCGAGTGCCTGTGTCCTGTTTAGGTCTTTATCCAGGAATGGGGCTTGTCAAGCTGTTTGAGAAATGGCTCCCACTGGATACCAACCTATAGGATTTTTACCACCCATGGGTCCGAAGGTAATCAATCACAATTCTGTGACTGATTCTGTGGCTGTTTTTTTTTCTAAACCTGCCATTTTACAATACCTGCTTATTTATTAATGGTTGCTCACTTTTCATATGCATCTCTCTCTATTTACTAATGACGTGAGTTCAGAGATAGTCACTTTATGAAAAAAACTGGTAAACTGAAAAATAAAATATTAAAGCAGTGTGATGGTCTTATTTCGCATTTTTAAAAAAAGCCTGATCCAAGGCTCTGTGCATAAATATTCAAATCAAAAACTTCATACGGAAAGCATCAGTTATCTCTGCCTCCCAGCTGTTTGGCGGCTACTTCCAAAAAATACCAACCTCTTAATCTCGCAGACATCACTGATGACATCCCATCTGACAGCGCCACTGCCAGACAGCCAGGCAGCCAGACAGCTTGTGCCGGCGTGGAGATAAGGAGTTTGAAAGTAAACGCTGGTCACTTGGGGCGTTTGGTGACAACGAGGACGATAATGCGGCAGGAAAAAGGGGGGGACGCTATCAAAGAGGCACTGCCACTGTCTCGCTCCGCCGCGAGCGCGAGTTCAAAGGCAGGCAAAGGAAATGCGCTTTGGTCAGACGGTGGGAACCTTTCTAGCACGGTCCGCCGAGGACACATATGGGAGCTCTCTCTCTTTGCCTCTCGTGGCTATCTCTCAGCCAGGGAGCAAAGCCTCCCTCCTCTGTCACTCCTCCCAACCCCCCACCCACCCATCCACCCTGTACCCCCCTGTGCCCTAGGAAGTACAGACCTCATAAGGAGAGGGCATAAAGTGCCAGTTTTACAGCCTTGGTGAGTACCCCTAGTGAGCGCAGTGGGGGCTGTAAACAGAGGTGCGAGTTTAAGTGCCACGTAAAGAGAGGGGGGGGTGGGGGGTTCGAGGGCCTCCTAAGGAGCCGCTACGTAAAAACCACATCAGCTCGACGAAACGAAACGCCGGTGACCTGATTCCCCAGTGCCTGGCGTAAGCAATACTGTAGCGACGTTTAAAAGCGCGGGGCTGACTGAGCGCTAAAAACAATTTAGCCGAACATCGATAATCCATCTTCTCCTCAGTCCTGTCAAGGGCTTCCCAGGGAAGAGGGAGGCTGGAGAGGCAGGAATCCGATCCGATTCCGAACGGGGCAGTAAGAGAGAGAGGAAAAAAAGGAGGAGGATATGTAAACAGTCAACGCTGGGGCTTGCTGTGAAAGGCTCCTGGTGTCATCGAGACCGTATTTCACTCTCCCCTCTGAAGGACACGAGCTCTTACTCAAAGGGGTTTCTTAATCAAATATGTGTTTGTGGGCCGGAGGAGATGGAAGGATCATCCAGCGTCACCAAGCCCCGGAGTGATGGGCTTCAGACTTTGGTGACAGGACTGAATTAAGGCCTACCAAAACCACCACATTGATCTGTTTCACAGCTCACTTACCCTGTCATTCAATCTGTTTCCAGACCTCATTCGACTGGCTTATCTCCATCATTCTCGCTCTTTCTCTCTCTCTCTCTCTCTTACTCTCTATCTACCCTCTCTCAAACTCTTGCTGTCTATTTCTTGCTAGCTCTATCTCTCTCTCACTCTTTCTCTCTCCCTCTCTCTCTCCCACACCTTCTCTCACTCCCCCCTTTACTCTTTATCTGTCTACCCCTTCCCCACCATCTGAATCCTGCGACCCACATACTAACACACACACACACACACACACACACACACACACACACACACACACACACACACACACACACACACACACACACACACACACACACACACACACACACACACACACACACACACACACACACACACACATGCTGTCCTCCCAGGCCTGACAGGCTCCAGCAGACACCCATTCCCTCAGGTTAATGACAGGCTCTGATGGTAGCAATTACCGACCCCACTGTCTCCACCCTCTCCCCTCCACTTCTTCTCTCTGTGTCCCCTAGTCATTTTTTTCCGTGGCCTTTACCTTGGGCTACTTCTTTGCTCCTCTCTTTCATCCCCCATGTTCTCTTGCTCTCTTTCTACCAAAATACAATTCGCTCATTCTTTCTTTATCTTACTCTCTCTCTTTCTCTCTCTCTCTCACACACACACACGCGTGCGCGCACACACAAACACACACACACACACACACACACACACACACACACACACACACACACCACTTTCCCTGACTCCACTCACTTAAATTGCATTCTACCCTTGTTTTATGTCTCTCCCAGACACTGTATTTTTCAGTGCCTTCCCTGTGTTCTTCATGGCCTTGCCCCATGCCATCCCAAACATTGTGCCTCTCTCCCTCTTGCTTGTACACACACACACACACACACACACACACACACACTCACACACACACAAAGAGAAAGACAGACACACACACACACACGCACACACACACACACACACACACACACACACACACACACACACACACACACAATTGCTCTGCCTCCCCAGGCTCCTGTGATCACAGGCTATGGAAAATCAGCTGGCACTGTTCCAGGAGCCTGGCACTCTCCTCCTGCCTACATTCCACACATGTTTACACTGAAGGCATTCGGCAGCCCCGCTGAATTAGCTATGCACACCTACCAGGGCATAATGAATGCACATTCAGCAGGATCCCCGGCTGATTTTCCAAACCCATGCCTTAGCGGAGGAGGAGGAGTCTCCACCCCTTCTACCTGTGAGGAGAATATTACCATGGCTTTTTTTTTGCGTTTCTTCAGAGAACAAAAGGTTACCTTCATTAGTTTGTGTCGGAGAAAAGAAACGTGGTAATCCTGTTGTGGAGGAAAAAAGGTCTAACGTTGCACTTACAGATCCAGAACATGAGTTTGTTATCTCACTATGTCAGACGTATACCACACCACTGGATACATACGGCATTTTATTAGCCAGGGAATTTTTAAGATCCATTCAGAGCACATCATTATGACTGTGCCACAAATGAGTTTTACTGGAACATTACACACACAAGTTTTAATAAGCAAAATTATTAACTGAAAGTAGATATCAGGGATGCAAACACACATGTGGTCAAAAAAGAGAGAGCCTCGGAGCGGGGGGGGGGGGGGTAGGTGTGCAGTGTGGCGCCGGTGGCCGTGGGGTGGTGCATTATGGGTATCAAGCATCTTGGAGGAAGGCCAATATATGGTCACTACGGTGAATGTAGGGGGGTCATGATGTTCAGTACCTTTACTCTGAGTCAAAGTTGCTGTACCATTATCATCATCTTGGCAAACTACTGCACCTTGAGCATGCAGTGTATGCCGAAAAAAAGCCATTGTAGTAATGTTTGGGCACTGAAATCTTGAAAGAACACCCAGTGCAACCTTTTTTTGTTTTGTCCAAAATGATTTTTGCAAATTGCTAAATCCCCCTAAACTTGCTGTTTAGGCCTACATAGCCTATTAGCCCATGCCTACACATTCTAAGGTTTCAGTGAAATATTGGCACACCACTAATAATATAGACAAAACAATTACTGCCAAGTACAAACAAATGATGGGAATACTATTTTTTTATATAAGCTAATGTCCAACCAGCTCCTCTATAAGACTAGCTCTTCTCAACATTGCTTTATTGTGTTCTATATTCTATACTATAGCTATTCTTTATGCAAGTCCCATATCACTCCTACAAGTTTTTTTTTTTTTTTTTGTCAAGGCAGGTTGCTGCATTGCCAGCTACATCTAATCCAAACATAGTAGGCCAATAAAAAAAGAGGATATAGTTGGTTGGTAATCTAAATGCAAAAAATGATAAGGGCTAAACCAAAATTATGCTAATCGCGATTATAGCCACATGCTACAATTCAAACGATGTTGACATAAATTAACAACTACTACAATAAGGCCATGATTTCCAATACAACTACTAAACAACATAACATGAAAAATTAGCCTCACTCACGTAATTGTCTTCCCATAATAGGCTAAGTAGGCATAGTCTAAAAAACAATTCTAGGTTATGCTCCACAGTAGACAGATGTGCTCCTCCCGACACTTAAAAGACTAAGGCTATTTTTGGACATGTTACGGTAGACACAGAGCTGTTTGATCTGATCTTAATCCTGATTTTATTATTGATGATATCAGCAGAGTCAGCTTTTATAACCCATCCAGAGGTGTGCATGACGAACTTAACTTTATCCACATGGCAAGCGGCGGACATGCGTAAAGGTGCGTAATCTGGTTATCCATAGGCAAAGTAGCCTTCTACCGTTCTCCGTCGCTGCCCTCAGTGAATTATTTGATGTCATTAGATGGTTCCCCTTGTCACATGCAATTCAACGCACAACTTCGAAGTAGAAAGAATTATTTTCTTCTTCATTTACTGCATCTCAATTATCTACAGACCCCCCCCCCCCCCTCTAAAAAAAAACTCTTCGGATTTGCATGATTCACACAAGTCCCACAAAGCGACGTGAAAAAAGCGGGAGGCGCCGAAAAGCGAGCTGTTTGCATCCCTGAGATATTCATGGCTGCTTCCCAACTGAGTAAATTACATTTAGTCCTCACCTTCATAAACATTTTCACACCCAAAGGACACAATGAAGCAGTCACGCTAAATATTTCACTTGTTATGTTCTTATTGTGAATACACAGTCCTGGTCATTTTCACTTATTCAAAGAATTTTCTCACTTATTTTTTTTTTATCAAGTCATTCCCTATCTGAGTATGGATTTTCTCACATCAATCCTGCTGTAGAATCAAATGCCACCACATTACTCTCAGCTACTCTCAGCAGCACTACACTGATAATCTTCTCTTCAAGACATTTTTCTCCAGACTGCATTAATCCATCAAAACGAAATCATTTTGAGACAGCGTCTCCCACTTTCCTTGACATTCTCAAAGTAGACCTATCCGTGTCCACACCATCGAACCTGGTGGAGGAGAAACTCTTGTGGGGATTTTTTTTTCCTTCTCCAGATGCGTTGCCACGGTAACCAGAGCTACATCAAGGTGACGGATTGATTTCTGATGGACAAGCTGTGACCCCTGGGGCTACCGTATAAGCAGGTCGAAAAGGTAAGACTCCAGCTCACTGACAGGACCAATGATACTGGGATCCAGAGTCCTGCTCTCTCACTCCCTACCAGCATGATCATTTTACTTTAGTGCAAATAGCTTTCATTAGCATCCCGTCTCCGAGCAAAATGCCACGCCATAAAGAAACAGGGAAAGGACAGTAAAAAGAGAAAGAAGCTAAATGTATTAAACATGCTTCACGAGTGCTACGCTTCATGAATTTGCTAATTAATGGATCCGCGGTGCGCCGCGTGATAAGTCAGTGATCTGAAGTGGCCGTCCCATTCTAGCGGGAGAGATAATACATTTGCCTCCAATCTGCACGACAGGTCGCGCAATTAAGCGCTTCAGAGAGCTGTCACTCAAAAGCTCCCGCATCAATAGGCTGGTTTGAAAAGAACAAATGTTCTACCACACCAGAGTCCATCCCCTCGCCGCTTAACAACCCTTTTCGACTACCACCACCACCACCACCACTCCAACTCCACGGCCTACTATCACAGCCACTTCCTATTACCACGTCACTGTTTACATTTCCACTGACACCATTGTTTACATTGCCAACACATTTGAAGCTGTCACAGCGAAAAAAAACAGATAATGTGGGTATAGAGAGCCATTTATCACATTGACAACCATCATTTTATACCTAGGCTACTATTACCACTACATATTACTACTACCATCACTCCTATTAGCACTGTCACCCACTCATGCAACATTCATAGACAGCCCATCAGTCACCTCCTCATGGTTTATATCACTAACAACTCACTCGCTTTGGCTAATGCCACAACTGCTATTACTTATAGTACTGCTATTGCTATATCATATACAGTACTCAGGTCAGCCTGCCCATCCTATGGAGATATACAGATAGATGGGAATCTATGCAGTGGGGGAGGGGGAGGGCAATAGAGATGCATGTGGACGCATGTTTATTAGGGAGCCCATGTGTAATGAGTGGTGAACACACAAACAAGGACGGCATCATCTCCCAGGTCTTAAAAGCCAAGAGACAAAATCAAAATGTGCATAGCGATGACCGCCCGTCTGCCCCCCCGAACACACACACACACACACACACACAGAGACACACACCTCCCCCCCAGATGAGGGCTTATCAGGGCAGCCATTGGCAGCAGAAGGGAACAGCGACTCCCGAGGGAGACCCCCGCAGCCCCCTCCCTTCATTCCACTACCCATAAACCCCAAGTCACGCTCGCTGGGCCCCATGCTGAGGCAGCATACAGAGGTAGTTTAAATTCCCATCACCGTTTTAGCACCAATCTCTCTCTGTCTCTCTCGCTCTCTTTCTCTCTTTTTCGCTCTCTCTCTATCTCTTTCTCTCTCTCTCTCTCTCTATCTCTCTCTTTCGCTCTTCCATGTGAGCTAGACTGGAACAAGATCATGTGTGTTTGGCCGAAATCACCTGATCCCAATCCGAAATTGGCTAATGGGAATGGCATTCCGGCGACGCTCTCCCAGTCAAATCAACTTAAGCTCTTCCACAGGAGGACGCTTCACCGCCACAGAACAGGCCACATTCTCACCGCGCCTTAACAAGCGTCCAGTCAGTGGACGCGCAATTCACAACAAGATGCGACGCCATGAAGAGCCTTCATTCACGGCGAGGGCAAAAAAACGGCCTAAAAAAAGAACGCACAAGGAAAAAGAGCCTGGCCGAGCGCCAACAAAAGGGAACAGCACTTAAAACAGGCCAGCGTGCCTTGGGACCTGCAGAGGACAATCCCGCGAAATGGTGGACGAGCGAGGAAAACAAAGCACGGTAGCCACTAAAAAAAATCCCCCTTTCGCCACCCCGGGCGCATTCAGCACTTGCCGGGGCTGCAATAAGGGGTCTTGAGAGCAGCACTTTCAGCGTGTCGCCCGCGGGCCTACGGCTGCGTCGTCCGTATTCACCGTGTCCTCACACTGTCCCAGAGACGACGCTTGCATATGTACCTACGAACAAGTGGGGGAAAAATAGCTGGTGATCTAAGGCTTGCTCCTGGTTCCAGTATGGGGAAATGGAGTGTATTGAGCGGGCCGTATGGATTGATAACCCTATGCATTGATGATGGCGTGTTCATTGGTGTCAGTGCGCCTTGGGAACAGGAGGCTCAAAGGAAATGTAAGCACTGCCTGAGGACGATAAGGTCAAAGGTCAATTGAGAGGTAAAGAGTGCCTGTCACCAAAAGCATAATATTCCTGTTAAGTGATATAACATTGTACTTGCCATGCATCTTGGGGGAAGGAACCCGTGAATGATTATTTGTTGACATCATGACAGAATGCTGTCAGTAGGCTGTCATTTCACGCGCACTCTCTTAGAAATACAGTGTTGTTTACCCCTGCCATCGATGTCCAAACAGAGTCCTCCTTTTTAGTCAGCTCCCCTTCCCCTTTCGTGGTTCTAATTATCTGATCTGGTGATGGGGATGCATAATACATAGCCCATCTTAAAACCTATCCATCAGCCCCACTGCAACGAGGCCCATTGCCAGAGATGTATGGTTTGGGCTACACTAAACGTCCAGAGGAAATAATGGTCATGTTTCATTCTCCATCAAGCCTCCGGGGTGGGGTGCCTACTGGGGTAACCACAAAACGTGTAATGATGCCGCCATTAATTCAGCCAAGACAAACAGCCTGTCCGTCATGTGAAGACCTGTCCTGCAAATCCTGGCTCCCCGAGTGAGCGTTTACGACTAAATGATGCTTCCGTTGCATGCGACGCATAATGCATCATACATTTTCGAGCAAGCGGGCGCGCACATAATTAACTCTGATGATCTTATTTGCAATACTTTGAACACTGTGATAGGATTACTAGAGCAAATATATAATATTGCAGGGGTGGTCAGCCTCGCTGGTACAAATTAGAGAGGAATACTCTCCTTCCGTTGCCGTTCTCTTAGTGTTGTGGGGATGTTGTGTTTCTATTTCAGTCATGTTCTGCCAGCCGATCCATCCCATTTCATAGCCTTTTATCTACGGCCAGGCAAACGGATAAATGGTTTGTTTTTGATGTGACAGAGCATCCAACGGAGCAAATAAGGACAACCTTCCCCGTCTCACATGTGCGACTCTGGCTTCCGTTTGCTCTGTCTAGCTGTATTAGGAGGAGGCACCGTGGGTGAGATACTTTAAGGGAAGACTTTGAGGTAGGATTTAGCCCGGCTGGGTGGTGTTTTTTTGATAATACACAGCGAAGTGTGCACTGGGTGAGATACTTGGGATATGGAAGGACCAAAAATCCTGGCATTATTTGAATATCAAGTTTGCTTTCAAGTAAACCTGACAGCTGCATTATCCATTGCAGTCACTTCCATTTTGGTATTCAGCCATCCATTCAAATTAAACACACTTACCCAAAACCACTTTGCAATGGAGTCAGAATAAGCCTAATCGAAACCACAAAGCAACACCATCACCACCACCAAATTCATAGGACACAAATGACATATTTATTCATGCTTAACCCTTCTTTTGACACTGATGAATCCATACAGATGAAAGGTACAGTATATCTGTACCTTTAAGACTAACACTGAATAAGATAGTTGAAGTGGATTTGAGTGGCATGCCTGTAAAATGTGTTGGTGTGATTGATAGGATGGAGAGAGAAGACTCATTCCCTCCCTCCCTTTCTCTCTCCCTCCATCTCTCTCTCTCTCCATCTCTCTCTCTCTGTCCATGTCTCTCTGTCTCTCTTCGACTTTCTTACCCTGTGACACCCTCAGCTCTCCAGGTCATTAGTGAGCCATCAGATGATGTGTGATGGTGTGAGAGATCATCATCGCCTATGAATCATCATCTCGCTAGAGGCTCTCTTGCCTGCAACTGCCCCTTCTCTCAGTGCATCCGCCTGGTACATTTTCTTTTTCTTTACACCACCTTACAGTTATTTGACTTGTCAGTTGAGTAACCCAGGTTGTCAGGGTTTTTATCAGCATTTCAAGTGCAAGGCTCTAATTTGGCTTACATTTGTGCATAGGGGGAAGATGGTGGTGGTGATATTTTTCTTCTTTAACCACTGCTGACACAAAAGCTCCCAGCTTTCTTTTGGTATACGACATAATGTCAGAAAAAGCCACTCCAAGTAGTTTTCTTGCTTCCTGTAAAGTGTACTGTTTGTCTGACTTGACAACCAATTTAGCCATATCTGGACTGTTCACAGAGAGAGAGAGAGAGAGAGAGCGAGAAAGAGAGAGAGAGAGAGAGAGAGTATGACAAATTTCTACAGACAGCCGCACACTCAAATGTTACATTTTCTATTACATAATTCCTCTGAGGAACACAGACAGGACAAGCTTTTCTCATTACAAGTGACAGTGAGATAGTATGGATGTCACACTTTTTCCACATGACCTAATGGACAGTGATTATCCCCTGTGCGGCCACGTTACAAACAAAGTGCTACAATTTAAGATGATGCATGTCCACAAAGACAACAGCATTTATACGGCTATTGTATCCATCAGCAAATGCAATAACGTGTGATCACTCACACTGATGGATGCCTCAGACATGGATGCCACCCACATCCCTTAACATTTAGCCAAATCATTTTCATAAATGTTGCCCAAAGCTGACAGCCTTTTATTTATCGGTAACAGATGACAATAGCTGGGTTGTTGAGGCTGAGAAAGCACTCATTAAAGCTCAATCAAAACAGCCGACAAAAGAGGCA
>NC_085005.1:11693336-11738848 GCF_963854185.1 Sardina pilchardus | reverse complement strand
AGAGAGATACACACACATTACATACACATATACAATGGCAAAAATAGATACAGAGAGCGAGAGAGAGAAAGAGAGAGACAGAGCAGCCGTCTAAACAAAAGAAAATAGCAATGCAGGGGCTTCTATTTGGGTCACCTATCCATTACCAAAGAAAGTGCTTGCCCCCTGACACCTGATGCTGTGGTAACCTCCGAACTATCAAAGACCCCATACAGAAGGACTCCACCCAGAGCACATACGAACAATACGTTTCGATAAACTAGCATAGACAACATTTTAAATCAAAAGCAACAGTGACCTGATAGCAGTACTTTGAATTCCAATTAAAACTCATCAGTGTGTGTGAATAAATAATGTTCTCAGACAATCCTGAACCAACAGGAATGAGCAGCATCAACAATACAAAGGGGGATTTCCAGTCTACCTCTTTCCCAACCACATGCCTGTCTTCCGAAATGAACAACTGAATACAATGAACAGATTACATGTAGGTTCCACTCAAGTAAACAACTGCAAGCCTTTCAATGCTACTGCTATGAGGGCCATCACTATTTCCTCAAATGATGGCCACTTCTGTACGTCCAAGTGCCAGCTCCCCCAAAACCCCAGGGCTACACCAATGCAATCAGTCACTGACAAAACTATCCCAGGCAGTTGCTGGATCAAAGAGGCTCCCTGATACCTTAGACTAGAGGAAACTCAGGGCTCTGGGAGAGATCTGAGTTTTTCACTGAAGGTTGATAAGTGTGGGAAACGTCTTTTCAGGAGATTTTCCTTGCTAAAAGAAGAAGTCTGACAATGCAGCCCCTTAATTCCATAGAGCCCTCCCAAACCTTCCAACTTTCTCCCATGGAGGTGGAAATCTGGTCTTGACTCCACTATGATGGAGGCTGAAAGGTGTGGTATTTTGCAATGGTCATTACCATGTTCTATCAGACACATACAGTAGGCTGTGTGAGCCAGTCAAAGAGCCTCCTTGATGCCACGTGTGCCCCCCCCCCCCTCCCCCAAATGCATGCAGCATGGTATGTACTCTATTCATGTCATCTGTAAGGGCCAGCACCAAATGACAGGCATGGGTGATCCCAGTTTTAAACCTCAGCAATTCTCTCATTGAATATAGCCATTTAAAAGAAGCCATTGCTCATGATTAATGGGACCATAAAAACGTGCTGAGTAGGTCACCTTTGTGTGCTCAAGTCCTGGAAACATGCCTGCATGTTACATATGATATATGCAGTACACTGATATAGCCATAAAATGCTTTAGCAGGAACACTTGACACTATGTGATTGAGAAAGGAGGACAGTAGATTTTCTCTATGGCTGAGCGTGCAGACTGCTTGCTCTTACTTTGCAACGGTGTGTACATTATTATCCTGTTTACAGTTGATGGGCTGATACAACAGTGAAAATCTCTGCCCGTTAATAAGGTAGGTTACTTTAAAGTTGAGAAATTCTGGCCCGTCCATGCACGTTTGAGCGAGGAGGACAGTGGACATGAACAGAGGAGACAAGCTCTGCTTCTGTGGATGAGAAGATAGGGGAAGAGTGCTGTCACTGTGGGCAAGAAATCTCCCAGCAATGGGTACATTAGTGCTCTTTGAGCATTAAACTCAGTTATAAAAAACCTGTCCGACCATGTCAGCATCAAACACTGACTCTGGCTCCACAGTGTTATGGCTTTGCTGTAGCAGTGGCAAAGTGAACATCGTTCTCCAAAGTACCCTGGTACACTTAAAATAAGGATGCACTGTTACAACCCATGGAGCTATCCATAATATAAGGATGCAATGATGTTATAGACTGTTTATAGAGGCAAGTGACTTTTGCAGGGGAGTGGTAAACGGAACAACAAAAGGTGAATCAAGGAGAAAGTAAGAAAGAGACAGTAAGAGTGTGATCTTGTTACTACTGGAGAGGTTAGGGTATAAGTCGTTTACAAAGGTGTTGTGAAGACGGGTGCCAACCTTCAGTGATCCAGGGTCCGCCAGAGTGAACGCCTGCCTGTTCAGTTCGGACGCGATGATCTGACATCGTTGGCAAAGGGTGTCACCGTCGTCTTTTCTCTCCGACTGACTTATCTCTGTTACGGACACGGAGCCCGCGCCCTCCGGGTTTGGCCGGCTGCCGCATTTGACTTCCTCCGCTGAGTGAAGCCTCTTCCTAGGGTTGAGACCCGAGGAGAATGGGACCTCTCTGCTTGAATAGCCCTCAACAACCTTATGTAAGACAAGAAAACAAATAGCATGGTGCAGTGTAGCTATTAGTTCTGAACATGCACTTTAGTGACATTTTGGCAATCTGTGACTGATATAGCCAGTTGTTCATGTGTATATTTGGTCAATCTAATTACATTTCGGCAAATGCACTGAAACAACATTGACACGCTTCTCTTGGTCCTCAATGAAGGCGGAACATCTGTATGGGCTGTTTGTTTTGTTTCTTTCCACCTGTAACGTCATGCTTCCATGCGTTAAGAAATCAGATAATGCAATGCTCACCGTAAACCTCCTGAAATCAGGATTGCGAGCTTGGTTTGCGTTCCAGTGATACGAGTACATGCTTCATGCGCCTGGTAAAACACACACTGTCAGCTAAATCTAACTTGTATCTCGAAGTATGGACGCTTCATTTATAATTAATTAGTCGCTGCCAGGTAAACACTCCGGATTTATTTTTCTCACGTAGTCCTCTCAGCCGAGACAAGGCAAGATAATCCTCATTGTGGTGCTAATCCTTGCTCTCTCACACTGACATTGACACCGTGGGGATTTAAGTTATAGCGTCTAACTTTGTCGGCTGTCCCGTTCAGTCATAAAGGGGTGGAGCTCAGCTGTGCGCTCCGTCTCTGATTTAGTCTGCGTCTAGTCGTTTATGTCCACTTCATAGAGTACAGCCAAGCCAAGCGCAGCTTATCTGGGCAATAGCTTTTATCCGCCTGGAGCTAAAAACGTTAGCTAAAAATAAGACCAAAATAGTTCAGATTTCTTTTTGCTGTGGTCGTGAACTTAAATATCAGAACGACATTCCTTGACAAAGCAGTTGGCAGCCATAGGTTAACCTCTATTACGCGTCCATCTGTTTTGTTAAGGAATGCCACTCTGAAGTCACAGATGTAAATGGATCTCCTTACACCAACTTTAGATAACTTTGAATGCTTGGCATCGTATTCTAAATGTAGCATGTAAATAATGTGATAGACATGACCGGGCTGGACCGAAGCTACATTAGGTTTCATTTCAATATATGTGTTAAAAATGGTTATTGCCACCATGTTGGCCTACGTCTGAATAAACACTGATTAATTTAGACAGAAATCATGTATAAAATAAAGACAACTAGTTGTCAGTGCCATCTAATAAGGTGTTCACAAATACGCACAAACTAAACACTAAATAAACACATAGATAAATGCATTTAACACTAATATAGCCTATCCCATATTATATATTTATGTATAGGATGCTAAGATGCATTCATCTGGCCATTGTAAGCCGTCGTCGTCAGTGACACCTGTTACAGTAAGACCAGACATTTCTTTCGAGCTCCTTATTCTTCCCGCTACTTTGGCGCCGCCACACGACCGTTATGAAAAGCACAGTTACAATTGGTGAAGATGTTCAGCAAACTTTCCATGCTGGATAGAGAGACCAATTAGGCTAATATCATAAATACAAATACATTAAATACGATGTGTGCAATCGATAGATAGTAACAGACTGACGCTGTTAGAGCAACAGGACGAGCAACAACTGTTGTGGCAAATGGTTAATTGGATTCGGCACGTTATAATTGCGCAGTCCTTTGACTAGAAAAACTATTTCCTGCCGCGAAGAAGTCACCTAAACCATGTGCCTTTACAAAGCAACAAACACGGGACCGTTATGCGGTGGGCATGCAACTTTCAAAGTTCAAAGATCTCAACTAACCACTTGGAATAGACTGCTGGCCATGGCCAGAGCGTTACTGCAACATTTCTGGAGTATATTATTCTCATAAAGTAGCCTCTTTACTGATTTCTCATGCCGTATTACGTTGTCCTGTGCTGAGGCGTATGCGCTGTTCCAGGTGCTGAAAGTGGCTTACGCATTCGCATGGCAAACACCATTGTAGACTACCAAAAAGTGTTTCTTTAGAAAATAATGTAAAGGGGATATACCTTAGCTTTCCGTCTCTGTAAATGGCTCGTATGTCCAAATATTGCATCTGTGTCCAAATGAAGTGCGCTCAGGCACAGTTCCACAGATATGAGGTCTGTGGTCTCATCCCCTTTAGTCCCTGGTGCAGCCATATGAGTATGTAATCCGTGGTATACTGTCAGATTATCTTCTCATATCCTAACTCAGTTATCCTCAAAGACGACATATGCCTCCCAAGAATTTGTGCAGTGCTGGTGTGGTCCTGACAGTAAGCCTTAAATTCCATCCGGCTATTTTGGAGCCAAGCGTAATTCGGTGCCCTTGTGTGTTTCCCTGTGTCACTTCCAAATATGACACCATTCCAAGAGCCCGGCAAAGGAACCTCATCAACTCCTGAGCCCTCCCTCTACCGCTTTCCATTTATCCGTCTCGTTGCCGTGAACTGCGCGTTCGCGACGCCTTTTCAATTATGCACTGGTCTGCCCGTCCAACACAGTTGAGCTGATACAGCAACCATGTGTAAAATGGGCAACGTAGAAAGCCCCTGTTGCGGACGCGATTACTCGGAAGCACGCCTTCCGAAGAATGAATTTAAACAAACCTCTGACGGTCAGCTTCTGCCATTGAAAGACAAAGCAACAAGTACGGTGACGCTCAATCGAGCCCTCATTTAATGATTTGGAGAGAGCTCTTCCTTTGCTTTCCACCGCCTCTCTGCTATTCTCTCCCTACACTGTGAAATTATTTTATAAATTATTCATCAACTGTCGATAATGACTAATAGCCTAGTCGTCCTATGCCATCCAAACTCATCTGTCTCTGTGCCATCGTCCCTTCTTCTTGATATGAGGACTAGGCTATACTTTCCTCTGTCTTTCTTTCTCTCCTTTTTCTCTCTCTTTGGAAATATCAAAGCATGCCTTCGGTAATCGACCTTTGCGTATCCTTTGTGTGAACTCCATCATGCAGGGTCTGACCACACTTTCAGTTTTCTCCCGTTTAATGCTTGCTTCACTCGCCTGAGATAAAAGGAAAACCTGCAATCTAGCATGATCACTGTGGGTTTTGTTCTCGAGACGATGAGTCTATCAGGGAGTCACTTGAACACAATAGTTAATTGAGAGGATGGTCTATATTTCTTTATGTGCGCCATAGCGCAGAAATGTGGACATTAACCTCGTAAGTTGCAATAATAATCTTATCACTTGAACACAGGGGGTGTCGTTTCAGATAACCAGACAGCAATTGCGAACAAAATATAGCCATTAATGTCCAGGTTGTTATATGGCTGTGTCTAACTCGATTTTAAGCGACTGGTGTAGTTGTTGGTGGCGCTAAACAGTATTCTTCCAATGGCTTGCTGACATGTGTCCAATCAAACACCAGATACTTGAAAAAGTCTGGAAAATGACTGGAAGACAGTGATATGATTATTTTATCTTATTTTTAAAAAGCCGAACATCACTTTCCAACTACTTTAAACTTTTCTGTTTGATGTTCTAATTAACCTGCACGGTCAGATAACTCTGTTAGGAGGTTGAATGTGTCATGATCTTCCACGCAGTGGAGGAAAACAATTATATCAGGAAATAGAATTGCCATGGTAGATATGCTGTCAGCGATGGGGCCAACGTCCCATGGGAAATCGGCGTTTGGCAACATGATGGAATCCGTGGGGTATAATAAAAGGACAAAATATAACGCTCGAAACAATCAATCAAAATTAAACGGGCGTGGGTCACTGTTGCTTGTTGGAACATGTTCTATTAGAAATGCCTTATTTAAGGTGAAGTTAAAATGTACAATAGGGCAGTTTTCGTTCAGAACAGCATAGGTGAGCGGGTAACCTGCCTCGATATATGGGACCTTCTCTTCAAGGAGCGCTGGTCGATTAGTAGTAATTTACATGGAGGCACTGTCAGGGGTCCTGAAGCAATCATCATTTCACGCTGTAAAAAATGGATTTACCACGTCCAGTGCCCCTCTGTTGTAAACTAGATCTGCCCCCTAATCCCGCGGAGCGCGTCCCTGGGGACTCCTCAGCTGTTTTCTGGTCCGTGTAATCGCGGTGGGCAGGTTTTCCATTAGCGAAGAGAAGGGTGGTCTTGGTTTGGTGGTGTCCTTTAGTTCGTGTGGGTCTACACAACTTTAATGCATTTTCCTGTTGGACATTTTAGCCAACTGATGAAGGACCACTGGATTGGACATGACACGGTCCTTAAACGAGACACGGATAAAGAGGGCAATAGTGCTATCTCATGGCCACATGGTTGGTCATCTTACATTACATTTCTTCATTTTTGCACATGGTTAAAATTCGGGTGTTGTGTTTGTGTGCCATGTAAATATTGTTCAGTTCATACCTTTTCTCGTTATTCACAGTTTTTTTTTTTTTTTAGGATTGGATAGCCTATATGGTGACAGATCGGAAGCTGTAGAGGGCCAGGGAATATATATTGGTTGAAATGAATGAATAATTATATTATAAACATAAACAATTCCTAAACCTCTTATGATTTTAAAATCATTTTCTTAGATGATTTTATCAACAGCAATCTCTGGTCAGCCTAAATTAAGCGGAGCTGCAGAGAGATGACTGACAGGTTCTATGTAAATACAATTTAAGGACCAACTTAACAGGACATGATCTGGGTTCCCTTTACATGCTCTGTACATGACATCTGTTCAGCACTATTCCTAGACTTTCTTCAATTTACAGGCTGTTACTGGAATGCTGGTCTTGAAGGCCACATGCGCGACCTGCAGATGCAGGTGCGCCAGCGCCACATAGCAAATCTGTTGAATTGTCTGTTTTTGGCATTCATTAGCTTTGGTAACAGTACTTTGTCTCAAAAGTAGACTAGCCTACATGCAATCTCACAATGGGCTAAACACAAAGACATTAACATTTAGATGATTAACAACAGACAAACAACATGACGCGTGCACTGATGCATTGTGGATAGCAGTTCAGCCATCACTTTCAAAATGATCCTTTCCTAGACTTGGCCAAGAAACCGTCCACTGGGCAAGCATTAGCCTACCATCCTTTGTATCTTACAGCAAAGAATCGTCCTTCGTTGACCAGAACTTGCAGGTTAAATGAACTTTTGAGGAAATCATTATGCTGTTGTAAAATGTTTTGTTTATTTTCTTTTTCGCAAACGTCAAAATACAGTACATTAATTCATAGACAAAACATGTTCATTCAAGACAGTAGTCGATGAATTGAGGTAGCATACTTCTCAAATCCTAGGCCTCGAAATTCAGATATACAATTACTGTCGGTGTTACTGAAACGTTGAAATATTAGCTAAGACATATTCATATCATTGGGTAGAGAAAAGTACTTCCATGTGCGGTTAGCATGTCAGAGAGCCCAAATTTACACCTGTGCCCTACTTATCTGTATGAATCGTCTCCGAGTTCCCGCTGGCAAGTTGAGTCTTGTCGAAGTCATCTCCACCTGATCAAGTGGTCCTAAACATTTCACAATTTTGGCAAAGCACTGTTGAACTGTTTAGAACCACTCGACCAAATCAGCATTTCAGTTGTCTCCAACGGCTGAACTCTTCGTGGACCGTGAAAACGTTCTTCAAAGTTCTGGTATCCTTGTGAACACTAGGCCTCCATGGCTCAAGTGAAGTTGTCCTGAGATTAAGAGCCCAAAGCTCAACTGTGTCCTTCCTACACCTACACACGTCTTTATATACGAAACCTTTTGGGTGGTAACCTATGTGCAGCCGAGACTCAGATCAAGAATGTTAATTCCGGTCGGACCGGCCAAACTGGGTTGTTTTTTTTACGGAACGCGGAGGCGTATGGAAGTGGTTCGGTTCTTCCCTAACCAGATGGACTGGCTTAAGGTGAAGAGGTGCGCCTATGGCCTATCACAGCACTTTGGTGAATTAGTAGACATGATGTCTCATAAGATAAAGTGATCAGTACCAGAAATAAGGCATTATCAAAGTGATATTTCTGGTATCAATCAGCTAAGCTGATTAGCACCAAAATGTGATGAGGTTTATTGGACAATGTTCTGCACGCATCTGACATTACATAGGTTAAGAGTAAGACTATGCACATGAAATGCAATATTTTAGAAAACATATTATGTTAAACATATGCATTTTGTTCTATTGTATGTTTCAGTATCTGCTAATGAACATGAAGTATTGAAATTTGTCACTTACAGGTGTCAATGCAGCTGATGTCAGTCATACTCCTACATGTAGGTAAGCTCTAAGCAGTGAGAGACCATTCGATATTATATCAAATCATTTGATATCAGATGTTAATGTACCCATGAATGTTAGAAACAGAATGTGAAATGTGAAAATTAAGTTTTACAACTACATATAGAGCATGTTGTGCAACATAGTTTCATAGAATACATGAACAAAGTAGGCTACTGTATGTGAACAGTTATTAAAGCCTCAGTTAAATGAAGCCCTATTTGTTGAGATGTAGCATGTTTATACCTTAGGTGTATGTTAGACATTCCATGAGTGCAGAAAGGAAAATCAGTATGCAATCATTTCGGGATTCGTGATTGACATGTCAGCATTCAAAAGTAAGCCTTCACTATGATCATGTTTTGACAAAATGTTGAGTATTTTGTCCAGCTGGTTCGTTAATGAAGCTTTAGATCACTGCTAGTGGCGTGTTGTGAGGATAATCAGTGCTTTCCTTGGTCCATAGGTGTCCAACATGTTGTAAATGTAAATAAGTCTCCTAACCGTAGATTGATTCAAACAGTATGGGTCAGAATTTTTTCTTTTTTAGTCAGTGTTCTCTCTCTCTCTCTCTCTCTCTCTCTGGCACACACTCACTCATACAGTACATATATATAAGCACATATACGCACACAGCAACACAAACACGCACACACACACACACACACACACACACACACACATATACTATTATTGTTGCTACGATTTACTGCATCGTTTAAGAAGCAGACATTCCTGCCATTGTGCACGGCAGACATAAGGACCTGCGACCACACCACAGACTCACCCAGGGCCTGCCTGAATGGGGAAAACCAGCCTGGCAGCCACAGCCCCAACATGTTTCTCTGTGTGTGTGACGCACACACGCACACAGACACACACACACATACATAGACACAAGCACAGACACACACATGCACACACACACACTCTCTCTCTCTCCCTCTCTCTCTCTCTCTCTCTCTCTCTCTCTCTCACACACACACACACACACACACTTCAAGTTAAGTTGGCCTAAGACAGAATACAACACCAATGCTAGAGCCAGGAGAGTTGAAAAAGATATACAGTAGTTCTCTCTTAGTTCAATACTGGTTAGGTTAGTGCCAGTTGGGGGTGAAAAAGTATCTATGTAGAGTTGCTAGACTAGGAAATAATCTTTTGGTACAGGCCTTTGTATTGATATACAGACAACAATGTCAGTATTCAGTTATATTTAGACAGTTTACACATACTTAATTTTGAAGGAAGCTCATGTTGCACGTACAAGTGGAAAACACACACACACACACACACACACACACACACACATATATATTTACTGCGATGGCAGTAGAAATGCTTCACTCTTTGAAAAAAAGGTGCTATATAGAACCAAAAACCATGCTTCATATATGGCACCCCTAATGGTTCTTAAAGCCTGCATGGTTCTATTCTATATAGCACCCAGGAAGTGTAGTGTTGTATAGGATGAAAGTGGAAAGGTTCTCACTCTGAAACACTGCAAGACAAAACTCTTGCTCTTGGCTTTGTATGTTAGATAAAGTTGGTTAGACTTAAAAGACTCTGTCCTACATTCTTCTAGAGTGCAAACCTCTCCACGATCTTGAGTTAGACATTATTTTTGCAACGCTATGCAATAATTTCTCAGCATTGCTAGACATTTGAGCATGAAGTGCAACTATGCCCAATATAGGCCTATATCTGTAGGCAAGGAGCTACAACTATACCTACACACTCTTGTTTATGTGGTAGGGTATTGTAATAGTGTTACTATTTTGGAATAATCAGTGAAAGATAAATGAATGAAAACAATGTTTTCCGTCGTCGTGTAACCCTGGCCACTGCATACATGTATGTCATGCCACTGTTTCTGTTGACATTGGTCTTTATGACTGGATGGTGTAATAGCAATAAGCATAATGGGTAACTTCTCTAAACGCATGAAAAGGAAAGTAAGAAACCTGTTTTGAAAATGATGGTGTAGATCGTGTATAGATATAAAAAGAGAAGGTGTAGATTGTATATGCGTGGGTTTCATCAGGTCCCTTTCCACAGGTGCATTACTCAAGCACCATGCAACTCCATTCATAATCTAGGTGCTTGATTTTATACACCTGTGGATAGGGACCCGATGAAACTCATGAATCTATTATTTCTGTCAGAATGTAGGGGAGTGGAAGTTACAGTAAAAACTGTTCGGAAAGGAAATGCTCCGGTAGAGAACAGATACCTAAAAATGCTACTGAAGTACACTAATGAAGTATTTGCTATTTTTTTTATTTCTCACCTCTGGGTTTCATTCAATCCGTGAATATGAATGAGTAAACCAAAATAGAAAACTACGCTTGTTTGTGTGTTCCAGCGTGTGTTTTTAGTGTGTGTGTGTTTGTTTGTATGGAATAAGTGTGTGTGTGCGTGTGTGTGTCTCTGTGTCTCTCTGAGTGCACGCGTGTATCAGGACGAGGATCGTAGTGCATGTGAAACCGTGAGGGGTGGCACAGAGACCACAGGACTCCTACAACGAGACCAACCAGCCCAGGCAGTCGGGCCGGTTCAAGCGGCTCAGACCTCCTTCAGGGATTGATGACCTCTGAGCTATGGGATCATCTGCATCATGAAACAAAGGTGATGTTCCTGTGCAAGAACAGGTACAGCATTCATACTTGTATAATAAAATACATAGATGAGTAGATTACTCTGATTTTATATTGCTCTCATATATTTGAGCTAAATAAACTCATTAATGTGTAATTTCATTATTGTGAAAAACTATTGTCTCCCAACTGCCAAGTATGTACAGTACATGTACAGAAGTTCCATGGCAATATAAAAATCTCCAGCTTTATTCTTCTCTGCCTATATGGCAGGGGAATTAAATTTCACATCAATCATGAATGCAGCAGCATTATAATCCATCTCTGTGTTTTCTCATTAGCATTTTAAGACCATTTGCAGAAAACATTGTTTATAAGCCCATGTAATGTACCTGTGTTATGCTTATATCAAAGATCTGCTCTGCTTCAAACCTATCTGGTTATATGGTCTTTTGGGCCCTCACCGTTGACTTAAAGGCAGTGCTGGCTGGAATGCACTAGGGTTAGGCAATTGTTAGAGTTAGGATTAGGTCCCTTGAAGTCGATTGTGGCAGGCTGTGCTGCCTTGAGGTCAAGAGTGAGGATCCAAAAGACCATCAGACTGTGTTATTATTGGCAGGATAGGCTGCCCACAGGTTTGCAACATTTCAAATTGGTGTTTAATATATTGTATGTGACCCCTTGGGCCCGTTTGTACTTCTTGGCTCCACATCTTTGACAACGATACATCACATAACTAACTTCTTCAGACATATCTAGTCACGTGTGAGCTCTCTGTCTGCATCTATAAGTCATACAGTATACGTTCTGCTTTTCTATAGAAAAAGCAGTAATTGTTTCCTTTACACTTGCCTCGGTCCGCATGTCATATATCTAAGCAGGGTGTACTTTGTCTCTCTACAACCTACACACATCACTTTACCACTGTGCTCTCACGAGCTTCAGCTTATTTGCCCTTTGAGGGTAAGAGCAGTTTCCAAACGCCCACCCCCCACCGTCGGCCCATATGCTACCTGCTGGGATTGTGGCTAATTCGCCGGTGTAACGGTGCAAACAACGCTTAGAGACTCCAGCAGCATCTGGAAATTAAGTGGCTTGTATTTTATGAGGATGTGCAGAAGTCGTAAAAAAACGAGCGAGGGGGTTGGGGGGTTCTTTAGCATGCTGATTGAGGTGACTGTTTCGAGCGGTGTCTCGGAAGTGTCTAGAACACGCTAGAAAGCACTGGCAAATGAAGGGGGCATATAGCCATGAACAGAAAAAAAGCACACAATAATCTTTTTGGACAAGGCTGCCAAACATCTGAATGCCAAAAACTAGTTCAAGTCAGGTTGATAAAAGTACCCAGAGTCGGGTTTTAAATCCTTCATGGAATTAGAGCTGGAAATAGACACATAAGCAGGGTAAACACATTCTTAATGACTCCCCTGAGTTGTTTCATTTGCATACTGTATGACTTATGTGTTTTTTTCCGAGCCTTTGAGGTAATGACATGGCACAGGCTCTCCTGCTCTATAGTCTACTGCAGCTATAAGGGCCTACACATGATGAATCCAGTCATTTCTGCCGAGGCTTGAAACGGGTGGGAGTGAAGGTGCCGTGTAGATATATTTAACTGCGTTGTTATGAGTTGATCACCTACACAATGTCACGGTAAAAAGCCTAAAGTAAAAGGTGTGTGTGTGTGTGGGGAGGGGAGGGGGGGTGTCCTAACTGTCCTTATAAATCAAGCAGTAAGTGTCTCAGCAAGGTCAGGTTTGTTGGAGCAGAAGGTTCAGCGTTAAAAGGCTTCTGTAATCGCGTGGAAAAGTTTCGCCTCCATGTACAGGAAATTGTGCTTGAGAATAACGCCAGCTAAAGAAAAAACAACAAGGGTTTAGCTTTAGCCAATGCGGATCATCAGGTTGCGATGTGGTGTGACCTCCTCCTGTGGACTTACAGTAGATGCCATTTTTCAACATTCATCAGCTCGCAATTCCGATTCTCATCACCGCTTGTGAAACATGCAACCAGAGCGATAGGCTGTGAGGGGTTGCTGCAAAACTATGTAGATGCAGATAGATGCTTGTGTTGTACAGCCTGTGACTTTCGGAAGCTGATTCGATCCACACAGGTGTACAGGTGGCTTCAGGGACAACGCATGCATAGTTTGAACAAACAGGTTCCTGGAGATTCTCTGAGATACGATCCATATCTTCACGGCATTAACATTTGACTGGGGGTGGGGGGGGGGTGGGGGGGTGGTGAGAGAGTCAGAGAGAGAGAGAGAGAGAGAGTGAATTAGAGGAAGCAATATAGAGTGAGGCTTGGGAGGGGAGGGCTAGGAATGTGGTCAGGACTGATCTTGACAATAGTCCTCAGCATTCCTCTTGCTTATGAATGCCACCTGCCCTGTTTTCAGTGTCCCTGTAGTCGCCACAGCACCAGTGGCAGATTTGAGCAACGAATTGGCAATGAAGATAAGCAAACCTTGGCCGGCGTTCGGAGCGTGGCCTTTATTGCGGTTTTATATCTGTACTTAGGGGGCCTTTCCAGCTCCATCTGTCTCTCCTACCACCGTTTCTTGCATCTTTTAACAGCATTTGCTGGAAGAAGTCAAATCCAGCAAGAGACGTTTTGGTTGCGGAGAGGAGAAAAGATACTCGAGGCATGCCTGTTTTGCTCTGATATGAGAGAGAAACTCTTTTGAGAGTCGTAATGTTTTAAAGACTGTTGGACCAAACTGGAATGATATGTTTTGTTGGTGCTGTAGCCACTAGAGCTTAGTTTGCTAGAGTAATACACTGAGGTTTGTTTAAAACATGCTGAGCAATGTATTCTGAAGTGAAAACAGTAATGAATATTTTCTGGCAAGTACATATTATGTTAATGGTCAGGGATAAACTCTAGACTAGGCTATGAATGTGAAATGCATATCACCATCATATCACCCTACATCTAAAAGCTCAAGATTGTGTTGTATTGCCCACATGTAGTAGCTAGACAAATAATGTGATTTTGTTCAAATAAATGCGTATTACACAAAAACAGGTATTGAAAAAGGTTCATTATATGTGGCCTATCTTCCTGAGCACTTCAATACCAGCGCAGTGACATCACAGTTTCACTCAAAGGCCGCCCAAGCATGGACGTCCAGAGGCAGAGACAGACACGTGTGTGTCCAAACTGCCTCGACAGGAACAAGAGCGTAGCTATGTCGCCATTCCTGTAAGCGGCACGCTGAGTCACGGCATGTCGCTCTAATTGTCGTTTCCATAAGCCTACAACATCTGTTTTATTGTTCATGTCACTCATAAATCCTGTACAGATGGACTTCGGGTGTTCCCTAACACAACTGGTGTTACTTGTATTAACTACTGTTTCATCATTATCCGTATGATTCTCTAATATAGTAACTAACTGATACCTTTAGTTCTGTGTATTGGACTTCGTCATAGTTTTATGACTAATTTCAGCTATTGGTGAAGCATTAGCAGTATATGTAGTGCCAGAGTTATCTAGGGTCTGTGCCCTAGTTACTTCTTATGAAAGTGTGTGTATGTGTGTATGTATGTTTTTGTGTGTGTGGGGGCGGCGGGGGGGGGAGGGGTGGGGGATTCATACTCAAGCCACGAACAAATGAATGGCCAGGTTATGTTTACCTTAAATCATGCTTTCGATTCTTAAAATGTTGAAGGCTAGTTATCGATGGTAGACTCTTTTGTGTGTTTGTATGTCCTTACTTCTTACAAGGAATGCCTGACAACATCACAAGACGTCAGTGGAGGAATGTTGTCTGTTAGGTCGTGCTAAAGGAGACTTACCTGATCCTCATCCTTTTCCCCTGTGATGGTGGTGACTGAATCACTGAGTAAGATGCAAAAAAAATAAGCAAAAATCAGATACACAGAAATAACCGTGACACTCTATACCAGTAATTTTCCAGTTTTATGGCATTGAGCCTCTCAGTGTATTAAGATATGTCCTTATCGCCTTCTGGCATGTGTGGGGGTTCTACTGTGTGTGTGTGTGTGTGTGTGTGTGTGTGTGTGTGTCCTCACACCTCTGTCAAAGGGGGAGGTAGGTGGTAAAGAAGATCCCATAATTCACAGAGACAAGGTAATCACAGATCACAAATCCGTGTTGGAGAGTCATTAACTGTCGAGAGGTACACAGCCCCGCCAGGGAAACACTGACCATAAACCTGTGCTTGCCATGTAAATCACCGACAGGTTTACCCAAGAATGCGGCCAGCGTCCTTTGATTTAGGGCCGCGGTCTTCGATTGTATTGATCGCCCCAGTTGATTTCTCAGCTTTATTTACCTGCAGACCTACACTTGCATAAAAATAATTAGTTTGTAATCACGGTCACCAGAGTCCCCGAGCATAAATTCAACACAGTCATGGATGGAGGCATTTTCAGATTGCAGTTTGGGGCGTGTTTGTGTGTGTGTATGTATGTGTGTCTGTGCATGGTGTGTGTGTGTGTGTGTGTGTGTGTCGTGTCTGTGTATGGGGTGTGTGTGTGTGTGTATGTGTGTGCGTGTGTGTGTGTGTGTGCATGTGCGTGTACGTGAGTGAATGATTGCTTGTTTGTGCATGGGTTTCTGTTTGCAAATTAATTCTCAGCCTCTAAATGTTTCTCATTTCCATGTGTGGTTACGTCGCTGTTAGACTCATTAAATCATGTCATCATCATGTGTGTAGCTTTATGGAAAAATATCAGTATACCATTCCCACTGAAGATTGTGATGGCACACCACATTGGAGACATGTTAGGACTCTGAATGGGACAAATGTGAAAAATAAAGATAATCTCAAGAAGAAAGGAGCAAAATGTTTGCAACAAACAGTAGTGAGAGAGAGAGTATAATAGTTTGGGTCGGGTGCATGTTTTCACTCTGGCTTGTCCTTCTTTAAGAGTCCATCTGCCATTCTAATATGCTGCTATGGCGATCAGCATCGCGTTCCACTAATTCTACTAATGAATGCAATTAGACCTCCTGTAACCGGGCCCTGCCCTAGAGGCCAGTCCTTCACGGTTACCTCTCTCTCTCTCTCCCTCTTTCCCTCTTTCCAATTCTATCCTTTTTCCTCCCACTCTTTCAGCCACACTCTCTCCCCATCACCTCTCTCTTCATGTTGTTTTTCAACTAATAATCTCTGATTTTCAGGCTGCAGCAATCTCCCTCAGTCTCAATGGAAATATGGGGGATTTGGTTAATAAGGATCATTACGGGGGAGAAAAAAACATGTTCTACATGTTCTCTGGGCTAAATTATGGACCATTATGGAATTAATGCCTTCCTTAGTATGATGGACCCCAAGAGCGCTGGCCTCTCGGTGAACTGTGGGTGAAGTCACAATGGAGCATTTCCGGGTCTAACTCAAGCTCAATTGGATTAATGAGGGGTCAGCAACCACCGTTTGAGTCGGGTTATCGGCAGTTCTGTTTATGAATCGCTGCTTAAGAAGATGCTGTGTGCATCTGACAACTAGGTCCACTGAGGAGACTGTCTGAAGAAACAACAGGCCCAAAGGGAGAAACCTAAGACAGAAGTGTATATATATATAAAGGCGTGTATGCTGGTGTTAGAGATACATCTCTGTAGGTTGGTTGGGTTTTGGTGGGTTTGTTCGCTGTTCTTGTATCATCAACAGAGGTGATTTAGCGATTTAGAAATAGAGTTTATGAAAGAGATGCATAAATAGATGCATGTTCTTATAAAGTTACACACAGAGGCTGGAATCTGCCCATTAAACTGTTAACTTGACATGCTTCAACATGCATAGAAAATAAATACAGCTGGCCATATTGTTTTTGATTTGTTTGTTTGTTTGTTTGTTTGTTGTTGTTGTTGTTAGTCTCACATTTATTTATTTTTCTTTCTTTCTTGTGGTTGTTGTCTCAGATCGCTTGCTGCCTGGCACCAAGTTGTTCTATTTATAAGTAAAACTGTTTGCTCAGCTGGAACGATCCTCTCAAAAGTAGAGCGGTGACATTTTCTTAATCAAGGATTCCTGGAGGCCCAAGTCCCAAATTAGAGAAGGTGGTCTGCAGTCCTAATGCAATTGTGCTGACCAGGGCCCGGAGTCCACTGATCACGCTTGTTCCTCTCATGCCACAGCCTTTTACGGCAATGCTTAGCAAGCAACACAGCAAACCATTACTGCTATGACACATCATTAGCTAACAGTGAGGACAAGGGGAAATCTTATTTACTATCCATAAAGACAGGGGTGATTAGAAACAGAGCAATATGCATTCTGACAGTTTCCTGTTCCTGGTCTAACCTAACATGATGTCATTGACCTTTTACTTGTTAGGCTAATTGTTTTTTTATTATTATTATTTTCACTGTGTGATCTCAGCAGTGACCAGAGGCTTATTGAAATATACAGGTTTTATATGAATTATGGATTGTGTTAAAACATGTATCATTATCTAAAAATCTGCATCGCAACTCCAGCACTGAACTAATTTCTAGGCCAGAGTTGTTTATGCATTCATTTTTTGTTTGTTTTCAGAAGCCTGCAGTCGTGTCTGGAAATATATTTCTCAAAAAATGACAGCTGACTTTGTTTATGGATCTGTTTTGATATGAACAATTTTTTCTCTCTGAGTTGATTTTGGGTTTGTAGTCTCTCAAAGTCAGCCTCAGAAGACCTTCTCAAACTTCCCACTTTCAGAAAAATATGAAGTTCGAGTTACATCTTAATAATCACATCATTTCCCATAATTTCAATAATACTGTATTTCTTGTTCATTATCTTAATCAAACCACAGCAATGGCTTGTCATATTGCAGCCTTCTGGTTAGCAGGTGCTTGTTCTGCAAAAGTATAGAATGTGCGATATCTCAGGATCTGAGTCAAAACGCTGTTGAGAGAAGACATAGCTGCAAGGGGATGAGGTAGAAACCTGTGTTGAACATGACAACAGTAGTTTCAACATGAATGAAAACATCTCGAGAGCACATTTCAGAAAGATACACTTTGCCCTTAGTCCTGTTAAACCAACAGCCAAATGGTCTTCCACACTTTCATCCAGAGCAGTTCACTGCACTGTAGCCAAAATGCCATCAGCAGTGGTGGTGCTGATGCAAAATTCAGACTTTGTTCAGTGAACACCGTTGCCTATTAGCGCTCCAGAGACTGCCCGACCGCCTCTCCCTACACCGCTCTAATCTCCCTCTCAGCATCCACCCACATAGCCGGCCTTTTAAAAGATATTTCTCCCTTCACCCTCCCTTTCCCTTTTTTTTCTCTGGCTCCTGTCTCGCTCTCTCTCTCTCTCTTTTTTCTCTTGTTCTCTCCCTCTCTTTCTCTTTTCCTCGTGCTCATCACTCTCTCCTCTGTGGCCATTAACGTATAGTGCTTCCAAAGGGGAGGTGAGGTTCATTTCGGGGCCAGCCCCTGGTGTAGAGTATAACTGGCCCCCATCCTTGCTTTTCTTTTTCGAAACCCCCACCTCCACAACCACCACCACCATCCACCCCCCCACCACCCCCACCACCCCCCCAGCACGTCCCTGGTCGTGGGAGGCGGGCAGGACATGCCCTGGCACCGCGGCTGTGCATCTGACCGTGACTTCCCTCCAGAGTGCCATTGAGTGGGAGGGAGTGAGGAGCAAGAAAGCCCATAGCTCATTACCCACAGGGCTATTGGGCCAGTGGCGCGGCCATCGAGATCCTCTTTAGCCTCCTGCTTTACCACCGATATGGAGCCATAACTGTGGCTAGCACATTAAAAACAGGGAAGAAATGCCACGGGGTAAATAGCGATGATAAGGAACGGTGCCATAATATGACCCTTCTCTTACCTCTCAGCCCCAAGGACTGGGGGAGGGGGAGGGGGTAGGCCATTTCGCCGGGGCAGTTTTATTCGGTCATCATCACAGATGCATGCCATTTATGATAAACAAAAACATATTCTACCAGTTGCATATGAATTCTGAGTTGTAAATGATGTCAATGCATTTCAGTTTATGCTGATTTTATTCGTCTGCATATGAATGTTTGCCACCACCAGCTAGGATAGACACTATTCGAGACAAGAGATGATAGTATTGTTTTATTACGAATGTCCCAAAGATATATGAAAACTCAGTGTACCGCCTGAAGTAGGCCAATGTTTCAAGGGAACAAATACTCTCATATAGAGTATGTACAGAATACAGTATATACAAATGATCGGTGCCTAGTTAGACACAGAGAAAAAGCCATTAGAAGAATGTACATTGCATGTTTTCCATTAAACAAAATGAATTGGCATACAATAGACTCATTAGCTGGCAGTATGGTGGCCTGCGTATGGATAATTAGATCAGGTTCGGGCAGAGAACAGAGAGCTGTTTACAGTGACACACTGGAGTCCGAGAAAAGCACTTAGGTTATAGCTATTCACTGGTAGTTATAGTTCTTCCACCCTTCCAGTTTGATGAATACTGTGTGTTTCGCGGAAGACCTATAGGGAGGGTTTGATGTAGCTGAGGCGGAGGGATCCATAAGTGAGTCTATCAGGGGAGGAAGTAAACTGAGTCCACACCCGGGGAAAATATCTATCAAATCTGACAAGTAATGTGATTCCTCTCCGAAGAAATATGTCTGCGCCAGGCAGCACATCTCAGCAAAGTAAGACCAGCCCAGGTCTAATCAAGATCCCACAGTATATCCTTCGGAGAGGAGCTGCTGCTTTTCAAATGGAAAGTATTAAATTGAAGGTCCAATCTGCCATCAAAACTGGTGGCTGTCACACTGCTGTAAAGTTGGTTTTACTTTGGATATTCATCAGATGTCCAAGCCAAGGGTGTCAGAGGAAACCACAGATGTTTAATACTGACTTATCACAGATAAAACGTAATACCTAGAGTAAAAGTGTTAAGGGAAAACAACTTGCGAAATTGTTGAGTTACTGGATTAGATCTCAGACCACGCTTAAACTGAGCTTTTGATAAATCAAAGCCTGTTGAGGTTTCCCCATGGTTCCCAAAGCATTATTACTGCAATGATTCAGCTACTTCAGCAGCGTTTTTCATGAATGTATTTATTTCGGTAGAGAAAGAGGCAGAGACTAGATTAGGAAACAGTATGCACATACAATCACTTTAACCGTCATACTTTGCTGCAGTTTTTGAAAACCCTGCATTTTTCATCTTTCAGCAAAAAACTCGAAACTTGAAACTCAGTGGAGATGCTTAGTTTTAATTGAGCAGGTATCATATTCATTTCTCCAGCAGCACAAATAATGAGATGATCCGGGAGACACAGTACTGTAGGTACCGGATGTGGTTCAGCAGGGGACCTGGCCGGGCAGAGCACCGTGAGTGCGCTTTTGGGCTTATTTAAAATCTGCATATTCATTGGATCTCTGTCTCTCCTTCTCAAGGTGAAAGAAAAGTCAGGCTTTAGCTAACATATGTGAGTTGATATGCTCAGCACTCAGACGCTCTGAATCTTAATGGTTGATGATGTAACAATGTAAGTATTCAAATCTGCCTGTAAATGAATGATTAGACTGTTTCTTCTAAATAAATTCAGAGCACAAATCACTCATTTTTACAAATGTTCACAAATCAATCATTTCACTTTGGATGAAAAGCTGCTGATGTAACAGCTTCACAACATTTGTTTTTAGAATTTTAGATTTCTCAAGCTGACAGATCCCTTGTGAGGAGGAAAGTAGACATGGAAATGCAATGCAAACATGTCTTGCAAACCCTCTTTAGACTGTGCGCTTTTCAAACCTTTCGTGGCAGCAGACGGCATCGAAACAGGAAAGAAAGGGCCTCCTTAGCTATGTCGACAGACAGGTCAAAGGCATGACAACCTGAAAGACAGGTATCATTGTCTTTATGTTCTTCCTTATCACGGGCAGTGAGTTTACCACGAGAATGGAATACATAATTTGTATTCCACATTCCATATAATTATCTGTGACATTACTTCCGTGATATTACTGAAAGAGCCTTCTTTCTCACTTGTGTTTTATTTATTTGTTCGATTAATTTTCACAGCCAGTAGCGATGGAGGTTTCAGCTGACTTAAATTCGACTGAGTCCTTCCATGTCGACACACCGTCATGTTTATGTGGACAGGGGCCATTTTGCAGCTCTTAAACTACTTACATGTAAAATGGTGGGGGATCCTCAGGGGTTGTTAAGTGGCAAGCAAGGTGTTAGAAAACAGAATTCATTTTCTGCCTGGTAAAATTTAACAGCCCACTGGTCCTGTTCCTCAGATAGAGGTTATGAACCACTAAGAATCTTTTACTATCCCCCAGTTTCTCTCTCAGTGGAGAGGAACCTGTATAAATATGAGGCTTCTGGTTGGGGGGGTGCGGGGGGTGTGGGGCGACTTCTGGAAATCTCTTCTGCCAACCTATAGGTTCCCATCATCTCTGTTGACTCCCCATAAAATATGTCCTTGATATCACATTCACAAGGTCTGCTTGCACACTCCAAAAGGTCAATCTGAGCCCGGGTAGTTTACTGTTTGTTTTTTTTTCCTGGATATTTTCACGGACACACCTTATGTCATAATAAATGATTCCACTTCAGAGTACTAAGTGTACATTTCCACATACATTGTCTTACAATAACAGCTCAATGGAGGTTTCATTAGTCTTTGTGTTGTATGTTCCTCTCATTTCTGACCACAAGATGGCAGTATAACACAATAGTTGCTGCCAAGCTGCTTGGTGAGATTCAGAGCTCAGTTCTAAGATTACATGGTCTGAACACAGACATGGGACATCACATGTAGGTGGTTGGGGTGATTTGTGAGTGTGGACCAAAAGGTCATGATTATTGACCAAGGTGTTAACCTCATGGTTGACGGCTCATTTTTCAATTGATCACCACGACCAAAATATTTAGCATACAAATATCCCACAGGTGATATAAATGTAATATGTCTCAGATACATACATGCATGATGCAGCCATTCTTCAAAGTATAACTTCAAAGCCTTCATCTTTGAAAGACTAAATTCAGGATTTATTTTGATCTAAATTAAATCAACGCAAGAGAATGAAACATCTAGAGACATGTAAGTCTTTCTTCAAAAGTCTTTAATGATCCATTATCACACTTGGCAGTTTCTTTCTGGAACATAGTCTTGTGGCATACACACAGACGAGAGACCTCACGTAAGCATTTCATTGTGACTGATAAGACAACAGTTTTCCCTTATTGTGACCTGCCTATTTCCCTCACGTTGCATCCATGCCAGTTCCACCATTCTTGTAAACCCTGCGCTTATTTTGAATACAGATGTCGAGGCTGAATGAGCAAACCCGCTGTAGTCATGCAATACTGTAGAGTACGTATCTAAATGTTCCCATTATATTGGAACGACAATTGGAACAAAGAGATCCTTACAGCTTGTTGGCATATACAGTACATATGGCAGGTTCTGATAGGTCTACATATGGCAAACTAATTGTGGTACATAAGATGCGGATATATTAGATGTAAGACGGGAGTTTGGGATGGTATGAATAACGATTAATGATTTTTGGGAGCAAAATATGGAAGACTGGCACCCTTGACAAGTGCACCATAATAAAAACCATTTGTACGCCAATTTGCTTTCTACCACAATGTGCAGGTTAAATATATGACTAAAATTTAGGGAAAAGAAAAAAAAATATTTTTCTCCAGGTTGATTTTACTACTGCTTAGTGACCCCTTCCCTTAGTGCCTATAAACTGACTAGAAATCATGCAAGCTACGACAAATAACAACTGATCCAATAGGAAATTCATTAGTGTAGTTAACTCATTCTATAATCAATGTGGTTGTGGTTAATTAACGAAGTGGCTGTAGAGAGAGGGGGGGGATATGGGGTGCTCTTTCAATGGGCCTCTGATTACTGATCATGGCCTACACTAGCCATGGGGAGGAGGGGGGAGGGGGGAAGGGGGGAGTGCGTGGCGGGAAGAAATCTCAATGGAAGAGGGGGAAGCTCTTTGGGGCTGGGCTGCCACACGCGCTCAGATCAGGGCGTTCTTCTCCTCCATGTCGGAGCCGCGGCGAAGCGAGCGTCCGAGCAGAAGCTCTTTCTCCTGGACCAGGCTGTCCAGGAGGTCCTGCTGGCGATGGTTGTGGTAGACCTTCAGGAAGGCCAGCACGGTGATGCCCAGCCACGTCAGCCAGGCTGACCACAAGCCGAACTGCGAAACAAAGGAGACAAACGGATGCACTCAACGAGCATGACAATATGGACTGTTTCAAGAGAGTTCCAATATCTGTATCATTTGTTCCCACAAGGTTTCTGTTTGAACATTCCATATGTTATCTTACTGTAGCGGAATTAGTTTGAGAACAAAACAGAGGCATTGTTTTTGTTTTTCTTGTTGAAAGGGTATACAAACAGAATGAGATATTATACACATAAAACATTGCATATTACGGGCCTACTCATTTGTGCAGAATACTCTTCAGACCATTCATCATCATATTGTAATGGATATTAAGCCTGTACTCTACTGCACATCTCGTTGTAATCTCTACTGCTAGGTATTATGTGCTGGTGAAAAAAACAAAAGACAATTAACTATGCTATCCTTTGAATTACAATGAAAATAAAATCCCAGCCATTGTTTACCTCTTTGATTTACTCTGGGTATAGCAACATTTGTGCCATTTATTCATCCACAACCTGTAGTTTGTTTCAGCGACCAGCAGAGGGCGCTCTACTCCAGGCCTTCTGTAGTCACCAGCTGTGAGTGTGTGCTAACTGAACACTCACCTGTCCTTTATCCACTGTAACCCCACAGCATGGGGTGTTTCTTTTCGGAGATAAGGTAACTGAGAAGGAAAACACTCAGCTGTGTCCTTGTAGAGAACAGTTTAGTGAGCCTTTCCCTTCCCTAGGAGCTTGCTTCCTGTAGAGTTATCTTGACACTAGGTCTTGGTTCTGACTTTTTTGGCTTGGACTTGTGAATTATACTTTCCAGTTACTTCCCGTTACTTTTAACAATACTCTCTGTGCCTTAGATAAATTTTCAAGAAGAGTTTATTTTCTTCCTCTTGTGGTACGGAATGGATTTCACATCTGAGCTCTCCTAAGAACTGTACAATACTATCTGTGCCATGATGCACAGAGAATCAGCATTCAAATGTAACACCCAAACGGAGAGCTCGGTCACATCTTATGCTGGGGCAGCTTACTTGTGCAATGGCAAACTGGTCGTAGAAGGAGGAGTTGTCCAGACCCAGTTCCAGATCAGTGTCCTGCAGGTCCTCACAGCTGCACAAAAGTCAAACTCAAAGTAACTCTACAGTATTCAGGTCAATTACAGTTTGTTTGGCAGACATTCCCAAAGTTCCAAACTTTACTCACAATACACAAAATGCTATATCCACTAGTTTGAGGTCAAATTTGAATGTCGTCAATGTCAATGCATATTTGTTTGAAGCTGAATTAATTTCTCAGAATATGCATGCATAGTGTGCATTTATAATTCATGTATTGCAGCATGTGAAAAATAAGACACTCAATGCAAATTGCCACACCACCCAATTACATTATATAAATAACAGTGAGCAGAAGGGTTTTCGTAACATAGTCTGCTATTAAGCATGTTGAAGGATCTCATATGGATCCCCTCTGAAATGAGGATATGGGTCATGATCAGATATGTTTTATAGGGAAAAAGAGATGAGGAGTGGAGTAAGCTCTGAACAACCGAAAAAGTAAAGACCACGTCCAGCCATTACATGTAGATGACACTCAGTGGTCACAGCCTTCATTTACAGTACAGTCTGTCTTTATAAACAACTTATAAGTAGGCCTACATTTAAAATGCAAACACAAATAGCAACAGCTGGAATTCTATAATTACTGTAGGCTACTATACTGTGGCCTACTATCTGTTATAGGCCTACTGTGCTTGTGTCTTCTGTGCCTGCATTGAGGTTGTACGGTGCTGTATGGTGCTGTATGGTGTTGTATTGAGAACACACAACCCACCTGCTTGGCATAGCTCCATTCTCAGTGATGGCATCACACCAGGAGCTGAAACCCACGCTGGAAATGGTGCTGGCCACGAACACTACAAACACTACCAGTGAGCTGAGCAGCAGGTTGAGGAACGCATGGAAGAATGAACTGAGGGAGAAAAAGAGGATAAATTTACTAGCATGATCATCACCCTTAGGGTTCCATTAACCCGTTCTGCTCATATCGATGCTCAGAATTGCAATAGGTCAGAACATTGGGAACCCAAAGATGAAAATATAGGTTGATTGGATACACCGTATGTGGTTAATCTGTTTTTGTTTTATATTTCATTACTTTTATGCGACGTTTTTTTTTTCTCAGGTGAAAATGACATCCTCGAAGGGAACGAAAGACATGGCAGGATATGTAAATCGTGTTGGCTATAGCTTCTGTTCAACATGGACATCTGTTCCCTATAAATAAACTATCGCAGGGCGATCAGCCTAACTTTAACGACATTTCGTATATCATGACAAGTCAAGTCACTCACTCATCCTGGCCTTTGCAGAGGAAGAACAGGGTTCGCCATGCCTGCACCGCAGATAGAATGAGCGAGACGATGCCGACGAATGTGATGAAACGGCAGGATGTCTCCGGACCCCATTCCTCCACCATGAACCGCTGCTTCCCCACCGTCATATTCTCGTTCTGCCACATTCCCTGAGTGAACAGCAGGCATTTTCCCTGGAAGTCATCGCCGTTTTCCGAGAGAGGCACAACGGCAATGAAGCCAAAAAGGAATGCCAAAAAATAGAGGATGCACTGGCCAAAGAGAAAATTGTCAAGGGCCATCTCTCCTCCATTTATTGCCAAACACAAGAGCGCATGCGCAATATCAAAAAGCTGGAAACAGCACCAACATCATTACATCCTCAAGCAGCTGTATGAAGCCCCCGATTTTGCAAATAAATAAATAAACATTCTCTTAACTTCTATTTAAGAAAACAATCATTTTCATTTGATGATCTCCCGTAATCATGTTGCATCTTTGTAAGCTAGCCTATAATTTATTTAGTAATAGCCTAAATGTACATTTCTATCTTATTAAACTATTAAACAAAGCCCCGTGGTCTAACCATTATTCCTTGGTTTTTATTTAAAGTTTATTGAATGACATATCTGTGGTTTTGACCTAAGCATTCAGTCTGAGAGCTATTAGCCTACTTTTGGTGAAGGGTATGTTTCCAATCAAAATGTAGGTATGTCATTTTCATGAACTAGGCTACATACCTGTTTCGTTTTTAAAATGTCCTCTTCTTTATCTCATCTATCTTTACTTAAAACAGTTGCACATGCGACACGTTCCATCATGCATCATATGCGGGTTAAACTGAAAAGTGTTTGTTTGTGTTTGCCTATCGTGCCCCCTGCTGTTGACCTGAGACGCCTGCACCAAAACCCTAATCCTCCAGTCCAAAACATTCTCACCAGAAGCCTATAGGATAGGCCATGAGGAATGCGTTGCTGTTCAAATATTAGGCTACTTGCAATATAAGTGAAAGTTGCTATGTCAGTTGAGCTCTTCACCTCTTCTGTTAATATTGAAATTGGCGTTTTGCAGGTATAGGCCTACTATTGACTGAAGCTGTCAGTTTAGGACCTCTGAGGCATCTGTTTCTCAAAGTGGACACTAATAGTTGTCCTCTTGTTGTGCGCTCCACCCTCTAATTTGGATAACTCTTTCTGTGAAGGAGCACAGCATGGTATGAGATCTTCAGTTTCTCGCTTATCACTCTCATGGAAGTCATCATTTCACAGAACAAGAGTAGGTTGGTAAGTCTCTACGTTTCAGAGGAAAGTTCTGTGTTTTCGCCCATTGTGTTCCTTAAATCAAAGCCACAGTAGCTGATGCTCCAGGTATCAACTCATCTAAAGAAGGCTTGTTGCATTGCTTTGTTAAATTGTTACTCAGGTCAGCAGCTTTCAGCTGTGATAACACAATTGCAAAAGCCAAGGTCTTTTATAGTCTGAAATAGCCTTTTAAAATGATAAATCCGGATTTGCAAACACTTCAATGTGCCCATAGAACACAGGATGCATGTTTGCAGATATGTGAGCATGCTTATAACACTCTTACAACAAATGTGTTGAAAATAACACAACTTTTGTTGTTTTATTATGGACAACACAGTTTGTGTAGTTTCTGGCACATTTGTTTTAAGAGTAGATATTCTTGCTAATCTGTCATTTACAATACAAGATTTACATTGTATTTCCGATTGTTTTGATGTAATTTTAATTTTACTGGCAGTGTAGGCCTATAGTTTTTTTTCTTTTTTAGCAAATTCAGAATATGCATTTCCATCAGTGCAAAGTCAATCTGTGATTTAACTTGGTGCACAGTTATATTTATGTGTCTTCTTGATGTGGCCTTTTATTTTTATTTTATTTTAGTATGTTGCCTATAGCCTACTGTAAGTGTCTCCTTAACCTCACATCTACAGTATGTTATGTGCATGTATAATAAATGAGTCTTTCTGATTATTATATAGATAGCTTTTGCAACACAACTTTCAGGAACAATAAAGCATTTATCTATGATCTATCCATGAACAGTAGCCCCTAGTCTGTGGATTTTTACAGTCATTAATCTACCAGGTCTGTTTCCATGATAGATCTCGTGCGATACTGTAGGTCTACTACAGGTATTAGACGGAGACAAGGTCAGCTGGCGTTGCGCCCAGCTGTGCTGCTGGTATTGTCTGGCTAAAGAGGTGCGTGTGTACGGATTAGACGAGACAGACCACATATGGTCACTCCTAATGTACACACTCTGTGGACAGGCCCCAAAAAGATGGTTGGTTTCATGTGCACTAGAAGACAGGGAGAATGATCACCTGTTGCTGAAATTGTTCTTCAAATTGAGAATCACTTCATAGATGTAGAAAATCCATTCATCATGTATCTAAAGAAACATCGAAGCACTGCATTATGCTTAAGTCAATCATACTTGGACATACCTGTCTGCTAAGTGGATAAAAATCACCTAATAACTTTATCAGGGGGAACCACTAATAAGAGAAGGAAGAGAGGAAAGGGGTCCCTGAATCCCCAGTTGTGATTGGTCCAGTGACATAGGGCGTGTCTCACTAATTCTGTGAGATAAAGAGATTAGATAGAGTGTTAGAGAGTGGTGACAGGACGAGGAGCCTTCTCTGGCACCATCATCCATTAGCTTCATTGAAAAATGGCGTTTGGGGAAATATTTCAGAGATGTCTCACAAATACAGATAACTGGACTTAATTCCCTCCCATACTGGACCATGTGAGCACAATACAAGAACAGGTAAGGGCCTGGTTGGTTGCGACATAAGCTTGACTAGCAGTACTGAGTAAGTAGCAAGGAGTGAGAGTTCAGTGGTAGCCTATGCCTAATTTATTTTCTTATATCTGAAAATTAGCATCGTTGTTCCATGCAATTGGATTTGGCAACATATGTGGTGTAGTAATCTGGATTTTTCTACTGTTACAAACAGTTAAGCTGCTAGGTTGTTACTCCAAGGTCATAAGTTCATGACAGGGCTCCAGTACAAATAGTGTGCTGTTGTTGAACACACCCTCAAAATGTCTCAGTAAATGGTTTTCTCCATCTTGATTTCAGGACTGTTGTTGTCTTTTCGCTGCTGCGGCCAACGTCTTGCCCGTGTAAAAATACCCCAGGACTAAGCCTCTTATGAGGTTCTCTAAAAAACAATCTCTCCCCTTCCCCCAGCCCCTTTCCTGTCCCTGATCAAAATCCCTGAACCATCTCCTCCTTTCAACTTTGACCTCTCCGCCCAACCCCTGGGTGCTTCAGGTGGCAAGAGCAGTTTTTCTGTGATCTTCACCCCCTGTCCTTCCTCAACAAGATGGCTGTCCTCAAGGTGACATTCACCAAGACCAAGCGGGACAAGCTGGCACAGGTGCTCTGGGTGCTGAACTGGGTGTCGGTGATCACAGGTGTCACCCTGTTCAGCCTGGGACTCTTCCTGAAGGTGGAGATCCTCAAGCGGCAGGAGGTGATGTCCGACGACATCCACCCCGTCCCCAACATGCTGATAGGCGTGGGCCTGTGTGCGTGCGGCATCAACTTCCTGGGCGGCAAAATCTGCTACGACTGCGTGGACACAACCAAGTTCCTGCGCTGGAAGCTCATCATGCTCCCCTACATCATCTGCACGTTCTTCTTCACGTTCTGCATCCTGGTAGGAGCGTTGATGTGCTGCTTCATGCATCACGAGTTGGAGAGATCCCTCTACCAGGGGCTGCACAACGCTATGCGCTACTACAAGGACACGGACATACCCGGGAGGTGCTACCTGAAGCGCACCGTTGACATGCTGCAGCTCGAGTTTCAGTGCTGCGGAAATGGGGGCTACCGTGACTGGTTCCATATACAGTGGATCAGCAACCGCTACCTGGACATGAGCAAGAGTGAGGTGGTTGAGTAAGTTGACAAAAACAACAACACCCATAATCCTTTGGGGCAAAAGTCTTACTTAGGTCATGTAGACAGATGGCTATTTTGGCTGGGTGTCTGAAAACAGTTCCTGAAGGACTTCTTCAGAATCTATCAATCACTTCTGTTGGTACCTGTAATAACAATCTAGTGAACAGCCCTTGTATAAAGGAAATATTTAGCCCTATCTATTCCATTTATCATAATTTTCAAGCTGAGACCTTTCAAGATGGTCTCAAACTTTATTATTTAATTTAGTGGACTGTATGAAGATATTTGATAGAATATGGAAAATGTAACGCTCCAAATTGTTCTTCATGGAGAATGAGCAAAGTTATTTCTCTCCAATTTATGATTAAATCATGCGCTATTTTTAGAAATGACTGGGTGTCTCAAACAAAACTGACTGAAGCTCTTGATATTGTCTTGATTCAGTCTCCCCTCCCCTGTCTCTCTCTTTCTCCTTATTCATCCCATTCATACATGTGCGCTGTTGTCCTCTCCATTCTGTAGCCGCCTGAGGAGCAACATCCAGGGGAAGTACTTGATGGACAGCGTCCCCTTCAGCTGCTGCAACACGTTCTCGCCGCGGCCCTGCATCCAGCACCAGGTCACCAACAACTCGGCCCACCACAACTACGACTACCAGACAGAGGAGCTCAACCTGTGGCAGAAGGGCTGCCGCCAGGCCCTGCTGGAGTACTACACCAACATCATGCAGTCCATCGCCATCATCGTTATCACCATCTGGCTCTTCGAGGTGCTTCAACACTCCTGTTGGCTAAGATAGATGTCTTAATTCATTTAATTTCTAGGGTTTTATTGAAAACGGAATGAGTAAATAGTGTAAGGGTGTTTGACGTTTACATTTTAGATCATTATAGATTACTGAATCCTGTGCCTAAAGTTATCCATTATTATATACAATTCATATTTTACACACAAAAAAATGCTACAATTTAAGCTGTGACAGTATAAACTTTTAGGGCATTATTTAACTGTAGAAGGGCATGCAATATACACTTGCATGTTCTGTTCTTACTAACACGAAGTGACACGGCAAGTGAATGGGTTCTTGGGTCTTAACCAAGTCGTCTGTGTTCTTCATGCCTCCCAGCTTTTTGTTCTCACGGGGGTCCGCTACCTCCAGACGGCGATGGAGAACGTTGTGCAGCTTGGGGACCCCGACTCTGAGTCTGACGGTTGGATCCTGGAAAACAGCCTGTCAGAAACAGCTCGCTACAACTTCAACGTAATCAAGAATCTGGGCAAATGCTGCCACGTAGGAGACGACCCAAACATTGATGTGCCCAGCATTGACCCTGGACAGAATATTCAGGAGACAGGGCCCTCAAGGCAGATACCTCTCCCAAAATGAGCTATTTCGGTAAAAGTTTAAAGTATGTGGACCTGTCGTTTGGCAGTAAGACCATGGGGAAAAGTGGAGTCATGATTGCAACCATCATGAACATTTCCTTTTCATTTCTGCAGCTAACGCAGGAGGAGTCACAGCATTGAACAATTGCAGCTGCCTTTTCTTTTACATTAAGTTAGTGTCTACGTTATCTTGACAAGGGAGAGAGAAAGAGTTGTAATAGTCCATAAGATGTGAAAGCATTTCATATTCTGTACATTCAACTCAATCACTTGCCTGAACTTTATCGTTTTGCCTGTAATTGAATTGATCACAAACAAGTGCGTCTAAAAGGAACACTTGGCAAGGTACTGTAGAAGTAAGTCACGTTACTTTCACTTGTGCCTCCGCTCCTGAAAGATTCACAGGACATCCTTAAAGACAATCATAAGAGAGTACTCTTCCTCAGAACATACTCTATGTAACTTTTCTTAAAATCGGCTTTCTTTCTCTGTGCCTTTGAGTACAAAGAGATACTACCATAATTGAATAGAATATATTGTTCACTATCAACACAATTTATCTTTTACTGAAGTAACCATTCATACAGATTTTATTGGCTCTGTAATTATACAGTACAACAGGTTATATTTTTTTCTGAATAAAAAATCACCAAATGTACAAAATGTTGAGTTGTTTTTAAATCTGTACATTTTAAAGCCTTGCTTCAGTTATGTTTTGACTTGGCCTGTTAGTGATCAAGGATACTTAAAAAGTAAGTAAGTCAATAATTGTATGCTATCTTGACCCTTTTTGTGAAATCACGACTATGAAGGCTAGGGTTTTCAACATAATTAAGCTAACTAACGGTTCACTAAGAGGTGGCAACTTACAGTAGTGTTTCATTACAATTGAACATCATGTCAGCATTCATAAAAATCACACTATGACTTGGACTGTGCTTACCTAAGTTATTGGTGTAGATTATACCAAACATGGTATGTTCCCTGGGTCAAGAAAAGTCTACTATACAGGGCTGAAACGGATATCTTGAATGCTTCTTTTGTATTTTCTGTATCAAAAACATGTTTTATGATTGTCTTGTACATTCTTTTTATGAGATCCCTCAAAGGAATATACTAAAGATGTGCATAAATAAAGAACTGGAATTGTAACATCAAGGCCTGTATCTACCAACATTCATTTTGTAGTGCATTTATTCTTCCATGGTTTCTCTTTCTGACTTGATGAGTATAGTTTCTTTTCATTTAGACTATCTGGCCTAACTCCAACTAAACCATAAGTGTCAAACTAAAAATACAACCCTCATAAAAAAAAATACATTTGTCTCAGTTAGGTATTCTTGCTTTTTTCTCGTCTTGATTGATTGAAAAGGTGTCCACATATACTCTACTACATCAACAGCGTAATCCTTGGGTTAAGGAGATTCCCTGCACTTAGGTCTCAATCCATCGAAGAGCCATACATCCAATTACACATCCTGCGACCAGAGATGACACATGGGCTACCTCTGCCAATGCGGTTGACCTCGATTTTTAAGCATAAAACAGCATAGGTTTTAGGATCCTACCTGAAATTGTCGGCCTGTTAGCTCGCTGAACACACAACCTAAAAACTGCACTGACTATTCTATTCTCGCTGTGTTTAATTAAGTGCAGAAGTGTTAAATGTTATTACTGCAAGAATCTGAGGTACACTTGTATTACAGTAGTGATCCATTTTAGGCCTGTTTTTGTAGGAGTAGCATTCATTGCCACCTAGTGGCTGCTATATTCCACCCACTTGTTTTCCATCATATGAAGAAGGCATATGAGTCAATGAAAATATTGTTTTGCCATTGTCACATCATATGCAAGCTATTAGAAAGGAACCTATGCAACTATTTAATGTAGTTGTAGTGCCAGGTAAATCCTTGTTATATGTAGTGCCAGGTAAATCCTTTTCATATGGCTAGATTCTTTGCACATTTGATAAGCTGGTGTATTTATAGCCTATAATGTAAGTAGACTGTAGTTTGTTTAGGTTCAGCAAATAAAATAGAAATCCCTTGCAGACAAAGTAGCCTATAATCAGTAAATTGACCCTCATAGCCCATGCGCAATATGACGCAAGAACCTTCGCGAATACCAATACATCACGAACTGCACGTACCCAACGGTGTTTGCGTAGATTGTTTAGACTCTCCCTCATCAATGGTCAGATGAGCGAGATGCAAAGGATGTAGCTGCGTATATTGTAGACCACTGTTTTATTTTGAGCGGACCGCGCCCGGAACCCATTCTCTTGATCAAGGTAGGCATTTTCTTCATATTATTAAGACTAGGCTACCGTAGGTGTTGTGCTTTTCAGAAATGCTGATATCGGTTCATTATAGCTTCTAGGTGCGGTTGTAAAACCGAATTGAGTCTCGGATGAAATTTCCTCTTTCATACATAGATAATTCGACGGGTAAACATATTGTTTCAAGATGTCATATCCTATCTTCACCGAATTGTCATTCAGTTGGTAAAAAAAAAGAGGAAATTCAGAGGCTGTCGCCGCACATTACATAACGGTACCTTTAGAAGTCGTTTCTATCTAGTGTGATGACATTAGATCTTGACAGTGTTGGATTGACCAAGTCACGGGCTTTTGGTCATCAGAGCCTATCCACATAGGCCCAATAGCCTAGGCCTTTATTTGGCTCACTGATCCGTGATCAGCTCAAAGAGTAGACTACTGTTGTGATGGAGTTACTCTGAAAGTAGCAAGTCATTATTGGGCAGCCATTCTCCCTTTGCTAGCGAGTTCATTAGACTAAGATGTTGACATTTTACTGTGTATGATGATGGGTATAACTAGGCGTGTGTAAAAATGGAAATAATTAGGCAAGCATAGTCCTATACTTGCAGACCACTGACACTGAATATTGTTTTCTCTTTTTTTGCAAATTAGTCTTTGCTTCTCACACCTCCACTTTCTTTTTATATCGATATTTTTTCTGTTTTTGTTTTCACAATGTTACCATATTCTTATGTCTCAGGTCCATTAAATTTGCAGTAGATTACATGAAGCCCAGAGCACCCTAAATATAATCAATCTGCAGTCTGATGGTTAACCGACAAAAGTGCCTCAGTGTCGGTAACCAACACAAATGTACACTTGCACTTTGCTTCATTAAACAACACAGAGTGAGCAAAGTCCTTCTTCTAACCACTACAGCCGGCTTTGGAGCAGGGGGGTTGACTAACGTAGCCCCTGAATAAGTGGGCCTACATTTTTGTAAAACCTCTCCCACAGACAGGACTGGGTTCAGGACAGGGCCTGTTACTTTCAGCTATACTCCTTCTGATCACTTACATGTAAGTGTTCAGTCCATACTATGTTGATATGCTGGTCATCCCTCAGATGGTCCCTTATATGCTGGTCATCTCTTTGCTCAATCGCAAGGCAAGGGGTGGAATCTTGATTGTCAGGAATGAATTGTGATTTACTGGATCTGTCATATTATATCTATCATATACACATTTTCTTTTAAAGAAAGTATTATTTGACAGAATTTGGATCAATGACTGCTCTCAGTGGCATTACCACATGCCCACAAAATAGACATAGTCAGTGAATACCCTGTTGTGTGGATACTCATGTTCACATAAATGAAACATGACCTCTGACAGCAAGAGCAGCTTTATTCCATTAGCTCTTATGCTCTCTTTGGTGTGTCCCAGTAGTCTGTCTCTCCTGCCTCCATCAGCCTAATTGCCAAGCGGATGTGGGCTAACATGGCTGCCCTCCACCTGCTGCTGGGCGCTGCACTCCTGGCTGTGAGCTCGGTCGCCCAGACCCCCGAAGATGAGCTCGCCCTACAGAATGCTGAATTCGGTACCAGTCTGTACCGCAAAGTTGCTGGCAGCACCGACGGGAACGTGGTGGTGTCGCCCTTGAGCCTGACGCTGGGCCTGGCCGCCTTGGCCGAGGGCGCCGGGGCCCAGACGCGCGAGCAGCTCCTCGGCACCCTGCAGCTGGGCCCGCTGCAGAAGGCCGACGCTCCCGACAGTCTCCCCCAGCTCCTGCAGAGCCTCCAGGCAGACTTGGAGAAGGGCGCCGCCATCCGGTACGACCAGGGCACGGCGCTGTTCGCCGCGCAGCAGGTCGCAGTGGAGGAGGAGTTAAAAAATCGGGTGAAGCAGTTCTTCCAGACAGAAGCGCAGAATGTCGACTTCAGTAAACCACAGGCTGCCTCGACCACGGTAAATGACTACTTCCGCACCAAGACCGGGGAGAAGATCCGAGAGGTGGTGTCTCCAACCATGGACGTCAACACGCAGCTGATGTTGGTCAATGCTGCCTTCTTCAAAGGTGAGAGGTCAAAAGGTCACTGATTTAGGTCACTGATTTAGGGTGAGCATGGACAGTCATGACTGTTTACAGTATGCTGTCACCGTTTACACTAGATTTGAGTAAAGTGTCTTTGTACAGTTTCCTCTTCAGTGATATGCAGAATTTCAGTAAAATACAGATGTATGGAAAAAATGTGGTGCGCTCGTGTACAGTTAAACTTAAATACACTTGAACCTTGAACCTTGCAGCCATTTTGCATCTATAGTCTTTTAAGCAAAGAGAGGGAGGATTTGTATACCTCGGTCAACTGGATATGTAATCTGCACCCTGACTGTGATGCCAAAGAGCACTCAACCAGACACACACACACACACAGGTCTCCCTCATACATATGTGTCCTATTCAAGGGTGGGGTCTTTCACACAGAATTAATCTAATAATCTAATCTGACGGTCCTTCATCTCATCCCTCATACACACGCCTCTGATGGTTTTACGGCAAGCTGTGCCACCTCAGACACAATTGGTTACATACTAGGCCAGTGCAGGATAATACATCCGCCCTCTAACTTTATCCTAAATCTAAAAGGTTTTTTTTACATAAGAGAGCCAGGCTTCCTGGTATGACTGTCAAGGATTTGTTAGCAGAACAGTGCTACACACACACACACACACACATACATAGATATATATTTAAAAAATAAATAAAAAAAAAAGAAAATTAAATTACATAATAACAGAAGCCTCTTCTCCTCATCTCTTGCTTATGATAGGCCAGTGGGTTCTCCCTTTCAACGCCAGCTTCACCCAGGAAGAGCGCTTCTACATCGACAAGTACCACATCGCTCAGGTGCCCATGATGTTCCGCTCCGATAAATACCACCTGGCATATGACCCCGATCTCAAAGTGGGCATTCTCAAACTGCCCAGCTCAGGAGGGGCAGCCATGCTTGTCATTTACCCCGATGAAGGTGTGGACATCACCTCCATAGATGACGAACTGTATGCCAAAACATACCTGGACTGGTTGAAGAAGCTGAAGAGAACGTGAGTGCATTTTGTGTTTGTGTACGATTTGGTGGCGTGGACGTTCCTATAGGGTTACTCACAATATTGTGGGTCGATAGATTGGTTCAGTCACAGGCTAGTCATCAGAGTCTATCCACAGGCCTTAGTAGCCTTGACCTTTATTTGCCCCACTGATCCGTGATCAGCTCAAAGAGTAGACTACCCTTGTGGTGGGAGTTAGTCTGTGAAAGTAGCAGGTCATTATTTATAAGGCATCCTTCTCTATTTGCCAGCGAGTTGTGATTGTGATGGGCTTGCTTACTCTGAAGAGGCTTGTGTGTATTTGCCCACACAGGAGACTGGAGGTCCAGCTGCCACGCTTCTCTCTCCAGCAGTCCTACTCCCTAAAGATGGCCCTGGCCAACATGGGCGCGCCAGATGTGTTCCAGGCCAATGCTGACCTGTCCACCCTCAGCAAGAGCCAGGGCCTGAAGCTGGATGAGGTAACAGTGTAACTCTACACAATAATTCAGTTGTTTTAAAGTGTCACGTAAACGTACGTCGTGTCTCTCTACCTTCATCACTCTGGAAATAACGAAGCGACAGTGGTAAGCGTAACACAACGCACAGACCATAATCATTGAATTGTTGCGGAATGGAATCTTTTGTTAGAATGTTCAAAACCCCCACACCTTTTAAAGCTAATCATAGAATAGGAAATCATAGCAATAGGAAGTCTGCCACTTGCCGCTGGTCAATGTGATCCCTGTCTAAAGGAATATGTGCCCTGGCCACATGCAAGCTGAAAGGGGGTAACTGAAGAGAGGTGGAAGGAATAATAAAAAGAAAGAAAGAATTTCATTTATTATTCATAAAATGGGAAATGAATAAAGCAGAAAGAAGAAAATGTACATGAAGAAATTGAACAAAAAATATATACTAGCACATATTTGAATTAGATGTGCATCAAAGATTATATTTGTATTTTTATGCAGGTAGATTGACTTAAAAGTGTATCAAAAGGTTTATCAGAAAAGAACATGTGGGGAATGGCAATGGGAAAAGAGAGAAAAAGTGACTGACTGATTGAGAATGAATGACTGCTGTCATGCTGTTATTATCCTGCAATAACTAACCACTTTCCCCTACCCCCCTAGGTTGTGCAGAAAACTGCCATCGAGGTGGACGAGACCGGGTCAGATCCAGACTCAGCCCCTGTAGACACCGGCAGCTTGCCTCCGCGACTCACCATCAACAGACCCTTCCTCTTCCTCATCTACCACGAGCCCACCAAGAACCTGCTCCTCGTAGGAAGAGTGGTCGACCCCACCAAGAACTGAATGCATGAGATGCTGGCTCACGTCACACTGTACTAAACTATTAGTCATAACAAATGCGCACACTGTAAACCTGGGCTGTAACATATTACCTAAGTAACTTACATGCTGTATGCATATTCAGTATTGACCTTTGTCTACTTCCAGTGTTAGCAGGCTGATTGATCTATACATGTTGCAAAACTAGACACTATACATAATAGTGTTATTATTCCTGCATTTCACATACTGTACATCATTATATGTGTGTTAAGAGCTTTGTATTGTTCACTATTCAAACTCCTGCTCAGTTTATATGATGCTTTCGGACAACCAGATTGAATAATGAGAACTGATGTGCTATTTAAATGTGGTCCTGGAATGTGTGTGTTGAATTCCACATTCAGAACAAAAAAATAAATAAAAGATTTGGTGGAACGAACCTGTTGGTGAGGTCATGCTTCTCAGTACAAGCACCTTTTCTAAAGATAACCGTGTCTTGTGTGTGTGTGTGTGTGTGTAGACCGTTCATTAGGAAGGTGACACATACAGTATTCAGCGAGGGGTCTTCTGTTTATTGATTGGGTGGTGTGTGGTGTGGGCGTGAATCACTCTGATGTCGCGGAACACCAGGCAACAATCTCATTGGTCGAGAAGGGAAAAGTTCTGGAACTCATAGAAGTGCTGTGGTGTCAGCAAGGCGATACGACTCATAAAAATGAACATGGAGCTGTTATTTTTTTTCCTCTTTTTCTGTCGTTTTGTTCTTCTTACCCGACTAGGAAATATAAAACAAAGAAGAAAAAGATTTTGCAAAGCATGCTATAATACAAGAAAAAAAAATCAAATGAGCCAATAAATAAAATACATCCATTTGCTCCTCCGCACACGACGCTCTGTCACATTTCTTTCCATTTTTTTTTTCCATTTCCTTGTCAAACAAATGTTACAAACATTTGTTGAGTAAGGCAGAGATGGATCAATGTCAAACTGTTTTGTTTGGCGCGCTGAAAAATAAAACTTTTAAAACACCTCTGATATTCCCCGTTCCCCCTCACACTCTCTTTCTCTCTCTCTCGCTCTCTTCGTTTAACACAGCTGGGTCTGTGTGTCAGTCCGTTTTCTCCAGCATCCCTTTAGAGTGGAGGGTGGGTGGGGGGGCGGGCATGGATGTGACGCAAGATGACATGAAGCTCCAACTGGGGGATGTATTGGCCACTAGGTTCCTGTCTCGTGACATGACGGGACAGGGGAGGCAGAAATCTTTTCCAGCACCTTCAGCAGCTGTCCCGATCATTCCCTCCCAGACTGCATTCCGAAAGAGTTGGATTTTCTTTGACTATGAGAAAACAGAGATGGAAGTATTACTGGCTAATACTTTAGTAACTCCTACTACTTACTCCTTCCTACTTTCTCATTCAAATACTGTTCTATTCTAAACGCTCTACCAAGTAGCTCAATGACCAATGTCTCACAGTGTATGAAATGGATAGCTGCATTTTATGAACACTCTCCACTCCCCTCATCAACAATACTCAGGCTAGCATAGTGACATAAAAGCCACTGCAATTGAATTGTACTGTATTGCCCCCCTGTGGTGGGTTAATCTGATGGAGGCTGTAGGAGTGCTGCTAATGCAGTGGCTAAGGAGCTGGGCTAGCATGTAGTAGCCTGAAAAGTTGTAGGTTCAATACCCAGCTTCCGCCGTTGTGCCCTTGAGCAAGGTCGCGACTTGCTCCGAGGACAATGGCACTCAGAATATAACTTACAAACTTTGGATAAAAGCACAGTTTTCAATCCGATGGCATGCAAAATCTGACCAACAGCTGTCCATTTCACATAAGTCGTTATGAAACCTGCTGTACGTGACGCACATGGAGAGCTTCCTGGACTGCGTGTCCTTGCCCCCGTTGCCGCGGTGATCCACGGAGCTGGACGTGTTGCTGCGGATGAGGACGGGCATGGAGGAGGTGGACGGGGTCGGGGACATGGAGGACGACGAGGACGCCACGCTGTAGTGGTGAGGCCGCATCGTGTCATCTGTGGCCCGTGAGAGAGAGAGAGAGAGAGAGAGAGAGATGGAGAGAGAGAGAGAGAGATATGGAGTGGAGTGATTGACAGAGGGTTGTTCTTTGCAGGCTTGTTCTGTTGTCATTTACCTGGCAGCCTAATCATGACAGTGATCTCAGTTTAAATTGTGACTTCATTTGCTTAGTTCAGACATCTAGTCTCATGTGCACTCTGAAATCACCCCAGGAGAGGAATGTTTTTAGGAATAGGAATCTATCCTGGAAATTGTAAGAAATTGGGTCTTGCAATTAGCCTGGGTGTTCCCATCCTGCCTTGCGCGGTGATTTCATTCACGTTGCTAAGGCAACTACCGCCCTAATTTTTGCCTGACATAGGGGACCAATCACAGAACGGGGGGGAAGTAAGATGATGATGAGCTATGCACAGATGCATTTGATAGACAGCCCAATGAACGTATCTGGGCATTTTTTCAAATACGAGAAAATGAACATCCGGTTGCCAGACCACGTCTCATTAAAGAAGTGGTAGGCGCTAGCCAGGCTATCTTGCATTTGCAAGAGGATTGATATTCTAAACAAGTCTGATCTGGCCTGGGGTGACAGTCATCTATTCTTAATGTCATACGTTACACAGAGGTCACCAGACATTTTATTTTAAAAATAAATAAATAAATAAATGCATTTACCATTCACTGCTAGCATGGAGCTTTTTCCAGACCCAGGACAGCTTCCAGACTCTTTCACTTTTCTGAAAAGAAGTAGGACAACAACAATGAGCTCTCTCTCTCTCTCTCTCTCTCTCTATCTCCCTCTCTCTCTCCCTCTCTCTCTCTCTCTCTCATTAATAACTAACTAATAGGAAAGCCTTAGCCTTCCTGTTATGAGTGTGGAAAAGCAGCTGAATGCCTCTCTGCTCTGGGGACTCGGTGTATTGGTGCTTCACACCAGTGCCCTCTCATGGATTCCAAAAGCTTTTGCTCGAGAGAAAAAAAAAAAGCATACTGCCATGCAGAACATACAGTGAGCTCATAAACTGAGCTATTTGACATTTTATGGGCCTATTTCATATTGCAGCAGTGTACATTACAGAAAATAGCTATTCGAGTGCACAATATATGAGTCATTACCCAGAATTAATATTCAGCCGATGTGGTATGAATTAATTAGCTAAATATATGCCTATATCAATTTTGTATGGCATGATTTTGCTGAATAATTCTCCTTAGAGTATGCTATGTAACTCATACAGTTGGAAAACATATTTGACTTGGCAGGATGTTCTTAAGCTGCACTGCACACTGTGTGCATGGAGAGGCTACACATTGCTTACAGAGATTTGTCTGAAGAGTTGGACATCTTGGGGGTGGTGGGATGACTACTGAGGGATCGACTCCGGGCTAGTTTGGCCTTCCTCATCTCTTTACCTTGAAACACACAACCATCATTACCAACAACACTCTGCATCTTCATCCCGAACACAGTCAGTAGAGCTAGTCTGTATTTGGAACAGCAAGTATGTTTCCCATAAATATTCTGAATGTCGGCTTAAGATACTATAAGATTCATTTCGGAATATGGGATAGGATTAGGATAGCACTCCTCACCTGCCGACGTGGATAGCGTTGCTCCTGACGTGGACCCTGACATTCCTTTAGTTCCCGACAGCCCCGTCTTACTGTCTCTTCCTGCAGATGGCATCAGGCGTGGGGTTCAGAACAGAGCAACTTCAAATCAATACACAACTCTGACAAATCACCTGTGAACTGCTAGGCTGCTAGCCTCAGGGAAGCAGGTGTGAGTTTGTGAAGGGAGTACGGCGTATGTATGAAGATGAGTCATTTAAGATGTTGTATTGTGAGTGGAGCGAGTCGAGGTGTAACAGAGCTCGAGCTCCTCACACACACGCCACCACTTCACAAAAGCACCATTCACTGCCGTCCATTTCAGCTTGAACCAAAGCTGCTCGTTAAAGCTTCGCCGTCGTTAGGGCACTGGATTGACTGAGGGTGTTCCAAAAGCACTACGCATGCAAACTCATTCCACAGCAATTTAGACCAAACCTCCACACAGTCGTCTCAAGGCGTATAACAAAACATAGAATCTGGTCACACTGGACTAACAGGCCAACAGTCTTTAAATACAACCCACAACCTCTAAAAGACATCAAATGGTGTTATGCAGAATCGAAAGGGACACATCAATTGTATCCAGTAACAGGCTGCGTTGTAAAGGGACGACTCTTTTTCAGCTCAACATAATGGGACTTGACACAATGTCAAACACAGTTAGACATTTCATCTCAATCCAGGAGCCAGATGAGAGCTACTGTAGTTCTCCTCTTGTCTCTGCTCTGAGGTGGTGGTTGGACTCACGTTTCTTTTCGCTGTGCTTCTCGCCCACCAGCTTGGCTTCACTCTGCTGTCGCTCCAGCATTTCCTGTGAGCAGGGAAGAGAGAGGAGCCGTTCCAAAAATAACACTTGAGAAAATTCAAAATGTGAGCAGACCAAAGAGGTTGCACCATCTGTTTCTTCAGCAGCGATTCTCTCTCTGTGTGTGTGTATGTGTGTGTGTGTGTGTGTGCATGCGTGTGTGTGCGTGTGTGGTCTGTCAGACATTCAGCGGAAAGATGTGCTTAAAAAGGAGCTTTTCTGAATAGCTCATCACAGCAGATGTTGCGTAACACACTGAATGCAGGCATAGTGTTCTCAACATAATGGGTCAACTTGCATCTATCAAGCCATTATATTTTCCTTTTAAGTTGTTTGTGTAGGGGTGATACAGACATGCAAGATGTATGTTGCAAATTGGAAATATATGGACAATTTGTAAAACACGGGCATATAAAACACCAGCATATTTGAACCGACACACTGCCTCTCAGTGTTTCAAACTACTTCATTTAGCCTGCTTCTGCGCTCAGTCTGTTGTTTTGCTGCCAAAACTACACAACATTATCCCAGCAAAGACATTTGGTGGTTAAGTCCGACATCATGGGCTCTTTCCAAAAGCTCTTTCGTCCAAAAACATTTACTAGCATAGCCAAACCGGTTTTCACAACCTGGACACGTCTTTACCATCACCTCCATTTTAGTGAGGGTTTAAACAAAAAAACTGGAAGAAAAACAACCCTAAAAGAATAATTAGAGCATCCAGAAAGTTCCTGTCATACCATCTCCAGCAGCAGAGCCTCCTCCTTCTCCTTCTTCTGGTCCAGCAGATCTCTTTCGTGCCGTTTGTGGTACTAGAAAAGAATATAGTGGGCTTTTCAAATAAATAATATCCATTTACAGATGTATAGAGGATGGAAATGAAAGTCTTGGAGTGTAGACAACATATGGCTCTCTCAAACACATACACAATACTAACCGGTTCAGTGATTTCCATCTTGTCCAACTCTAGCACTATCTGAAAGCAGGAGAAAAGAACAAGGACATGAACGTAGCTTTTTAATCTGAGCTGATGGGGTCTCTCCATCATGAACCACAAAGCCATGGTGCCATGTTTCACACCAATAAATAAGCAACTCTGTCCTGAGTGGTGTCTGAATGCCTATTAAACCTTCATCCACATCATTCATGTCATAACCTCAAGACCTTATAATCTTTGTACTAAATAATTCCACACCTCATTTAAGTTTTAAAGTAAGGCAAGTCTTTCACGGCAATAATGTGGATTTCCAACCAAAACCAAAATACCATAAAAATAAATTGATACACCTTGTTTACTATACCAAGGCACAGTCCTTGGTATCAGACCTTAGGATACGGGTCCTCACACACAGCCACTCAATCATTGAGGAATGTGCATGTGTGAGGTTTTCCCGTGGAAGTTGCAGAGGAGTAACTCGTGGTATGCTACTTAATTTAGCCTCCCACATTAAACACTACATTCTAGTTAGACAAATACACCACACACAAAAGTTAGGGATATCTGGCTTTAGCGATAAAGTTCATAGCTACAGTGAAAAATCATGAAAGTAGGGCATCCAAGTAGAAGCATGCAATGGTGATTTCCTTATCTCAAACAATTTGTTGAAACAAATGCCAACAAATTTCTCCCAAAAGCCGAACATCCCTGACTTTTTTGTGAGTAGTCTAAGTGTTGACTGAGGTTTTTTTCAGTGGAAGTTGCAGGGGAGTAACTCCTGGTATGTTACCTAATTAGCCCCCCACATTAAACATTACATTCTAGCAATGCCTAGCACTCTGTCTAACTTAACAGTTTTGAGCCACATTGGACAAATAAGTGTTGACTGTCTGGTGGCCATAAGTTGCCGTGGCGTACCTTGCGGATGGTGGCCACCACGTCCTTGTCCTTCTCGCGGCACAGCAGCTTCCGCACGCAGAACTCCAGCTGCTGGAGCAGGTGCTTGTCGGCGGGCAGCCGGATGGTGGAGCGCAGCCTGGGCAGCATGTGGCACAGCTTATACCTGCAGGGCACAGCAGAGCAGAGCAGCGCAGCGCAGCGCCACGCTCAGCCACAGCCAGGACAGAGCAGCCTATAGCTAGAGTCCCAGTGCTACAGTTAGACTGGAACTGAATTAGAGATTCAGATCATTACAGATACGGGTATCTCTAGGGCTATTCCTGCACAAAGGTGCTGTTATAATTGTGCAAAGCAACAACAACAACCACAACAACAACAACAACAACAGTTTTAGTACAAAATAATCATTGTTAATCATTAAAGTACAGCTAGACAGCTTTTTTCAGTGGATTCATTTACATAAATGTTTTAATACTTTTGTAAAGCCAACCAGTGAAATGCTTTTTCATGGAATGTATTGACTGTGTTTGTCTGTCTTGCTGTCTTGGCTATGCACTGTTTGTAATGTCCTGTCTTTCATGTATCCTTGTATTGGTGAAACCGAAGGCAAATTTTCACAATCTGTGGACAATAACGTTTTCGTATTTATTCGTATTCGTTTGAGGGCCATTGTCCCCGGACCAACTAGAGGTTGAGTGCCTTGCTCAAGGAAACAACGGCGGAAGCTGGTAATTGAACCCTACACTACCAGCGGTGACATTGGCCCTTTCCTACCTGACGTTGGCCACAGGGTCGCTGACCAGCTCTAGGGCCTGGATCAGGAAGTTCTTGCAGAAGTAGGACTTTGAAAAGAGCTCCATAGCGATCTCACACAGGTCGAGATACCGCAGCCGGTTCCAGTAGCTTCTGCCCTGGCCAAGTTCTAGAGAATAAAAAAAAGAGATGGTCCACACACAAGCACATCATGTGGCCATAATGCAACAGTATTTAAAAGTGTGTGCGCTTGAGGGTTACATCAAAAGTACACGCTTAAACTCTCAAAATTACCCTGCATGATCTTGGTGAGGATCTCTTGCCGTTGCTCCTGCTTGCGATTGTAACGAAGAAACACACAAAGCGTCCTTGCAGCCTCTCTCTGGACCGGCAGAACATTCTAGACATACAAGAGATTTCATCAGGATATTGTAGCAATGCTGGCCCACACATGACCATATTCATAGTCAAGTAATAATGTGTTTATGAGTTTGTCATAAACAAGTAGTCTATCCATATGTGGAAGTGGTTGTATATAACTGCTTGTATTATGTATGAGCATTTGAATGTATTCAAGTAAATGGACATTTACAGCACATTTGAAGCCGAGTGTGTGTGTGTGTGTGTGTGTGTGTGTGTGTGCGCGTGTGTGTGTGTGAGAGAGAGAGAGAGTGTGTGAAAGTGTGTGTGTGTGTGTGTGTGTGAGAGAGTGTGTGTGTGTGTGTCTATGTGTGTGTGTGTGTGTGTGTGTGTGAGACAGAGAGTGTGTGTGTGTGTGTGTGTGTGTGTGTGTGTGTGTGCGCGCGCGTGCATTTTATGAAGGTCTCGGCCTCACGTTGGTGGTGATGATGTTGAACATCCTCTGCAGGAAGCGGAAGTAGATCTGGTCGGCGGGCACGACGCGGGGCAGGCAGGCGTAGCAGTGCAGCAGCCTCTCGTGGACGCGCCACCGCAGGGACGACGCCGCCTTCTGCTCCGCCGCCACCAGCGCTGGCACCAGGTCGGGCACGTTCACCAGCTACGGGCACAGACATGAGAGATGAGGCCG
>NC_085005.1:11430836-11688336 GCF_963854185.1 Sardina pilchardus | reverse complement strand
TCCACGGTAGCCCTGTAAACTGTCAACATGGTATAGGGCCCTACATTTCCTCAAGTTGCATTCCATGATCTTATGAGTGTGACATGAACACGTATTACCTCTGATTTCGCTAACTTGACATTTCATGCTTTATGGAATTGAATATCCCTATTGCTGAGGTATTTTAACATATCAATCAAATCACTGAACTGTAATTCTAACTCTTCTGAATGATTTTGACACCAAAATAAGCTATACTGAAATGGTAATGAAATACTGATCCATTGATCCATCATAAGATGTGTTGAGCCTAAAACTGGTGGCATTGGTGGTCAACAGGTTTGGCATTCCTCAGATGCACAGTCACTCTTTAAAGTGGCAAATTCATTGTGCTGGCATGGGCGAGAGACTCATTAACAAGAGCTGTATGCCGCCTTCGTCTCAAAGTGTTCCCTCCATCCATTAGCATATGCTGAGAGCCCTGCTCTATTTATAACAATGACACACACACACACACACAGAGACAGACACACACACACACCTTCTGTTTCTCTCCTTTACACACACATACACACACACACACAGACACACAGAGATACAGGAGCACCAGAGAGGAGGTAGACGCAGGTCTAATTTTCTTGTTCATACTGCCAGATAAAACTAGCTAACTACCTCACAGGCAAACACAGCTAATGCTCTGCTTCCTAAAGCAGGAGCAGAACTTTCTCTGACCTCTCTCTTCAAATCAACATTCATTCAGGAACTCAAATGTTCAGTTCAGTAGTTCAGAGGTGTAGTGTGTTGGGTGGCTACGCTGAAGAAAGGCGTGTATGTTCAAGCTAGCATCATTCAGGAACTCAAATGTTCACTTCAGTAGTTCAGAGGTGTAGTGTGTTGGGTGGCTACGCTGAAGAAAGGCGTGTATGTTCAAGCTAGCATCATTAGCAGCAAGTACAGTATTAGCAAGCGCTTGCTACACGCATAGACAGTAAAAGAGAGACCACGCGTTGCTCCAGCATACAGCTCTCTGCTGACTGACTCTGACTCTGGCACTAGCGCTGCCCACTGTCCTGTGAATGTTTGTTCAGCAGCACTCCACCACAAAGACTGAGTCGGACAGACTCCCCTCTCGCTGCTTCCTCTTGTCACAGAACTTGCAACGCTCCATCACCAACGCCATCTGTTTCCAGTTTGCATCCATTCAGTCGTGTTTTCTGACAGCTGATGGTCATTTATGAAAGCACGAGCAGAATTGCTGGTACAGTATGATTCAAGCAAAACTTCTCACATTTCAAGTGTGATATTTGCAAAGAAAACTAACAACAGAGTGACTCACAACCATGAGAACATAAGGTGAAAATAAATGGCATAAACTGTCTCAGTATCGCAGTCTCGTACTTATATTCAGGTATAGTCCCCATAATACTTCACGTAAGGTCCTTCACTTGAAGAAAATATATGAATGGATAACTTCCTTTCATGTGCCAATTCCTAAATTGTCTGAGTATATCTCAGCATAGCAGTGATATAGATAAATAAGTAGATAGATAGATAGATAGATAGAAAGATAGATAGATAGACAGACAGATAGATGGAGTGGTTGAAAACTTCATTATTGATTGATGTCTTAGTTTCACTCACTGGAAAGTTGTAGGCGCAGTTCCGACGCACCATGGCGTACTTATTCTCCAGCTCTAGCTGGTACGCCTGGCTCTCACAGTGGCCGTTCTCATGCTGCAGGCCGAGGAAGCAGAGCTTCTTATAGAACTCAAGGAACCATAGGTGCTGCTCCTCAGTGAAACAAGCTGACAACAGAGAAATGTTGAGACAGTTACTCAGGAACAGATATTTCACAGTAGAAAGTACATGAAGATGACAATTTACCAATGCAGCCACACTCAAGTTCTTTGGGAACTATCTATAAACTGTCTCTGAGCTTGAACCAATGTTTAAATATGTAGCAATGGAGGTCTAATATTGGAGATGTTTTATTCAATCATACAAATTACCAAAGCATTAACTCTGAGAGACGACTATCGCCATCATATATAGACCCTTTCACCTAAGCAGACAAACAGCTGCATTCGAGGTACAACATTAAGCTAATGGTAACTTGGGGACAACGAAAAGTGCTAGAGTTGACATTTGTAGAGCAGTACGCTAAAGTCTGATTTACTTTAATATAATTTTTACCTATAAGGGCCCATGGAGACATGGATGTCACAAACGAATTCAATGCCTTGAGGCATCCACGGGCTCTTGTGTGTTAAGTATCTGCGTTGGTTTCGAACATTTAAATCGTGAACTCTCTAGGAACAGATCGCAAGGCTCAACTGCAAAAGGGGAGCAGAGCTGCCCTGGCCTCTCACCTGAGAGCCCGTGGCACAGCTTCCCGTACTGAAAGGAGAGCGAGGCCAGGACGGCCTCGTCGGCCTTGAAGCACTTCTCGCAGAAGGTCTTGACCAGCGGGAAGATGACGCGTGTCCGGTCATCTACAGGCGAGGGGGAGAGGGCTGTGAGAGACGAGCGGCCAGACAACACAGAGAAAATCACCAGGCTTTCAGACACTCACAGCAGCACAGTCACTACACATTCACAAGGATACTTCAGTTCAGACCCCCCCAACTGAGCTGAGGTCAGTTTTTCAACGACCAGCCCCGAAACAAGAAAGCTAAAGTCAGACAATGTCAGTGGCTGCTAGCAGAGCATAAGGATCAAAGGCTTTTCAAAGGTGAACTGAACATTAAACCTGCTGGCTGCTGCTGCAGCAGTGCTCTGTGAGAGGGCTTATAAATAGTAATGTTCACAGGCAGGATGGTGATTAACATGGAGGGGAAATGGAGATACAGATACAGACAGTAAACAGTCCTCGCTCATTCTCTGGCCTCTTGTGTTATTCATGTGGGTTACAACTGAAGGGCCACCCCCTGCCATTCTGTTTCTTGCCGAGAGTGAAAAAGGGCCACTCACCACTGTCAAACATCTCCAGGAGGTTGATGATGGTGTCGAAGGCAGCCAGACGCACCGTGCTGCCCTCGTCCCGAGCGAGCTCCACCAGTTCGGGTAGAACCACGGCCTTCGTGTGGTCCAGCCTGTGGGAGAAGATGAAAGGTTAGGAATGACAGCCTGAACCATGCCCACACACTTCTCCATTTGTTAATGCCTATGTTTGGCTCCATTCTCTGAGAGCCAAAGAGATTGTTTAATTAGACTTCCCACAGACTAATTACTAAACAAATGCTTGAGGGTCCTGCAATTTCTCAATGCTGTGTTCACATATTGACACCAAACCATGACCAGATTAAATTTTCCATGTAGATTCTTGAATTTTTTAACATGGACTATACGTATAAGATAGATAGATAGATAGATAGATAGATAGATAGATAGATAGATAAATACTTTATTGATCCCCAAGGGGAAATTAATATAATGCTCTTTCAGACGTCCATCCCACTCCCATTTACTGCAACTCCTTTGGCATCTTCCTTGCTTGTGTTTTATATTGTAGCACCCGTACTACATCATGGATAAGTCACCTGATTAGAATGCTCATGCTATGGTACTCTAGCATGTTTTGTGTTTTGTTTTAAATGCATTTTTATTCGCGTTTTGAGACCACGAAAAGCCCATCTACATTTCTTTCCTCATTTGGGACTCATCATTATGCTGTTATGGTTATGGTTATGGTTATTTGGCAGGTGCTTTTGTCCAAAGCAAGATAACGTAGATAGAGATAGATAGAGATGATAGCTTGCTCAATGCCTGTGCCAGGGCCAGAAGACCTGCATAAACGCGAGTGTTTCTCACTAAAAGACATTCAGAAAGACAAGCTGATCCCATATATGTATGTAAATAAAGAACGGGACAATCCATCCATAGTTCTGCGTGACTGTGGATGATTTATCAACTGCATTCACATCATGGATCATTTCACTGACAAACATTTGCTGCTTCGCGTCTCTCACTTATCTCACTTTTGGATCGTTGCTTATGTCGAGGAAAGAGTTGACGCACAACTACAGTATCACACTCTGGGCATGTTTTTCCCACCCGTACTGACAAATATGCTGTCATTGCCATGGCTTTGTTGACTCTCTCAAACATCATCATAATACCCTCCAATTCATCATATCCAAATGCCGTTTGATGGAGGATTCTTTGCTTATATTATCAATCTGCACAGTGAGCATGAACACTCAATAAAGCATAACTACATATTACAGTTATGTTTCTTTCTAAATAGCTGCGTGGTCTTGAAGCACATTTAGTCAAGTCAGTCGGCTCTCCTGAGATCACTATGGTTCACTCAGCGGGAGGCTTGTTCCATCTGTAGTGGACAAGCTAAATATGCCAGCAGCCGCAGTGGTAACTTTGCCGACCAGAGCCCAGGCATTGAGGCTGTTATTATTTGTCGTACACACACACACACACACACACACACATCCCAAGCACGAGAAGTGAAATGTGAAGTGATTCAAGATTGAAGCCCTGAATAATTCAGCAAGGACATTGGCACGACATTGCCTCCTGTTTCTCAGAGTATATGAGCGTAAGCAAATATGCGATTTTGTCTATTTAGAACACCACACCACAAGGCTTGAGGACTGCTGAGGTGACCGTCCACTGGACCTGACTGTGAAAGATGGAACGGTGGCTTTTTCACGACTTTTGTTTGTCAGGCCTGGATCTCCCCCGCTGGGGGAATTGTGCAGCCTGACAAATCTCTCTTTCTCTTCGCTCGGACACAGTGGCCTCAGGGGGGAGGATCGCAGTCCATCAAGCTGAAGGGTTTTTCGTTCTTTCTTTTTTTTCATCCGGTGGTGAGCGAGCGAGCGAGGCAGAGGCCGTTTTGACCAGAGCTTCAGAGGCCCGTCTGATGGGGTCTGCCAAAGCCTGCCGTCTCCTCCCCCCACACCACTACCTGAGGAGAATGTATTAGCAAGCGCCGCGCGCGCAGTGGGGTGCCATCGCTCCTATCGGCAGTTCTGTCAGGTGGAGGTGGGAGAATAGAGTAATCAGAAAGCACGCTGTGTGTGGGTGGGAGTGTGGGATAGACAGACAGACAGAGAGAGAGAGAGAGAGAGGAGATGGTGGATGGAAGTGGGTAGGGAAGGTAAAATAAGGAATGAGTGCCCGTGTGTTTATAGGAGTGACAGTGTGAGTGTGTGTGTGTGTGTGTGTGTGTGAGAGAGAGAGAGAGAGAGAGAGAGAGAGAGAGAGAGAGAGAGAGAGAGGAGAGAGAGAGGAGATGGTGGAGGGAAGTGGGAAAGTAAAATGAGGAATGAGTGCCTGTGTGTTTATAGAGAGAGAGAGAGAGAGAGATGAGAGAGAGAGAGAAAGAGAGAGATATGTATATACATATATGTTAATGTCTTGCTGTCCTGCGCTAGTGGTGATTCATGAGGTGTGTCCGTGTGTGCGGGTTGGTGTAGTCTGCTGTGCAAGTCGCTCACACCTGGGGCATAACTCACTAGAAGAGCATCTGCTGAGAGGTCCACAAATCTCTCTGTAGCACTCCAGACACTAACAGGTAACACTTCCCAGGGGATGAAATATACTTATAAAAGACACGCTGGCCACAGTGCACTGATCCTACTTAATAAACAACACCTTCAAAACAGCAACTGCGCCTCTCTCCTTGGTCTGCCTAACTCGGTTCGGCAGGCCACTGACAGAATTGTTTTGCCCTGGGTCTTTTCTTTTGCATCTTTTCTTGATCTTTTTTTTTCAGTTTTACCCTATTCCCCTGGCGATGTCCTCCAGCTGCCGGCACATGCAGGAGCGCACCTCATACTCCACATCCTGGCACAGCGACCGGACCAGGGGCAGCAGGTCCTTCTTCACTCTGCAAAGACACAACACGACACCACAGCGTCTTACAAACTCAACCGCAAGAGGGAGAACCGTTGCATTGCACTTGTGAACTGTGCTTTAAAGGTGCTGTAGTCAAGATCGTATTCACTGATAGTGTGCTCCGACAGAACATGAATCAGCTGGTTTTAGAAAAAAAAAAAAAACAATGGTTCTACCTCCACCTAGAGCCTGTTATTTGTTTTGCAAAAATCCACCGCTCCCGGTTCTTCTGGTCTAATAAGGGCAGGGCTGTATGATCATTGGCAGATCTGACTGTCAGTCACAGTTCATGCACAGTCACGATCAAGCACAAACTCGATGAATGGATGCTTGGTGGTAGTGAGGGAGGGGCATGAGAGCTGTATACATTCAAAATGTTGACTAAATCCCCTCAATCTGTCAGACTTACCAAGTGCAGCTTTAAATGACAACATAGTGTGCATGTGTACATACTGTATGCGTGGATGTGCCTTCTGTAATGTTTATGTCAATGCTGTGGCATATGTATTGCATGCCTTCAGGCAGTCTTGTCAAAAAAACCTTTTAAATCCTCTCATCTGAACGGCTTAATTTCAGTGCAATCTAATCTCATTTATTGTTCAGATGTGTGATGCTGAGGGATTGCTCCTGAGAACTCACACGGAGGAGTCGAACTTGCCCGCTACCTTCCCCAGAATCCGACAGCTGGCAAGGCGGGCCTGAACAGATTGTGACAGCTGTGCTTTCGACACCAATGGACTCAGGATCTGTCCAATCAAACGGCAGAAATTGAGATGAAGTTGTGCATTCAGCCAGCAGTGAAAAGTCATCCATTTACAAAGAAACATAAAATAGACTTAATACAGGTTTAATTTCATTTTTACTTCTGATTTAAATCAAAGGAAATTCTGTTTGTCTTTAAAACATTTTTGCTAATATTTTCAAAAACCTTATTGCGTTGTTCTGGCACAATTCAAGAAAGCCAAAATGCCATCACCTCTTGCCTAATGGTCTCCTTTGGTAAAGCGTCAATAGATGCGAGCAAAGTCTCCAACCAAGCATTGCTGACCACTGCGGATGGAAATGAGAAGGCAGAATAATGTCATGTCACTGTGCTAATAATGCCTGGACAACACAAAACACTGCCAGAGAACCACTTCCAGTGGCACTGAGCTGGAACAGTTAGAAGGTTCCGAGTTCCAACGGCTGAACACATGCCATGTCTGTTACAACAGGAGAGACAGGACAAGTGGAGACAGTGTCTCAACTCAGGGGGAGTGTGGAGAAAGGTGCTGGACATTTACCAGAGTCAAACTGGAGCCTGACAAGGGTCTTACAAGGTTGCCAACCTCAAAAGGACACAAGGCTTTTGGAAAACCAGGACTGACGCATGAGAGAGTGACATGAGCTCACCTGTCTCCCGATGGTCCAGGTTGAGGAGGACTATCTGCAAGATGGAGTGGGTGTGAGTCTGAATGAGGATGATGTCATCCTGGAGGATTGTCAGGAAGGAGCTCGCCGCGGCTAGCTGCATCTCCACCCCAGCAACATGGAGCACTTCCTGTTGGGGTGGTAGGAAATGGGAAGAGATTGAACGACCTCAGTGGTTTTCCATTTAGAGTCGATTCAGTCATTTCCATAAGAGGCATGAGAGAGACAGAGAGAGAGAGAGAGAGAGAGAGAGAGAGAGAGAAAGAGAGAGAGAGAGGAAGAAGACGAAGAAGAAGAATAGAGTCGATACGGTAGGCGGGCGTTTTTTGGCTCACCCTGACTTTTGGCACCACCCTCCGGAAGGTTTCGGCTGGGTTCTGTCGCACCAGCGTTGGCAGGTTCACAATCACACTCGCCCGCTGGACATCCTGACCCGAGCTGAGGACGAGAGCCAGACGAACCAACACGGAGACGGAGAAACAGCACCATGATGCATCAGATGGTGGGGTTAAAAAAACAAGGAGCACAAAATCAAATCGATAGCATTTTAGAAACCCTGTTTTAAAACAGCAGAGAGTGGAGCAAACACAGTAGTTGTTGTCTGCCTCGGCTAAAAATCGACTATATGTTGTTCCTAAAAAATAGCTAGATGGGGGAAGACACTGCAGATATGTTTGGTGCTTTATAAACTATCTGCCGGCATCAAACGGGGAACTCATCCTATTCTGAAAGAACATCCCCCTCATTGAGAGTAAAAATGAGAACACATTATTCTCTTCCTAGTGGCACAGCCAGTTCTTCTCCTGGAGCGCATGCTCTCAGGGCACTTAAAATGGAGAGAGAGAGAGGACAGCAGATTGCAAGCTAAGTGAATTACTTTTTCTCCCTCCCCTTTGCAGGCATGGCCTGAAGTGGAGACTGAGTCTGACCTGCCGGGCGTTGCTGTGAGACAGGCTACATTTCTGCCTCAGGTGCAATATTCCAATTCTCTCTTTCTCTCTCCAGTTTCTTGTCTGTATCACATCACTACCATACAAAAAAAATCACTTGTCCCGGTAGCAGCTTGTCCGTAACACCTTACTCGCAGGCTACGATAAACCACGTAAATGAGTAAGAATGAATGCCGAGTAAGGCCTATGTTTATTAGCCGACTAAGTGCCTGGATCATTACTCCTTATTAGTCTGGCAAAGTTAATCGACTTAATGCTAAACGTTAATTCATCACTGTTAAGGTAAAAGCGCATCAGTGGAAAGAACTCTGCAGCAGTAGCTCTGTGTCAGCATTTAAAAAGCAGATACCTCAACAATGGCAGTACTTAATTTACGGCCCTCTGGAGGCCCAGGGCATTTCTTTGAATTGACATGGGTCAGTTTCACGAAGAGGATACAGTGGATGTCACAAAGAGCATTTTTCTTATCAGGTTATCGTGCCATCATCTTATCATCTTACCACAGGGTACTTTGAGGTAACCTGACACGGCACCAAAAAAAAAAAAAAATCAGCTACTGCAAGCAGAGCTTCAGATATTCAGCTTCAAAAACAACTGAACCTGATATGAGTCGCTGTAATATTTTTACTTTCACCACTTCTTTCCTGCCTTTCACCTCAGGGACACTTCCTTGTTGTTCCAGAAGTGGCTCTGTGTCTATCAGTTTTCTTTCACAGTGTCACTCTAAATAATGAAGTCTAAACAGGTATTCATTACTTTTTCAGGGATGGGTCGTCCTCGCGTGGCCTTTGTCGGAAGACAGTTATTTAATAACCAGGAGGCTTCAGTGCTTGCCAAGCGAGTTCTGAAAGACGGTAATGCCGTCATGGCAGTTGCTCCTGCTGAATATGGGCAATAATGCCCGACACACCTTCGCCACAGCTCTGTAGACGAAGCGCTCGAGTGATAGAGCCCTGTGTTCGCCAGGCAGCTGCTACCTGCACGGACGAGGCTGACTTAATCAATTAAAGACCAGGTGCTGAGAGACGCCATAACGTAATCGGACTCCTGGGGGGGGGGGGGGGGGGGGGGTGGCGACGCTTTGATCCGCCTCTGAATGCTCAATGGGATCCACATTTCCTGGAGGGATGCCGGAAAGTAAAAAGACTCACTTCACAAGCGAATTGGTAATTAGTTCTGTCTGACAAATGACGGATCCACGAGGCAACTTGGGTTACATGCCAAGTCTCCAGGTGCTTTTGAACTACCTATCTTTCCTTTCTTGTCCCTTCTATTTTGTTTCCTTTATAGCGCTGCCACTCTACACTCCCAAAACAGGAAACAGAGCCCTTCAGACCTCTAGGCCTATTTCGAGCAGCTATCACAGATGCCGTGCCAGCTAATGCTAGTGCGTGAAAATTCCCCTGTCAGACTGCTTCAGCTTCCCTCGAGATATCAGAACAGGAGAGCCAGAGGAACAATGTGGTGTGTGTCGTGTGTGTGTGTGTTGAGGGGGGGGGGGGGGGGGGGCTGGGGGGGCTAGAATGTTCCGAGCGAGAGAGCGCCAAAGAGGCTAGAGAGACAGAGAGGAAGAGGGAGAGAATGCTGAGTGTTTGGTTGGTGCTCGCCCAGGGGAGTGGAACTTGGCACATGACTTGTTGTGCCAGCAGGAGAGTTTGGTAATGAGACCTTCGCCAAGCCCACGCTGCAATTAGTTATCATCTGGCTTGCCCTGTGAAGCTCTGATTTCCAAGGAGAAAGTACTGCTCTTGTAGCCAACTTGTAATAGAAAGGACACTTATCCCCTGAAAACTTTACGAAATAGAGTCAAAGGATATGGCAGAGACAAGCTAATAAAACCCAAGTGGCAATATGGCAGTTTGGTTCACTCCATGTACTGTTAACTTGCAGTAGTCTATTGTTAACATTGCTCGAATTGTTACCACTTGTTACATCAAGGTGGTCTTACGTGCAGATTCATTGAGTGTATAGACACTTGGCATCACAAGTATGAAATGACTGAGATCGGATCCTTCCAACCAGGTATAGGCACAATGTCTTCGAAAGACACCTTTAATCTGATTGATGTTTACCAAAGGCCTAAATAATCTGGCCCTGTTTAACAAGCCTCTTAAAAATTCCAGCACCGACCAACCATTTACAACTGAATCCAAACAGTTCCACTGTGCTGAGAACTTTCCATATGTTCATCATATTCATATTTCCATATATATATATTCAATATATTTCCATATACTCATCAAAAAAAAAAAAAAAAAAAAATGGTTAGGCTAACTATCAGCAACAATAATATGGACGCACCACTGGCATATTAAATCTGCTTCACGCAATCTCAATATGATGTCAAAACACAAATGTGGAGTCAAACAAAACAGGCCAACTTAATAACACCACGCTACGCTGAAATGACAGCATCATTTGAATAGTGTGACAATAATGTCACATCATCATCATTCACCGTAATCTCTGGCGCGGCCAGGGAGAGCTTTTGGGCATGTACTGTACTGTAGACTGATGATGCGCGGGGGCAATGCCATTCGCAGGGCATGCATCCAGATTAGACTGAGTCAGCAGCGACGCTATCAAGCTGATGCACGCTGGTGCACTGACTCCGGCTAGGGGGAATAGCTGAGGCTGGCTCCAGCGATTCTGCCTCATTTCCACGCGGTTCCGAGATGAAACCCGACGGCTTTTTGTGATTTAGCAAGTGACGCAGGGGGGAGGATTGGGGAATTACAAAACAAGCAAAACGACGTGCCAGGGGTTAGCGATGACGCCAGACAAGGGGCCTCTCTCTCTCTCTCTCTCTCTCTCTCTCTCTCTCTCTCTCTGTCTCTCTCTCTCTCTCTCTCTCTCTCTCTCTCTCTCTCTCACTGCGCCACTTGAGATGCAAAGCCCCTGGCAGCGGCAGCCTTGGCGGGGTGAACTGGTTCTCGCTCAGCCTACCTTCCCTCCCGGCTCTCTGTCTCCGACTCCCCCTGCCAGATCCATCACGTCTGGGTCAGCCTCGGCTCCACTGTGCAGCCGTCAGCTCATGGCAGCGCTCTCTCCACACACACACACACACACACACACACACACACACACGCACATACACACATACACACACATATACAATCACACACAGTACACACGTGCACTGGCCTATCCTTGTGAATTCACAAACCAGACACGCGCGAGCTCATGCACAGTCAAAACGGCACTCTCTTTCTCCGTCTCTCCTCTCTATCTCCATCTTTTTCTGTCTCTGTCTTAGCTTATACCCTCTCTCTTGCTCTCTCTCTCTCTCTCTCTCTCTCTCTGTCTCTCTCTCTCTCTCTCCCTCTTTCTCTCTCAAACCTTCACAGACAAATCATTTGCATACCTGGCCCTTGGGTCTCTTGTTCACAACACCCCGATACAAATATGTGTTTGCGGTGCGGTGAGCTGAAGCACTGCGTCACTGGCGTGACTCACGGCCACCGTGACGCACTCGCTGAGCTCCCGATTGTGACGTGCGGACTCAGGGAGACGGCAGCGCACTCTTATTCTTTGGCTCCGCGGCTGCCTGCCGGTACAACAGGCGGCAGACAACCTTGACCGCTTCTTTGGAGCCGGCCCCGCGTCTAATTCCTGTAAGCCAGTACTGGGATCTGAAGTGGCGAAGAAAAGAGCGAGAGGAGCGGAGGGAGAGAGAGAGAGAGAGGAGAGAGAAGGGAGAGAGAGGAGGGAGAGGAGAGAAGGAGGGGAGAGAGGAGAGAGAGAGAGATAGTGAGGGAGAGAGAAAGAGAGATGAGAGGGAGGAGAGTTAGGAGAGTAAAGGAGGAGAGAGAGGAGAGAGAGAGAGATGAGACTGAGGAGAGAGAGATGAGAGATAGAGGGAGCAAAGTTAGGAGAGAGAAGGAGAAGAGAGAGGTGGGGAGAGAGAGAGAGAGAAAGATGAGAGGGAGGAGAGTTAGAAGAGAGAGAGGAGAGAGAGGAGGGGAGAGAGAGAGATAGTGAGGGAGAGAAAGAGAGATGAGAGGGAGGAGAGTTAGGAGAGTAAAGGAGGAGAGAGAGAGAGGTAGGGAGGACAGTTGGAAGAGAAAATGAGGAGAGAGGAGAGAGAGACAGAGAGAGAGAAGGAGGGAGGGAGGAGAGTTAAAAGAGAAAGAGAGAGAGAGAGAGAGAGGAAGGGATGAGATAAGAAAGTTTTTAATCTGCTGAGACTAAAAAAGCAGGGGCTGGGAGACAGCACTGCAGTATGACTGAAGTTGGCTGGGCGCCACTGACCACCACCTGCCTCTGGACATCGGCTAACACTTCAAGATGGTCGACTGCTCTATCTTGCTTTCATATCAGAATCTTCTATCGAATGCGAGGAAAGATGAACAGGCCACTTAAGTTAGTGGGCGTGGCTGCTACACTGTTTCCATATCCAATCAAATATTAAAGGTATTTTAAACCACTATGCTCTCTGATGCTGCTGACACAACTTGTACTGTGCATTATGCAAAAAGTTGGGATAAGCCTACTTTAATATTTTATTCATGCATCAGTTCGAGACAACAAACTGATCTTTGCATTTAAAATGCTGAGTATTCACCAAAACAACAACAAGACGAGACGACAGCAAACACACTCTCAAGTTTCTAATTAGCAGACATTCAATGAGTAGATTAGAATCAGTTTCATTTTAAAAGCATTTCATAATACCTAGCAGTAGGCCTACACAAAAGGAGAACTAACTACAGCCTGTAGTCTTGAACTTTTTACTGCTGTACTAAACTCTAAGAGCTACAGTGTGGAGCAAGACTCTGGATATGCGACTTAGCCATGAGGAGAGAAGACAAGTGGTGGTCACCCCCTATTACCACAACAGAACAACAGTTTTACAGCATGTCGATATAGCTATTAGAATAGTCGCCTGTTCCATATCATGAAAAGCCTGTTAACTTTGCTCGTAGCTCTTACCACCTTTAGTGTGAGAATTCCCGAGAGGTGTGTAGGCTATTCCTTACACAAATAATCATAGCCTTAACAGCCTTCAGGACTTGCATGGCCAGACAAAAAAACAGTGAGCCATAACACTTGCCTGAACATCACTCCCCCAATCAAAAGTGCGTAGTAAAGATTGCGCCCAGATCATGTGACTGATATGGCTCTGAACTCCAACACATATCATGACAGGTATCATGATGAATGCTCTGTCCAACCTGGCAGAGTGAGTAAACATGTCGAAGCCACCTCAAAACATGCCCGCTGGCTGTATGATACTGTTCTGTGGGGTCAAAGAGAACTCACTGATAAGATGCCCACTGATCTGGAACGACCTACTGAACATGTTTACGACTCCAGGATCAAAAGTGGTATAAAAGGCTATAGTAAATGTTCTTAGGAAAAAAAACATGTGGAAACAGCATATAGATTAGGCTACAAGAAAATGAGCAAAAGTTGTAATATTCATGGTAACAAAGTAGCCTAGCTATTATTTTAGCCTATTTCCTATCTTGCACAAGCCTAGCCTTCTCACTCTCATTAACTTGTTGATCAAATTAACAAGCCTTGGCTGTATTAAACATTTAGACACAGCAAATATGCTAACACCCAGTTGTGAAGACAAGAGCTTGGCCTACATATTCAGGTAAATGGACATGAAGATACTTTTATCCAATAACTAAACTTAGTTCAACTCAACAATTCTTCCAAACCTCCGCATTTCACAACATTTGATTGAAATCTCTGTAGGGTGTCTAGAACCAGCGCTAGCGCACACTAAAATAGGAGGCGTCACAAATTGCTGCCTTGTTGTGTGGTGGGGAGCTAAATCAAAAAGAATGTCAAAAAAGCACCCCCCCCCCACTCCCCGAAAGATGTCAGTGCCATAGCAGGCCTACTCTACTCCCTCTCTTTTGTCTCAACCTTTCACAGAGTGCCTGTCAGCTCAGCTTTCCACCATTTGAAGTGAATCGCCAACAGAGGCAATTACACTGTTCTTCGGGAACTAGTTTCCCACCCATGGGAGTCGGGGAACAGAATGAATCTGTGGCCCATAATTAGCGCAGAGAAGGAGAGCAGTTTTGGTTTATGGGTTAACGGCCTGAAAGCAGAGGACCGATTCAGATCCGAAACCCCCTTCAAATCGATCGGCTACGTCCACGTGTCCCATTTTTTCCTCAGTGCCTCTGATGAGACCATTTTCACTCTGGGCCAACAGTCACCTGCTTTGCTGTTCCAGAGGTTATCTTTCATCTGACAGTGACAGGAAGAGTGGTCACCAAGTGCCATTAGACCTCTGCTCTGTGCAGCTAAGGAGGATCTGAGTCAATACACTTAACCGTCCATGAAATATGGGGCTCTACTACAAGCTCTTAATCATGCAGAACATGCCCTTGACCGTATGCAAACACAAGGGTGGAGTATAGCTTTTGAGCTGGTTTTATTAGCCATCCCCAAGCTGGGTATGGCTGCTTGAACATAAACGACTTGTCCACTTCTTATTTACTTTCTTCAGCTCGGCAAACTAAAAACCAGCTCGGTAAAATCGCCCGTCCAGCTTTACTTCTCAAGTGATATTTTGGACGTTTGACAAAATGCCCATTAGCACTAAAGATTCCCTGGATACCTGATCAAACTCACCGCACCCCTCCCGAGAACCCACTTTGGCCTACTGTAATCAGAGCTAAGCCATGCAAGTTTAATGGCCGCCCAAATCCTCCATCGTAGGCTCGCTCGCTCGCTCTCTGCCTGTGTTGACATCCCACCTGTACCCACGCAGTACAGGATAAAGATAGGGTCACTCACCGGGTGCCGCGCGATGCCCCTGACTTTAGCAGGACAGGCATGGACGGATCCGTCAAACGCCACCCTTTGGCCTTGTATTATGCATGAGGGTGCGTACAGTTGTGATGACACGCCGTAGCGCTGGTACCGGGCCGCGGCGGCATACAACGCTTTGCCGGATGACGGGACAAGGGGAGAAGCTGTTACGGGACAGACAGCTATGGTGGCACGACCTCGATACGCTTCGGCAAGCGAGACACTAACTCACCTCGCAGGCTAGCACCGGAGTGGAAATTTTCCTACAAAGTGTCGAATGTGCAACAGATGTCAAAACAAACTCAAACATGATCTCTGCTTTGTGGGACTAGGGTACACCAGGGAGGGGAATGCACTGTGGCACTAGGATCTACCCTCGGCTGTCCCTTGCGTTATTTACTGTGCCTGCACCCCGGTCTATTCCACTGAACAAATGATGACACTGTGCATGATCCCTAGATCAGGCACATTTCAAAAGGGATGCAACTACAATCTGCACTCAGGTGGATAATAAGGTTCATACAGGGCCAAATGCACTATAATGCGATGCATCAGCACTTGCTGACGACTGTTTCATATCTGAGGAAAATGTGCTGAAATTGTGGTATTGGATTGCAGCAAAGGCTTGCTTACTCTCCTTCTGAAAAAGATGTTAGCCAGGGCAGCTTTTTGAGAAATGGGCAGTATTGTTGACCTATGTTGTTTGGGCGGTATCACACTTGTGTTACCAAACCAATTCTTGGCAGGCAGACTTAAATAATCAGTAGACAACTTGTCGCAACCATTCAAGAACATTTGGAACAAGTCATGCTATTGCCTGGCAACATTAATCCAAAAGCCATCACTGTAAAATCTACCGGCAACTTGCTTCAACCACCATTCACCACTGATGCTTTCTTACAGTTACAATTACAGTTATGTTGCTTAACAGACACTTTTGTCCAAAGCGACATCTTGCCATATCAGATCAGCAACTTTGAACACAGCCTTCACAAAGCCATTCCATCACCCATGGTTAGACCCACACTTTCATTTGATTGTTCCTAGCCTGGAAGCCAGCACAGTTTACCCTGCCCACAAAATTTGAGTGCAGGAAATTTGGTCTGGTGTTGGACCATTGAGAAGTCTATACTGTATGCCTGGGTAAGATGTGTTTGGGCCGATCAAATAATTTGGGCAGGCTTTATATATAAAGATAATGTCACAGCACTTCATATGTTGGTAGTGCGTGCTGAAGCCGCCTTTCGAATTGACTTCCTCCACAACTACAACTGCTGTTGTATTTGTGTTTGGGAATATTTCAGCCAACGCTGTAGGCCTACTGCAGCAGGTTAAATTGTTGTTAGTTAAGGTAACGGTAACACTAATGAGTCCCTACAGGATTCAGATATTTTGTCACTCTGATTGATTGTAGAACTATCCAGTTGTGTGCAGATTTTTTCGTCTGTATAAATTGAAACACACCCCATATTCAAATCCAAATGGTGTGTTATGACTCACGTCAGGCTAGAGAGCTCCTAGACATCTTGTAACCTACTGCCTAGTACTGTGAGACTATGGTGAGATCATAGCAAATAGGACAGGACACCCTTTTTAAAGGTACACTATGCAGGTTTAGGTATTTCTGGCGACTGTAGCGCCCCCTCTAGAGTCGCCATATATTTATATTGGACTCTGCTGTTGTAAATAGCAAACTTCTTATGTACACAATGAATATATTTTTGTTGTGGAGGTGGAGGATTTACAACAGGTAGATCTCCAACTATCTCCAAAGAGCTATGACCTACTGACAAAGTAGGCTACTGTTTCACAATTCTTGCAAGATTTGTTGGGCTGCCATTCTATAAGTTGGCATTACAAATTCGTTTACCATCAAATTGACTTCGTAATGGTGGAAGTCTTGCATAGTGTAGCTTAAAGATAGCATGCAATTGCCCACAGTGCAGGTGCTCAAGGATAGTAGGGCTGTACAGTCCTCTAGGTAGCACATGCTACAAATAAAATCAGTCTGTGCTATGAATGATTTACCATTTTAGAACAGGCGACACCTAATCTAAAATGTTTTCTGGAGTGTAGCTTACAGATGAGGTAATTGTAACTACATACCGATGCTAGAGATTTTGTGGATTATGCTACAAAATGATCAACTTCACCAGTGCTATGAACAAAAAACCTTAAAGCACAGCCATGGATGGTTTCTTCATTTGAAGCATACGACTGATGACGAGCCTGCCAAAGTCTTGCAGTGCTGGCAGCTATTTTAGAAACGTATCTCCATGGTCCATCACATTCAATCAAAATCCTCTGACAGGTAAGATAATGGACATTCATCAACAGCAAATGAACCTACAACAGCAGCGCATCAAGACACATCAGAACAAAAATGTTTTCAGCTGAATAAACATTTCTCTGTGAGAAAAAGGATCATCTTCAAACAGAAATGTTGCTCTTCTGTTGATGTTATAGTTGCTGCTTTCTTGGGCAGATTTACTATCACAAAAGTGGCATCGCTGGTTGTACAGATGTTCAACAATACTGTGTTTGTTTATAATCACCACATGTGCTTACCTGAGCAGGTAAACTGCTCGCTCAATGTCATTTAGGTCTTCATCCACAGTCAGCTTGTCAATCTCCTCAGCAGTCTATAAAAGACAGACAGCAGTAAGAGCGATTCATTTTGAGTTGCCCCAAGACAAGTTGAAATACCATTTCAAGAGCACCAATCAATTTAATGCACCCGTACACACACACACACACACACACACACACACACACACACACACACACACACACACACACACACACACACACACACACACACACACACACACACACACACACACACACACACACACACACACACACACACACAGGCAGATGTGTGCACCCAGAGATACAGCTTCATTCACACAGCATCTTTTCAGTGACTTGGCAATGTGAAGATCTCTACAATACACTCAAAGGGAGGCAACTCCATGCAGTTAGCTGGAGGATGGGCTTGGCTAAGGGCCGGTGTGGCGGTCAGTAAATTGGCCAAGATTCCATCACGGCTTGGCGATGACTCAGCCAAACGAGTTGCAGCACGGCACGACAAACCATTTGCGTAGGAGGAGTGTGCGTGGGGGACCGTGGGCGGTGACTGTGTGTGTGTGTGTGTGTGTGTGTGTGTGTGTGGGTGCATGCACTGTCTATTACTTAAGGGCTTCTCTATTCACCACCTCACACTCCTCACTGTGGATCCTCCCCACATGAAAGGAAAAAAAGAAGAGGAGGGAGAAAAAAACACAGAAGCAGAGAACACCTCCCCTTGCGTGGGCTCTATATCCCCCGCATACATCAGGACCTCTCCAAACTAGCAAGGAAAGAGTAACCCCTTCCTCACCTATACAGGGAGATCGCCCAGCTTTGGTGGATAAATACAACGCATGCAGAAGACGCCAAGTATGAGCGCTTAGCGCATTTACATACGCTAACGGTAGAAAGTCAGCGCTTAGTTAACGGCTGCAAGGGAGCCGGTGGACTGTATGAATGAAAACTGATAGTGGGATTAGTGGTAGCTGTGTGCATGTGTGTGCGTGCGTGCGTGCGTGCGTGCGTGTGTGTGTGTGTGTGTGCACGCGCGCAAAACGGAGGGTAGACAGGGTGTGTGTGCTTGTGGGGTGGGGGGGGTCTGGACATTCTGTGGAAATCCTCCTCAATCCGCAGTGAAGGGGCGTGAGAGCGGGTGGGGGAGAACCGGTGATGCTTGAAGCTGACAGAAACTGCGTCACGCAGGAAAAGTGGGCAACCCCCGGCGCATACTCCTATTCGCAACATACAGATCACGGAATCACGGGTGCAACTCACCTCGTGCACCTTAAAGTAACGTTATGGCGCATCCCGTCAGCAACACAAAATATGTCATGGATGCAACATGTTTCATCACCAACAAATAAACTACAAAAAATGAAATTGGTAGTCTGTTGGCAACCTGTCGATTGCAATTTACTTCTGATTGCACATATGCACATCAACGCATCAAATTAAGGTAAAGGTGGTAGATAGGGTATCCTATCTGCATTACCATAATGTCAGCAGGGTATTGAAGTACAACGAAGACTTGCCATTTAGTTAATCTGAACAGTTAAGCATGTTATGATGAATTGTCAAATTATCAACATAATTAAACCAACAGCTAGTAAAGAAAAAAAAAAAAAACACCAGAGACTTAGTTACATGAAGCACTGTTTCATAATTACCTTTAAACTCCTCCGTATTGGTCTTTCGATGAATGTGAGGTCTTGGAGATCATCTATTTGTCCAAACAGACCGGACTGATTCAAAGTCATTTTGCTGACGAACATCTGTATTAGGTTGTTTTCCCTCAAGTGATGGTATTCGTAAATGTTAAAGCTCTGTCGTGATCATGGCTCCAACTTGTGAATGAGGGATGCGATGCCTTTGATTTGGGAGAATACTGTTCCACCCACGAGATGTCTCTTGAAGGTTAGCCTACGATGATGCTTCAGAACTATTGGGCAGCACTGATGGAGAGTTCCCTACGCCTCCAAACATTCCCAAAACCTGATCATGTATTTCCAATGAAGGAGGATTGATATGTTGCGACTTGAAAGCGACAGAACACCCGGAATCCCCCCAAATGACTTCTTTCGTCTTCGTCTTGAATACTTATCTTGGATGGTAAAGATAGAACTCCTTTGAGTATCTTGTTCTTAACTAGTGGGCTGGAGCGAGCCAGCCAATAGTATCTTACTTTCTTGGGCTAATTCGGCGCAGATAAAAACAAAATAGTTCCGACAAAATGTGGGTTATAGCTCATCGAAGCTGATGTTTTCGTTATTATGCAGTCTCCTGAAACTATTTAGCATGATATCCTCAGCTGGAGTGGTAACGTAACGTTAGTCCAGAGCAGATAAGAGATCCAGTCAAAAAGCAAACAAATTATTGCGTTACAAGGTGCTCCGAAGAGTAAGCAAACTAACGTTACCTGGTCGCCAATTCAGCTTTGCAGGTTTTCATCAGCGCTGGTTAGCGACTTGTAACGCTAAGCTTTGACTAGCTGGCACGTAGGTTTAACGTTATGTCGTTATCGCTACTAACGATTGAGTTAGCCTGGCATGGGCTCTGCGTGCCTCGAAATAACATCCTTTATCGACTGGAATCAACTGATTGTCTACAATGGACAAGTGATGCAAAACATATTTTCCATCCCTTATTCAACTAGACTTTTAAAATACCACTGCGACGTGAACTACTCTTTTCCAATAATACAATCCACGCACATTCAGAGACCACGCAAACGCACTGCAGCAACTCCTCTGGTTGCTATGGAGACGACATGCTACAGTACAAATGCCGCCCCCAAGTTCGTCATCAAAAATAAACTAGGAATTACGCCTGTGTCGCCCATAAAGGCTCATTGGTATTGTATGAAGGAAATCTGATTATTTGCAGAGATGACCTTAGTGGTTACACCTGTTCCATGCCATGACACTCTTTCTTTGGCTACTTTCCATTTTCTACGCTAGACCTACAGAACATGTTCGCACGCACGCGCGCTTGTATAGTAGGCCTATCCTAGGCCTACAGTCTTTAGGGTCCAGAGCCTGATACGGCCCATTGATAAGCTACACATAAGGCCAATGCGCTCTGTTCTTACCCTTGATTGTAGCCTACCTCTTACAAAAAGTAACTGCTGTAACCTACCTCTTAAGACTAACTAGGCCTGTAGCCTAACATCAGTTATATTATTATTAGGGTCAAATGGACAACAAGATCTAGGATAACCTACAAATATGAACAGGTTCTTGAAGACCTGACATACAGTAGAGTGCACTGTATGGTAGCCTATACCTGCCATGTAGTAGCCTAGGCCTGTTCTTCCAGTATTCATAGGATTTCAGCTACAGACATAACCACAGTTTAGCTTCTTCTCTCATTTAGCCTACCACGCTCAGCAAAAAGGCTCAAGTTAGAATAAGATTGTTTCCTTGGTAACTGTCATTGCAGAAGCCTTGGGTATTTTAGAGAGTTGTGGTTGACGCTACAATTGAGTGCACCTGTAGGTGCTGGCCTTTTTCTGTAGAGGGTAGCCTACCATTTTCATTTCCTTTTAATTCCTGCACGTATGTTGTTAAATCCAGTTAGTTTAACATATATAGGCCTAGGCTAGCCTACCCTAAGCACTGCAAGCAGGCGTTACAGTGATTTAGTCTATTTATTCAGTGATCTTTATTTGCTCTCAATTCTTGAATTTATGAGTGGAATTATTTCAGCATTTCCAAAGCATTCCAAAATGAAAATATTAGATGAGTGCATGGCGCACTGCATACAAAGAAATGCTCAGTAGGTCTAATACTGGCTTTGGGATTTGTAGGCTGACAATGACAAATACAAATCCAGAGGTCTCTAGGCCTACTGTATGTCAACAACAAGAACAATTCTGAAGAAATTAGGTACAGAACATTTACACAATATACAAAAATATCTATGTTTACCTGCATTATTTATTTATTATGATTTATTTATTATTTTAGCCTAAGGTTGCTATTTTTTATCCACTGGTTTGCTCCATTAATGTGTTTCTATTTTGACAGTTTTGTGAGGATCAAAGCCAACGCTCTTGCACACCTTTTCAGGCCATCTCTTGATCGTATATGGTCATTTTTGGTTATGGTTATTTTGTATTTGTGTCTCTTCATTGGTTTAGACTGCCCTCTGCTGGTCTTCAAGAGTCAACAATGTTCTTTTTGTATAGTATGTCATCACTTGCTTGCTGGTCTGTGATAAACTGTGATTTATTACATTTCCACAGAGAAAGAGCATATAAGAAGTTCACTTTCTCTTATTAGTGAAACACAGCACAATGCAAAAGCTAAGGGATATACTGTATGCCAAGCAAGTATCTGCGACTTCAGTGATAAACCTGCTTTAGAACTGGTAAAATGAAAGAGCCAAATAGATTCATTCACTTAGAAAAATAAAGCCAAAAGACTCCTTTTAGAAGGTTTTCCAGTTGTTGGTCTATGTATTTTTTGTCCATTCATTATTCTATTTTGGAAGTGAAATGTAAAATGAAAAAAAGTGGTATGATACTTTATAAAGTATATATAAACGTATAAAGTTATAAACACTATAATCACTTGCTGAACATTATGTCATATTTTGAATTAGTCCATGAATCACAAAGACAATATTGAATGTGTAATGTAGAATGCAAAATGCCATTAAGGAACAATAAATGTAATTCTAACCACAGTAATTGGACAGTAGGCCTAGGTCTGAACTAGATAGACCTGGAAGCAAAATGAGGCCATTATTATTTTATTTTAATTATTTTTTCAATTTCCCATTTCACTTCTAATTTGCTTTGATTACTATTGCCAAAACATCACACTACTTTTATCTGTCTTAAGCCACCAGGAGGAGCTCCACTAGTGCTCACAGTTCCCTTAGAATGATGACCTCATTCGCTTTAGCAGAAGTATCTGAAACCAAATTCCAGAGGTGCCAGTGGGAATTGGGAGGGCTCTGAAAGTTATACAGTACTGGTTTATTTCTCCCTTGGATCACACCCCTTCAAGCTTCCCCTCAGCCAATGGCAACACACAGTCTTAACACTACATTTACTCACAAAAACATGTCACCATAATCGTGTCAGGGGTTGCCAGAGCAGGCTTACTTCAACTGTTCAACTGTTTTTCAATTAACACAAAACATGGCAGGTAAGTCAATGGAGAATAATTTTCTTTCTAAAGGCTTTACAGCGTATGACATTCTAAGTACATTATACAGTGCTTGCTACTTTCAATGCACCAAGTATTCGTTTGATTAAAAAGAAGTGAGGTCCGTAGTTATACAGGGTGCAGCGATAACATTGGTCGTTCTTGTTACTAGTCCAATATTTCACATCAGTTGGTTTCATGCCATACTTGGCACAGGCTCACAAGGCTACCAACAATTAAGTCATAGAACTGACATAAAAGCAACATTTTTGCAATTTAGACAAATGCTTATTGATAAACAGACTTACTAATTTTGAAAACAAGTGCATTTTTTATGAACTAATAACGAAAATGGCCAATAACAGCAAATAAACAGGTTTAAACTTTTATGATTTCATGTTCATTTTTAATATGTAAAGTAGCATGGATAGAAATACACAGTAAATCCCCAAATAATATTTATTTACACAATTTCATTGACATCAAAGAGCATCATGGAGGGTGACATCTGTTTTCTCACTGAGTCAAACAAGTTCTTAATGATAACCAAAATTAGCCTTTGCCCTACTTTACTTACTTGACTTGACCTGGCAGGTTAACCAGAAGAGGTATCACTTACTGTTTGGAATCATGCTCTGTATGGGGGTGTGTTTGTTTGTTTGTTTGTGTGTGTCGGTGTGTGTATGTGTGTGTGTGTGTGTGTGTGTGTGTGTGTGTGTGTGTGTGTGCGCGTGTGTCTGTGTGTGGAGGGGGTAGGGGGTGGGAAGAGGAGGTTTGGGCAGGGCGGGGTGGGTGGGGGTTGCATGTGTCCCAACTCAGCTGTTGGGAAATTAATCTTGACATTAGCACTGGTTATGAGGGACTCTTCAGCTTGTTTCTGGCATCTGGAATGCACCCAGATGTTAAATACTTCCTTAACAAAATTCATGATTCCCTTTCCCTTGCATAGCACAGACACTTGACACAACAAGATTGTTAACACAACTCTCCACGGCTACAAATCTTTGTTGCACACTAGTCCGAGTGATATACAGGGCTAAAGTCTGAATCAGTTTTAGCATGGTCAACAGATGTCAACAGTGCTGGTGAAATGTCAATCAGTTTAACAGTGTACTTCACACAAATCAGATGATTGCATCCAAAATGACGTCAGAGAAGAGTGAAGATATGTCATTTTTACACTTCAGGGGGGCATGTGGAGGCCACCGCTGACATTTCTGTTGTTTACAGATGCATGCATGATTCAAAACTTTATAGTCTTATAATACCACATAAAATCTCACTAAATGTAAACAAAACATTCTTGTGAAGTTAATCAAACAGTCACACGTATATCAAAATCGTATTTATTATGTATTGCATTTAGAAAACATTACATTGTTGATGTGCATAGGTACTGTTTCCTTGACAGTATTTATAGAGTGTTTAATTATTTAAATTCTGTTGACATGGGGAGTACCTGGTTGTAAAAGTTCATAAGGGTAGGAGCAGGCTTCACTTAAGAGTTATAATATGTTTTAGAGTGCTGACCAAAGTATAAGCTAATTGAGAAACAGGGAAGAAAAGGCCGCACTATGCGTAAATACCATTTATTCCAGATTAGTGTGTATCATACACACTGAGGAAGGCAGAACGCCGAAACGCGTCTGTGGAATAATGGTATTTATGCATATGCACTGTCTATTGTCGTATAGCAGGAGCACTGTCAAATAGAATATGAGCAATTCTATTTTCTGCAGGTAGACCTGTATCTGCATACATATTATGCACAGGTACAGTACAGTATATGTTAAAACTAAGGCAATAGGGTGCAATAGAAATGGTCAACATCTCAGGCAGCTGTTGGTTCAAGCCAGTTCCCCAAGGGGTCCATTCACTCAATAGTTACTTGTGCAACCTTGCAATCATTTCTAATACTTTAATCTCTCAAGGGAGGTACAGCGTCAGATGTGAGATTAACAAGTGTTAAAACAACTATACCTCCTTTTTTGTTTGTTTGATTGTTTTTGGGAGGGGGCGTTATATTATTGTGGGTATTTTTGCCTTTAATAGGATAGGCCAGTTAGAGATTGGCATGAAGTGAGTGGGAGAGAGAAATGGGGTGGGATCTGGAGATAACCCAGTCTGGACTGGAACCCTGGTCCCGGTGGGCACTTGGACCCAAGAGTGGTAGGCTACTGTATACAGACACTGATGTCAGTGTGCCACAAATTTCCACGACCTAAAGTCTACCATCAAATTTTTGAAGAATCCCCTACGACTCCCATGTTGACACCGTACACTGTACACAGTAGGTCAACAATGACACTATGGACGACACACGACGAAGTACTGTAGGCTAGAATTTATGGTTTGGACACGGATAGAATTTATGGTTCTCTGGTCGCCTAGTCTGACATGGTCAATAATGTAAAAGAACATGTGGAGGACAATTTTTTTTTAATTTGCACTGTTCATTAAAGGGATATTCCGCCATTTTTGGAAATACGCTCATTTTCCACCTCCCCTCAAGCAAAACAATCGATATTTACCTAGTTCCCGTTCATCCAGCCATTCTGTGAGTCTGGCGATGCAACTTTTAGCTTCAGCCTAGCATAGATCATTGAATCGGATTAGACCATTAGCTTCTCGCCTGCTAGCTTCTGTTTAAAAGTGACTAAGATTTCTGGTAATTTTCCCATTTAAAACGTGTCTCCTCTCAAGTTAGAAAGTGCAATAAGACCAACTGAAAATGAAACCTGGCGTTTTTCTAGGCTGATTTGAAATGGAACTACACTCTCATCTGGCCTGGCGTAATAATCAAGGCAACTTGCAAATTACTGGCACTACTACTGCTTGTTGTCTATGGGGACTATTTTCAGATGCTGCGTACGATATCACTGCGCCCATGGTACGTTTGCAAGTTGCCTTGATTATTACGCCAGATGAGAGTGTAGTTCCATGTCAAATCAGCCTAGAAAAACGCCAGGTTTCATTTTCAGTTGGTCTTATTGCACTTTCTAACTTGAGAGGAGACACGTTTTAAATGGGAAAATTACCAGAAATCTTAGTCACTTTTAAACATGAAGCTAGCAGGCGAGAAGCTAATGGTCTAATCCGATTCAATGATCTATGCTAGGCTGAAGCTAAAAGTTGTATCGCCAGACTCACAGAATGGCTGGATGAACGGGAACAAGGTAAATATCGATTGTTTTGCTCGAGGGGAGGTGGAAAATGAGCGTATTTCCAAAAATGGCGGAATATCCCTTTAAAGCAACACACTGTAGCAAAGGTGCATAGCGACATCATTATCTGTGTCTGTGTAAATAGCAACATGATTTAGGTTGTACTTTCCCTCATTCTTTTCATTTTGAGATTACAATAAATCATAATTTTTATACCTTAGTCAACTAAAAGTGCCAATGATTCTGGAGGGTACTGTACACCAGACATGACAGCAGTGTGCGCATTGGGAAAAAAAACCTGACTAGTCTTCTAAAACTATTTTTATGCTCCGCAAACGGAGACCTTCAGTTGTGCTCGCGTGTGTAGCCCAGCTGTAACTGATACAGTGTGAGGTATTTTGTTTACTGGTACATCCATGGTCACTAACCCTCCTTCAGTGCATCCATGCATTGGTCTTCACCATTTCTTCATAAAAAAAACACACATTGAACCTATTTCAATATTACAACTCCAGAATCTGATACTGCAGATACTGTACTGTGGATCTTTTTTGAACAGTTTATAGTTCGAAGAGCCTTTTAGTATCTTCATGTTGTCCTTGTCAGTCGCTGTTCCCAGGCACTTGAGACAGTGATGGTATAAGACAGCTGTTCAGAATACCCCCCTCCCCTCTCTCTCTCCCTCACACTAGAGAGAGAGAGACAGAGACAGAGACAGAGAGGGAGAGAGAGAGAGAGACAGAGACAGAGAGGGAGAGAGAGAACTACATATATTTAAATATATATAGTAAACACATCAACATAATATGACCGGGTGTTCAGGGTATGATGATAAGTTTCATATATTGTCTATTGATTAAATGCCCCTTTTTTCTAAATTACAGTACAAGTAAAATATCCAAACATCCCCTCTTTACTAAATGTCTGCTGCTATGAGAGGAGGTCTTCGTGTCTGGTGTGACATTTCGGAAGGAGGCTATGACAGATGACCTCAGCAGTCAACAAAGCGAAAATTAATACAGTCACGAGTCTGCTAACCTGGAATGTCTTCACAGGCTTGAATGAGAAATATAGTTGTAGCAGGGAGTTAAGTGTTAAAGCAAAGGCTTCAAGCGGTATTCCTTGGAAATAAGCCATTTCCTCACAAGGAGTCTTCAACTATTGGTAAGTAAACTCTTTTTGTCTTTAGATCTCTCTGCTTCGATCTGTCATTGTAGAGGACGCCTTTTAAAATCAATCAGCAAAAAGCACTCTGACTGGCAATCGGAACTCATGAGGACATACTTTAACTGATCCCCATCATCTAGAACTCTGTGTTCCCTGAATATGCTAACAGATGTGGAATGGAGCTGACATTTTTAACATCATCGTCCTCCTTTGCAAAGGCCAAATTAGCTCTTGATTGAGCCTGCGCAGTAATGACATAAAAGCATTTTGAACCAGTCCTTAAGCTGTGATACAGCAGCATACCCCATATTTTGGTGATAATAGAAGTCATTTGAAGATTTTCTTTTTGGCAAATCTTGAGTTCAATGTTGTTTTTAACAAAACAATTATTGGCCATTAAAAATGTGTTTGTACACATAATAAAGACAATGAGTATAGTGCAGCTCATTATGATTCTAGTATTAATATATTAATTCATAATTTATAATATTTGGGTATTCCTGAATTCAAATTGTTCTGTTTAATTTACTATAAAATTATGTCAACTGTAAAAGCTATGTGTGTACTTGAGGTTTTTATTGAGCGATTTATTTGCAAAAGAACCTTGAGAAATTTTCATCCTGATTAGAATAATGTTATATAGTTAACTGAATTTAGAAATTTTATGGCACAAGAAACATGTTTATAATGCTCTGGAATTTAGAGAGTGAACCTGAAGTTGACAATGAAAATCATCATTCACACTAAATAAAATATTCATAATATTACACTAGTATGCCGTGATGATCTTTACTTTTGACATTTGTAGAATCTTTGCTCCCTTTGCTTTTATGTAGTGAATGCTAAAGCAAGAAACAAGATTCACCATTCCATTCCTAGAGACAAAGTGAGGATGCGGTCCTGGATGACTAACAGAAACACAGCTTTGGAGATTGCAAAGAAACCTGGAGAGTAAGAATCCTATTGCATAACTAAGTTGTTTCAGATGTTCAGGGAATGTTACGAAGACTGTTATGTACAGTATTTTCCTGTGTATAAGCCGCAGGACAGTGTTTCATGCGAGTTATAAAAAAAAAAAACATATTAATAACAACTTAACTGTCCAAATTAATACCAAATTAACTGTCCCAGTGTATTAGCTTCATAGCTGAGGAAATTTTGCAAAATCAATATACAAGCTGTGGCAAATAATTGGTAAATTACGGTATTGTTTGGCAAATAAAATGTTGGGATTAGGCTATATGTGAAGCATGCGGTAAGAAATCGTTGAAATGGTAAGAGATTGTACTTGTTGGGAATGGCAATCCAATTTGTTGAGAGCCTGAGACGTGTTCTTTTACATTTTCTAACAATGTTCTTGTTTCGTCTTACAGGGTCTTCCCTGATATAAATTCAGTCATCTGGAAAAATGACGTCCATATGCTGCGGTATTTATTGAGGAAGGTGGACTATGAAGAGCTATCTAAACCAAATGAAGAAGGCTGCATACACTTGCATCAGGCTGCGTACTATGGGTTTTTGGAAGTGTTGAGGTTGCTCTTATATGGTATGTCTGAATAACCCATTTGTATTTTATCAGTTCAAACCCAGTTCAAACAATTATGTTGTCGGATTCTGGACAATATAGATTTCAGGACAATAGCTGTTTCTGTCATCATATACCTAACGATATTACCTTTAATTCCACAAACCAACTGCAGTCTTTACCGACGATATCAACAGACGAACCAGACTCCAACAAACACCTCTGTTTCTGGCTATCGCTCAGGCAAATGTGAAATGTGTCGAGTTGCTTCTTAAATCTGGGGCAGATCCTAACATACCTGACATATCAGGAGAATCACCTCTCTACAAAGGTAGGACATTTTAAGGGATATTAAGAATGCATTGTAATTCTACATGAAATTATTCTTTTATTTCCTGGAGGTAATCATTGTCCCATTGTTCCTGTGTTGTGTTTACAGCTTGTGAGATGAACAATGACACATTGGCGGAGCTTCTTCTGCAGTCGGGAGCCAACGCCCGTAGGGCCACTAATAACGGGTTGACTCCACTACATGAGGCTGCACGAAACAGAAACCTAGCCATGTGCAGGCAACTAAAGCTCGCTGGGGGAAAGATATATGCTAAAAGTTCCTATGGCGTTGAGCCATTGTTCACAGCTGCCCAAGGAGGGTGCCCTGAAGTAGTGAAATACCTCATTAGACATGGTGAGCTTCGTGACAATTGGTTATGTGCCATTAATGAAATAATGATGCCCCTAATAATTATGATGTCTCTATTTCGTCCATGGAAAGGTTTAGCATGGGTCTAAGCCCATTTCAATTTAGAGTGGATCACTTAGTCAGTTTAGTTTCACTTTCGCAAACACTTTGCCGCACTCGCCGAGCGCCATTCTTAATCTTGTTGTCACAATATACATGACTTTCTAAAAACTTTAAGTGAATTTGGTTCCCAAATTAACTAAATTATTTACGTATACTCTCTAGGGGCAATTGTTAATTCTTATGCTAATGATGGAGCAACACCATTGTATGAAGCATCCAGGAACGGCCATGAAGATGTGGTGAAGTTGCTTCTGTCGAAAAAAGCTGACGCAGATGAAGGAACTATAGCAGGACTGACCCCCCTTCACATTGCAGCAAAGAATGGACATGCTGGGTTGGTAGATTCAAGTTTTAGTTAAATCATCAGGTTTGACAATTTCATTTTTACTAAAACAAACTACATGTACACATCTAAAAATATACATGAATGTCATTTGAAGGATAGTTTGAAGAGTAGCAGGTATATTTGATTAACAGGACAGACTAATTAAACCTATAAAGATATCACAAGATTTCAGTAAACATGTGTATATATATATTTTTTTTCTTTGCTGTTCAGCGTTGTGTCCTTACTGATTCCACACACCAACCTGCTTCGTATGCATCGGTGTGGCATCAGTCCGCTCCATCTTGCAGCCGAGTTTGATGAGGAGGAGATATTGGAGATGCTCCTCCACACTGAATTAGACGTGAACGCTCTGCTCTCCGCCGAAAACTCGACGTCGTACGAAGACCGCCGAAGCACAGCACTCTATTTCAGCGTGAACCAGAACAACTACGAGACTGCCTCCATGCTTCTGGCGGCTGGCGCCAATCCCAATCTAGACATGTTCAATCCTCTTCTAGTGGCTGTGAGGCTGGGAGACCGAGACATGGTCAGTTTGCTGCTAGGGTTTGGTGCCAATGTGAACGCCTTCATACCGACCCACCCCACAACTTTCCCAGGAGCACTCCTGTTCTGCATCAACAACATATCCATGCTCAAGCTCCTGCTAGACAGTGGTTGTGATGCTGAGGCCTGTTTTTTCTGCATCTATGGAGACAACCCACATCCTCATGTCAAGAGTAGATGCACTACAGGACATAACCTATATGTGCATGATGAGGAGACTTCACATCCCAGAGCAGCACAGGTGGGGAGATACTGTGTGTGTGTGTGTGTGTGTGTGTGTGTGTGAGTGTGTGTGTGTGTGTGGGGGGGGGGGGGCTCCATTTTGGCGATCAGAAACAGATGGTCAGAGATGCAAAGTTAATTGACATCAAAAGCATGACCAGTCCATAGTCACTCATTTAATGGCGTGATTTTGTAATCAAACACTACACACTAGGCGCAACACGCTTATTCTTATGTTTCTTACTCAGTCACGGGTGTTTTTGAGCATAATATCCTTTAAACCAATGAGAACGACATCTGTCAAACAGTGCATCTTCAAACAGCACATTGGCATTTTGATAGTCATCAGCGCATTTGAAGGAATCTGCTTGCACGCGAGACCACATGGAACCACAAGGATTCCGATAAACCTTGCTTTACTAAAACCTGGTTGTGACTAGCAGAGTCTGGCCAACATGCATGCACTCGCCTATTATTTGAACTCATAGGCAAAGTGAAACTAACTTCACCGTGGTCTCATAGTCAACAACAAAACGGTTCTACACAGTTTCTTTCACTGTTGACTGATAAGGGGTAACCATTGAAAACATATATAGCCAGAAAAAGCCTATAGTCCGGGAGCCAAATGCCATAATTTAGGTGAACCTGGCTTTGTCGGTTAAAGTTTTTTTTTTTGCAGAATCTAGTAGACTAGGGGTACCTCTTTAAGATTTAAGAGGGTGCCCGGTGATATCCCTTGGGCAATTTCATATATTAAGCCTTTCTTGTCCAATGTGTTGACTATAAGGCGGATCCCAGCTAGCAATTACACGCGGGCCGCTTCCGTAAAACCTCCGGCGCTGTCGGCTGAGTTGCGGCATCGGCGCCCTGCTAGAAATTAGGAGTGGGCTTCCGTAAAACCTGCGGCGCTGTCGGCTGAGACGCGTCCTCGGCTGGGCCAGGTCATTTTGCCACCTGCAGGCCGCTGCTCGACAGCTGTTAACTGGGCGCTCGGCTCAGACCCTTTTTACCAGTATGAAGCCGATTTCAACGGCTACTGCCGTCAAGCACACAGTCAGCTCAAGTCATCACTGGAGTGTGCATAACTTTGGATGAGAGAGAACGCCTGACTTCTGCTGATTCTGCGAAATACGGTGAACTTGAGGTAAGTCTTGTTTAACATTCCCTATAAAACATCAACAATTGAGTTCCCTTAACATTTTACATAAACTACTACATTCGTGTTATTACTAATGAAATGTTGACCCACTTTGTCCGCGAAGTTCCTTCGTCCTATCCCTCCAGATGAAATGAAAAGAAAGAATTCAGAAATGTAATTCAATTAAAAATCAGACAACAACCGAAAATTCTTAATCATGACGGATTAAAGTATAGGCTATAAAGGTGGGGATCAAGGTGTAACGATAGCTGTTTAGCTCAAAGGTAAACATTGGCTAAGGGGCTAAAACTAGCTGGGGTGTTAGCGAATATTTCTTTGCAGCTTGGATGCAATTAATATATGGGTTATTTACGAGCTCAGTCTTCGACTTGTGGAAGAAGATAAATTTGAACAAAATCCTACTACTGACTTATTTCATTTTTATTCTGAAAACTGGTGTCTCGTGTCTCTTTCTCATACCTTTGTACTGGTCCAGTAGGCTAGCATATTACGGTTACAGAGACGTGCTACACTGAATCAACTAGCTAACATGCTGCCGTCTTTTTTTTTCTCAGATGCAGTCCGCCGGAATTCCCTGACTAAAGACTCCACAGAAAAGCTCTTCAGCACCAGGTGGATATAGCTGACCTCCGACAGAGATGGTGAAGCCAGAGCAAACCGGTAGACATCGTAGATAAGTTTCAAACTCAAATGCAGTGGACTAGTTAAATGTTTCAAAGTATTTGAACTGTTGGTTTTAGGCGACATGAATGCTGTGATATAGTCCAATAAAAATGCTTCAAACTTGAAAACTGTCTGATTTATATGCAGATTAGGCATAGGCTATCTTGTAGAACTGCTTAGCAATTCTAGTATTAACTTGACACGAATGGAAATCAATAAAACCCAGACAATGAACTGGACGGGGGGCTTTACATCGGGGTTCCGCAATAGGGCCTCATTACACCCGAGCGCTCGGAGAGCAATCGGACCTAGATTCATGCCGAGGATTGGCCGAGTGTTTTCGCCTTAATCGGGCCGCGTTACAGCCGAGCACTCGTAGAGCAATCGGTCCTAGATTCATGCCGAGGATTGGCCGAGTGTTTTCGTTTTAATCGGGCCGCGTTCGGCCCGCACAATTTTTGCTGCCTGGGATATACTACAGGTGAATAGGGTAAAAAAATTAACAAGCAGATATCACTATGAAACTTCACCAGTTGATTACTTAGATCAATATGAAAAATAAATGTATTACAAGTTTTCTGAAATGTAATGTTTGAATATGCAAATTAGGTATGATGTAATTAAATATGCGCTGATTTGCATAAACGTAAAAAGATCAAATCTGAACATTGGACAAAGCCAGCTTAATTTTTTTTCTTTTCATTTTGTTGACATAAGAGATGAAAAGTATTTTAGAGAGGGAATTATGGATATCCCATTTAGTTATTCAGTAAATCAGAAAATACTAAACCAGCCTTTAAAAAATCAATTTTCGCCATGTTTTTTTGAATAAAATGTCATGTAAATCAGGCTAAGAATCATATATCAACAAACCCCTCTGCAAAATCCTTCTAAACATGGTTAGGTATAAGACTGAAAAGTTTGGTGTATGTAGATGCTTGTGAAGTGGAGATTTTGTTCTCCGAGTGAGAGAGGAAACTCATCCATATCCGCCTTATATTCAACACATTGGACAAGAAAGGCTTAATATACAAAATTGCCCAAGGGATATCACCGGGCACCCTCTTAAATCTTAAAGAGGTACACCTACTCTACTAGATTCAGCAAAAAAAAAAACTTTAACCAACAAAACCAGGTCTGACCTGGGTTGGTTGCAACCTGACCCCATGGCTTAGTGACTGGTCTGCCAAAAGCTCACGAGAACCTTAAAGGAACACTTCACTTTTGTCGGTTAAAGTTTTTTTTTTTGCTGAATCTAGTAGAGTAGGTGTACCTCTTTAAGATTTAAGAGGGTGCCCGGTGATATCCCTTGGGCAATTTCATATATTAAACCTTTCTTGTCCAATGTGTTGACTATAAGGCGGATATACTACAGGTGAATAGGGTAAAAAAATTAACAAGCAGATATCACTATGAAACTTCACCAGTTGATTACTTAGATCAATATGAAAAATAAATGTATTACAAGTTTTCTGAAATGTAATGTTTGAATATGCAAATTAGGTATGATGTAATTAAATATGCGCTGATTTGCATAAACGTAAAAAGATCAAATCTGAACATTGGACAAAGCCAGCTTAATTTTTTTTCTTTTCATTTTGTTGACATAAGAGATGAAAAGTATTTTAGAGAGGGAATTATGGATATCCCATTTAGTTATTCAGTAAATCAGAAAATACTAAACCAGCCTTTAAAAAATCAATTTTCGCCATGTTTTTTTGAATAAAATGTCATGTAAATCAGGCTAAGAATCATATATCAACAAACCCCTCTGCAAAATCCTTCTAAACATGGTTAGGTATAAGACTGAAAAGTTTGGTGTATGTAGATGCTTGTGAAGTGGAGATTTTGTTCTCCGAGTGAGAGAGGAAACTCATCCATATCCGCCTTATATTCAACACATTGGACAAGAAAGGCTTAATATACAAAATTGCCCAAGGGATATCACCGGGCACCCTCTTAAATCTTAAAGAGGTACACCTACTCTACTAGATTCAGCAAAAAAAAAAACTTTAACCAACAAAACCAGGTCTGACCTGGGTTGGTTGCAACCTGACCCCATGGCTTAGTGACTGGTCTGCCAAAAGCTCACGAGAACCTTAAAGGAACACTTCACTTTTGTCGGTTAAAGTTTTTTTTTTTGCTGAATCTAGTAGAGTAGGTGTACCTCTTTAAGATTTAAGAGGGTGCCCGGTGATATCCCTTGGGCAATTTCATATATTAAACCTTTCTTGTCCAATGTGTTGACTATAAGGCGGATATACTACAGGTGAATAGGGTAAAAAAAATTAACAAGCAGATATCACTATGAAACTTCACCAGTTGATTACTTAGATCAATATGAAAAATAAATGTATTACAAGTTTTCTGAAATTTAATGTTTGAATATGCAAATTAGGTATGATGTAATTAAATATGCGCTGATTTGCATAAACGTAAAAAGATCAAATCTGAACATTGGACAAAGCCAGCTTAATTTTTTTTCTTTTCATTTTGTTGACATAAGAGATGAAAAGTATTTTAGAGAGGGAATTATGGATATCTCATTTAGTTATTCAGTAAATCAGAAAATACTATACCAGCCTTTAAAAAATCTATTTTCGCCATGTTTTTTTGAATAAAATGTCATGTAAATCAGGCTAAGAATCATATATCAACAAACCCCTCTGCAAAATCCTTCTAAACATGGTTAGGTATAAGACTGAAAAGTTTGGTGTATGTAGATGCTTGTGAAGTGGAGATTTTGTTCTCCGAGTGAGAGAGGAAACTCATCCATATCCGCCTTATATTCAACACATTGGACAAGAAAGGCTTAATATACAAAATTGCCCAAGGGATATCACCGGGCACCCTCTTAAATCTTAAAGAGGTACACCTACTCTACTAGATTCAGCAAAAAAAAAAACTTTAACCAACAAAACCAGGTCTGACCTGGGTTGGTTGCAACCTGACCCCATGGCTTAGTGACTGGTCTGGTCTGCCAAAAGCTCACGAGAACCTTAAAGGAACACTTCACTTTTGTCGGTTAACGTTTTTTTTTTTTTGCTGAATCTAGTAGAGTAGGTGTACCTCTTTGAGATTTAAGAGGGTGCCCGGTGATATCCCTTGGGCAATTTCATATATTAAACCTTTCTTGTCCAATGTGTTGACTATAAGGCGGATATACTACAGGTGAATAGGGTAAAAAAATTAACAAGCAGATATCACTATGAAACTTCACCAGTTGATTACTTAGATCAATATGAAAAATAAATGTATTACAAGTTTTCTGAAATTTAATGTTTGAATATGCAAATTAGGTATGATGTAATTAAATATGCGCTGATTTGCATAAACGTAAAAAGATCAAATCTGAACATTGGACAAAGCCAGCTTAATTTTTTTTCTTTTCATTTTGTTGACATAAGAGATGAAAAGTATTTTAGAGAGGGAATTATGGATATCTCATTTAGTTATTCAGTAAATCAGAAAATACTATACCAGCCTTTAAAAAATCAATTTTCGCCATGTTTTTTTGAATAAAATGTCATGTAAATCAGGCTAAGAATCATATATCAACAAACCCCTCTGCAAAATCCTTCTAAACATGGTTAGGTATAAGACTGAAAAGTTTGGTGTATGTAGATGCTTGTGAAGTGGAGATTTTGTTCTCCGAGTGAGAGAGGAAACTCATCCATATCCGCCTTATATTCAACACATTGGACAAGAAAGGCTTAATATACAAAATTGCCCAAGGGATATCACCGGGCACCCTCTTAAATCTTAAAGAGGTACACCTACTCTACTAGATTCAGCAAAAAAAAAAACTTTAACCAACAAAACCAGGTCTGACCTGGGTTGGTTGCAACCTGACCCCATGGCTTAGTGACTGGTCTGGTCTGCCAAAAGCTCACGAGAACCTTAAAGGAACACTTCACTTTTGTCGGTTAACGTTTTTTTTTTTTTTGCTGAATCTAGTAGAGTAGGTGTACCTCTTTGAGATTTAAGAGGGTACCCGGTGATATCCCTTGGGCAATTTCATATATTAAACCTTTCTTGTCCAATGTGTTGACTAGGCGGATATACTACAGGTGAATAGGGTAAAAAAATTAACAAGCAGATATCACTATGAAACTTCACCAGTTGATTACTTAGATCAATATGAAAAATAAATGTATAGCAAGTTTTCTGAAATTTAATGTTTGAATATGCAAATTAGGTATGATGTAATTAAATATACGCTGATTTGCATAAACGTAAAAAGATCAAATCTGAACATTGGACAAAGCCAGCTTAATTTTTTTTCTTTTCATTTTGTTGACATAAGAGATGAAAAGTATTTTAGAGAGGGAATTATGGATATCTCATTTAGTTATTCAGTAAATCAGAAAATACTATACCAGCCTTTAAAAAATCAATTTTCGCCATGTTTTTTTGAATAAAATGTCATGTAAATCAGGCTAAGAATCATATATCAACAAACCCCTCTGCAAAATCCTTCTAAACATGGTTAGGTATAAGACTGAAAAGTTTGGTGTATGTAGATGCTTGTGAAGTGGAGATTTTGTTCTCCGAGTGAGAGAGGAAACTCATCCATATCCGCCTTATATTCAACACATTGGACAAGAAAGGCTTAATATACAAAATTGCCCAAGGGATATCACCGGGCACCCTCTTAAATCTTAAAGAGGTACACCTACTCTACTAGATTCAGCAAAAAAAAAAACTTTAACCAACAAAACCAGGTCTGACCTGGGTTGGTTGCAACCTGACCCCATGGCTTAGTGACTGGTCTGGTCTGCCAAAAGCTCACGAGAACCTTAAAGGAACACTTCACTTTTGTCGGTTAAAGTTTTTTTTTTTGCTGAATCTAGTAGAGTAGGTGTACCTCTTTAAGATTTAAGAGGGTGCCCGGTGATATCCCTTGGGCAATTTCGTATATTAAGCCTTTCTTGTCCAATGTGTTGAATATAAGGCGGATATGGATGAGTTTCCTCTCTCACTCGGAGAACAAAATCTCCACTTCACAAGCATCTACATACACCAAACTTATACCTAACCATGTTTAGAAGGTTTTTGCAGAGGGGTTTGTTGATATATTATTCTTAGCCTGATTTACATGACATTTTATTCCAAAAAACATGGCGAAAATGGATTTTTTAAAGGCTGGTATAGTATTTTCTGATTTACTGAATAACTAAATGAGATATCCATAATTCCCTCTCTAAAATACTTTTCATCTCTTATGTCAACAAAATGAAAAGAAAAAAAAATAAACTGGCTTTATCCAATGTTCAGATTTGATCTTTTTACATTTATGCAAATCAGCGCATATTTAATTACATCATACCTAATTTGCATATTCAAACATTAAATTTCAGAAAACTTGTAATACATTTATTTTTCATATTGATCTAAGTAATCAACTGGTGAAGTTTCATAGTGATATCTGCTTGTTAATTTTTTTACCCTATTCACCTGTAGTATATCCGCCTTATAGTCAACACATTGGACAAGAAAGGCTTAATATACGAAATTGCCCAAGGGATATCACCGGGCACCCTCTTAAATCTTAAAGAGGTACCCCTAGTCTACTAGATTCTGCAAAAAAAAAAACTTTAACCGACAAAGCCAGGTCTGACCCCATGGCTCCCTGACTACTACACCTAACCCAAAACTTGGCTGAATACGAATCCTAGAGGAGTTGCTGCTTACATCTCGTGACAGTGCGTCCTCAGCTGTACTTTACTGTATGCAACTTTTGCTACATGGTTTTTCTTGGTCAGTGACAATGATTTTTGCCACTGCCACTGAGGGTGTAGGACAGAAATTTTTGGATCATCCGCCAGACCAAACCTTATGTCGGTTCACATGGTGAAACATTACTCACTTTATTGAGTGTAAGATAAGAATAAGCCTTGAGCCACACTTTGTGAGTAAGTGAGTGAGTGAGTGAGTGAGCGTGTGTGAGAGAGAAGAGAGAGATAGAGAGAGTATAGGGTCTATGTATGGCCTTTTCTATATGTATACATTGATTAACAAATAGCGTTCTCTGTTGTACTTTACAGTTCTGTGAAACTCTGGCTGAGCCCTTTAACTCTCCCTGGGCAGGGCGTATAATTGACCTCCTCCTCGATTATGTGGGTCAAGTGAAACTGTGCTCTAAACTCATTGAACTTCTGGACAGCAACAAGGACTGGGCGTACATTAAGGAGAAAACGAGTTAGTCTATTGTTTACTTTTCATACACTGATCTAGCGTGTTCCAATCGACAATAGCTAACTACTAAACCACTGTCTAGCAAACACTGCCATTTGCCTGCATTCTATTTGATTTTGGACAATACTCTAACTTGATATGTGCTCGAACTTTCAGGACCACCCTTCTCCTTGATGCACCTGTCCAGGCTGAGGATCCATCAGCTGGTGGGACGTCGTAGACTGAGGAGAATTAGCAGCCTTCCTCTGCCTGGACGACTCATCAAGTACTTGTTATACGACAAAGGAGAGTCTGAAGACTTCCTCTATTATAGTTATGACTAAACGTGTCCTTGTTTAAACAGATAAATACAGCAATTTTTAAAATAAGAATGTGAGTTTATATTGGGAATAGAATCAACAGAGACTTGAGTGTTGCCATACCTGAGAGAACCTACAGTATGTGATGCCATACCTTCATATTTTAAGCATTTTAGACACCTGTTGAGATGTTTTTTGTGTGTGCTTTTTTGCATATGTTGTTCCTTTTCCTCTGTGTGAGAAGTTATTTAAAGGGAAATATGTAATCAATTCTTTATTGAAAATGTGTACATGGGAATGGAACATTCTAGGATATCAGATATAAACAAATATTCAGTTTCAGTCCAGTTTTTTTACCACTTTAAAAAAGGTTAAAGATTAGAGACATTGCATTTTAGTTTTTCATACATCTGTTTGATGCATTCCAGCTGGTTGATACTCAAAGTAAAAAAAACAAAACAAGATGCTTAAACTACTAGGCATTCTGAAGAAGAATACATAAATGGCAGAGTTATCCTGTTGATGTATGGAAATGTGAGCAAGAAAATGTGGAAAATAAATAAATAAAACAATTTGAGTGTTTTGTGTGTTTACAAAATACAGACAAAACCAGATCACAGGGAAACATATAACTGCATGGACAAAACTAAAGACAGATTTCCTGTTTACTAACAAAACTAGATGCGCGCGCAGCCGCGGGGCAGAAGACGCTGAATGGCCGGTCATAACGTTATAAAGTTAACCTAATAACCAGCTGCTGTAAGCTATAATCGGCATTTCTTGTATGCCACTGTTGTCTAAATGATGAGAACATCTCATTTATGAGCTTATTTCAGAGTTTGTCGTTCGTTTTCATTATTTATAAAACATCGTCTTTTTGGCGTTTTTGGTGGTTTCTGGCAAGTATATGCATTACTTTACATTCCTGAACATTCTCTAACCATCGTCATTTTGAATAGTGCTGTTTTCGGCACTAAAATTCATTTTAATCTTTTCACGGAGAGCAGCTGCTTAATGCTGTTCATGGTGCTTTCTGCCCCTTGTGTGCGCGCGCATGTTTTCGAGAAATCTATGTATAAATCAAAAGGTTTAAAAAAAAAAAAAAAAAAAAAAAAACAGTAAAAACTTTGCAAAGATCTCGTCGACTTTCGGGTCCCTCGAAATAATTTTGTAGATAATTGGAATACACGTATTCACATTGTCGACTTATGGCTACGTCCTCATCAGAAAGTCTCTGCTATTACACTTTTTACACCTTTGAAGGTGCAGTCAGTGATCATAACATTTTTGACAGATTCAGCCATCATCTCGACACGATCCACTAACTGCCAATCCTGTGAGTACACTGTAAAAAAAACATCCAGTCTCTGTAGGCAGCCCAGGCTCCAAAACCATGGAATTAAAGAAAGTGGGAGCAGCCTGTCCCCCAAACAAAGACATAACCCTGTGTCGAGTTTCTCTGAGAATACTGAATGGAGGGCTAAGCCAACTTGATCCTTGGTTAAAATATAATGTACATTGTTTTGGACAAAAACATCTGCTAATCATTTTGAATATAAACAGAAACAGATATAAATGTGCCTTTCTATCTAATTGCTGACTGCATCTATAATGGCATTATGAAATTGTATTGGTGCTGTAAATCTAATTGGGTGCCTTGCACTTTAAGAAGTGCAGCCTAGGATCTCTGAGTGGGCTGGAAGGCATCTCACGGTTTTTGGACTGTGCCACCGCTGCCCATGTGTTTTTGGCTTTTAGTGGAAATTACTTCTGCATAAGAAGATGTGGACGCAATTCATTATGTATTCTATGTCATTAGCTAAAATGAATGTTGAAAATAAAACAAAGAGACTCTCTTGGGTCATACACTGAGATACGAGAAAAAACTAAAAGTTGGTTCTAGCTCGTGTTGCTGCAGTCAACAGCTGTCAGGCAGCTACAGCGCTACACCCTGGGGGCAGGTTCTGGCAGCTATAGCTGTTGGCTGCAGCAACTCAAGTTTGGCAGACCCGATACATTTTTTTTTTTCACCGATAGTACTCGTGACTTCTATGTGAAAAGTTGCCAGAATTCTCCTCTGACATTGCAACTTGAGGAATGTCAGAGGAGCTCCTCCTCAAACCTGAGGAGGAGCACAAGTTCACCTGACTGCTGTTGCAGTTCACAACAGCAATACTTTGTACAGTTTGGGCTTTTGCCACACTCTAAGTGGCCTTTGTATATGAAATTACAATCTCAGAGTTGGAGAAATTTGATAGAATTGCTAATAAAGCAGTTAGAAAATGGTTTGAGGTGCCATGATGTTGGGGTTACTAATTCAGCTGGGTGGAAGACTTCAAATGTGGTAAGACCAGTCTGGAAATGATCATAGTCTAAGGATCCAGTCATTCAAAGACATTGCTCCAATAGTAAAAACATGGAAGGAGTGAAATTCTCTAGAGGCTGTTTCACATGCATAAGGTGCACTTGCAGTATAAGGATATTTTTGGGCAGGTGTAGAGGGGAAGAGCAAGAGGTTTGCTATTGGTGCCACTGGACATCATGGGGTAATGCCACTGCTGAGAGGGGGCAGATGTGAACCTGATTTGTCAAAGAGGAGCTGATAAAAGGAGAGTTGGTAAGTGCTCTTAACAGTTTTCTGTAATAAACTCTGAGTTCGCAATGTACTGTGCGCTGTTGGTGTTGTTTTTAACAATATTACTGGTTAAAAATACTATTTGGGAAGCGTGTACAGTAGTTCACCGCCATTAGCTAATCCACTGTTTGTGATTTGGGGCTTAAACATACACCGGTGCAAGCTCTGTAGTGCTTGAAAAAAACTCCACAACTGTCTGTGTCTCCACAACTTATTTGATGTGTTTTCATGCAGAAAAAGGTCAATTTTCACAGGAGTTACTTTAAAAGGCAAGCCAGTGGATATGGCTGAGATAATTACAGACTTCTTGAGGTCAGGACTTAAGGATATAACCTGAATTGAGATTTGTTGATGCCTCTATTTGTGTTGTCGGGTCGAGGGACTAGTACTTCCCCAAGACACAGGAACCTGATCCACCCAGGCAACATGCAAAGTCACAATTGATTTATAGCCAAGTTTACTTTCACCCCGAGCGAACATTTACCATCCTAATAAACTGGACATCCGCTACATCTCCCTCACGGTATCTCTACACCCGCATTTATATACCTCAGGCTGCTCTTTTTATGGGGAGAGGTGGCCTATCGTTATCCTGTACTCATCTAGTCACTAGAGTCACTAGAAATTAGGCAAGCGCCACACGTGACACCATAACAGCCGCACATCCAATTCAACAAGAAAAAGTCTCACGTATAGCGAGACACACAGACAAACCCTATTGTTCCAAGCTTCAGTCTATAAGCACATTACAATATACACAATGCAAACCCAAACAGAGCAACTGTGCATAAAACCAGTTCACAGCTTACAGTTTGTGTTTGTCCATAAGACAGGGCACTTTAAAGTATCATGTGTACGGTGTACATTTTAAGACATCCTCAGACTCAGGTGTCAGACTCAGAAAAACAACCGTCATCTTCAGACAAAACTGTCTCAGCGTCAGAAAAAAACTTGTCATCCTCAGACAAAACTATGTCAGCGTCAGAAAAACCTTATCATCCTCAGACAAAACTGTGTCAGAGTCAGAAAAACCTCTGTCAGAGTCAGACAAAAAAGTCTCGGGTGAAAAGTTCTCAGAGTCAGGTCTCGGAAAAAAAGAGTCAGACAAAAAAGTCTCGGGTGAAAAGTTCTCAGAGTCAGGTCTCGGAAAAAAAGAGTCAGACAAAAGAGTCTCGGGTGAAAAGTTGTCAGGTCTCGGAAAAAAAGAGTCAGACAAAAAAGTCTCGGGTGAAAAGTTCTCAGAGTCAGGTCTCAGAAAAAATGCTGTCGGAAAAAAAGAGTCAGACAAAAAAGTCTCGGGTGAAAAGTTGTCAGAGTCAGGTCTCGGAAAAAAAGAGTCAGAAAAAAAAGTCTCGGGTGAAAAGTTCTCAGAGTCAGGTCTCAGAAAAAATGCTGTCGGAAAAAAAGAGTCAGACAAAAAAGTCTCGGGTGAAAAGTTGTCAGAGTCAGGTCTCGGAAAAAAGGAGTCAGACAAAAAAGTCTCGGGTGAAAAGTTCTCAGAGTCAGGTCTCAGAAAGAAACTCTGTTACCATGGATACTCCAAACAAACTCAACTGAAGAATCAACACGTCACGTGAACTAGCTTGCAGAAAACAACTTTGTATTAGGCTATATCTAGGTTCTACGCAGTCTATGATTATATCAGAAACAAGCCTGTAGTTTGCTTGCTGTAGCCTAATTTATTAAACGAAAGAGTTGTTTTCTGCCAGCTAGAAATAGTTCACCTGACGTGGTATTCTTCAGCGGAGTTAGTATCCATGGCAACCTCATGACTTAACAAAGATCATCAACAACAAATATCCTGGATACGATTTGCACGAGTGAATCAGCCTAACTTGCAGAAAACAACTGTTTCGAATTATATCACAAATAGGCTATGCTTTCTTTACCAGTTAGAAACAGCTGGGTTAGCATAGGCTACTACCATAGATATATATATTGGCTACTACAAACAAACTCCGCTGAAGAATACGTCAGGTGAACTATTTCTAGCTGGCAGAAAACAACTCTTTCGTTTAATAAATTAGGCTACAGCAAGCAAACTACAGGCTTGTTTCTGATATAATCATAGACTGCGTAGAACCTAGATATAGCCTAATACAAAGTTGTTTTCTGCAAGCTAGTTCACGTGACGTGTTGATTCTTCAGTTGAGTTTGTTTGGAGTATCCATGGTAACAGAGTTTCTTTCTGAGACCTGACTCTGACAACTTTTCACCCGAGACTTTTTTGTCTGACTCTTTTTTTCCGAGACCTGACAACTTTTCACCCGAGACTTTTTTGTCTGACTCTTTTTTTCCGAGACCTGACTCTGACAACTTTTCACCCAAGACTTTTTTGTCTCACTCTTTTTTTCCGACAGCATTTTTTCTGAGACCTGACTCTGACAACTTTTCACCCGAGACTTTTTTGTCTGACTCTTTTTTTCCGACAGCATTTTTTCTGAGACCTGACTCTGACAACTTTTCACCCGAGACTTTTTTGTCTGACTCTTTTTTTCCGACAGCATTTTTTCTGAGACCTGACTCTGACAATTTTTCACCCGAGACTTTTTTGTCTGACTCTTTTTTTCCGAGACCTGACTCTGACAACTTTTCACCCGAGACTTTTTTGTCTGACTCTTTTTTTCCGACAGCATTTTTTCTGAGACCTGACTCTGACAACTTTTCACCCGAGACTTTTTTGTCTGACTCTGACAGAGGTTTTCCTGACTCTGACACAGTTTTGTCTGAGGATGATAAGGTTTTTCTGACGCTGACATAGTTTTGTCTGAGGATGACAAGTTTTTTCTGACGCTGAGACAGTTTTGTCTGAAGATGACGGTTGTTTTTCTGAGTCTGACACCTGAGTCTGAGGATGATAAGGTTTTTCTGACGCTGACATAGTTTTGTCTGAGGATGACAAGTTTTTTCTGACGCTGAGACAGTTTTGTCTGAAGATGACAGTTGTTTTTCTGAGTCTGACACCTGAGTCTGAGGATGTCCTAAAATGTACACCGTACATGTGCCCAACCCAGCCCAACCCCCAAACTTTTTCCCCTGCGTACCACCACCTACATCCTGTCTCGGCTCGCGTCCGCCCACCATCCAACACATAAAAACGTAACACATTCTATTGACGCTTTCCAGACATCATGTTTAATCAGCTGCCCTACAATGTGACAAAAAACAATGTGGAGGACATCATTATGAACCACAATGAACAAAGAGAACATTGGCTTTTAAATGTTCATTTTTAACACCTTTCCGCCATTGCCCTTTTCATCTCGTGTAACCCCTGAAGGTGTTGTTGGCCTAATTCAATGAATCACTGGTGAAGGAGGGTGCCTACTTGAAAATCCCAGTGAAAGGTTCCCAAAGGCTACTTTGTTTGGCGATGTTGCTTCATGCTGTTTGGGTTTTTTGGTTGGACATTTAGGTTGTATTACAGTATATTTTAAAACTTTTGGTTACTGGCAGCTGTGAAGGATGGCGTTTATGGATCCTGGGTATTACATCCGGCACATTTACTACTGCCACCAGTGTATCCTATATTGTAAGTATATATAAGTATACATACTGTACTCTTTTGATCCTGCATGTGAGGGAAATTTGGTCTCTGCATTTATCCCAATCCATGAATTAGTGAAACACAGCACACAGTGAGGTGAAGTACACACTAACCCTAAGCAGTGAACTGCCTGCTATGGTGGCGCTCGGGGAGCTATTGTGTTGTGCTGCTGACAATGTTGTTTCTTACTGCTTGAGTTCTTTGGTTGAGTATTGAGATTGTTGTGTTTGGCAACTGGAAGCTCATGTTCTACTGTGAAGGAGAACCATCTGGTGCATTGGTGACTGCCGTTCCCCAGTTGTTATGGCGGTGTCCTGAGTCCTGTTGTTTTATGTTGATGCTAGGCCAAGTCCACACGTACCAAAACAAAATGTGTGTACAGGATTCATTTGGACGATTGGCCAAAATGATGCAAAGGAAGCATCTGCGTTTAAAGCAAAAACGGTCTCCGTGTGGATGGCCCCCTAGTCTGGCACGCTTTTGATCTTCAACTGCTTGTTGAACTGCTGAACTGCTTCTGGGCATCACTTACTGCTCACAAATACATACCTGCCTTGCCTTGCCTATAGGTGCTTATTACAGTGCATGAAAATGCACTGTACTGTTCCTCCAAAACGTATTATTATTATTATTCCGCTTACCAATTTCATTTCTTTTCTATTCAGCTTGAACCGTTTAACTTAGAAAATTCAATAGGAAAAGGCTGCTATGTATTTTTCAACATTGTAACTTTTATACTTTTAAAACTATAAATTAAAAACTGTTAAATATGTCCCCATAGACTTAACATTGCACCGCCATGTAGGATACCAACAACCAGCTACTTCACAGGCATGGTAAGCTAGTCCGTGGCTAACAAGCATAGCTATGACTAGCGTTAGCTGTGCAGCCTCATACAGTGAGTGAGTCTGAGGCTAACCAAAGCCCATTTGAGGGTTAATTCCTAAAGACTGAAACCTAAAAGACTGAGCTATAATTTAGCACATAACCAGTTGAAAAACTACATTTTCATGCACTCGTAATTCCCTGGAATTACTTACTCTAGTTTTTATTTTTCTATTTTTGGACTGCACAGCTGCACAAACACACAGCTGCACACAAACAGCATGTATAAGAACCATAGACTGCAACTTTAAGAATATACAGCATTTTTTCTGAGACCTGACTCTGACAACTTTTCACCCGAGACTTTTTTGTCTGACTCTTTTTTTCCGACAGCATTTTTTCTGAGACCTGACTCTGACAATTTTTCACCCGAGACTTTTTTGTCTGACTCTTTTTTTCCGAGACCTGACTCTGACAACTTTTCACCCGAGACTTTTTTGTCTGACTCTTTTTTTCCGACAGCATTTTTTCTGAGACCTGACTCTGACAACTTTTCACCCGAGACTTTTTTGTCTGACTCTGACAGAGGTTTTCCTGACTCTGACACAGTTTTGTCTGAGGATGATAAGGTTTTTCTGACGCTGACATAGTTTTGTCTGAGGATGACAAGTTTTTTCTGACGCTGAGACAGTTTTGTCTGAAGATGACGGTTGTTTTTCTGAGTCTGACACCTGAGTCTGAGGATGATAAGGTTTTTCTGACGCTGACATAGTTTTGTCTGAGGATGACAAGTTTTTTCTGACGCTGAGACAGTTTTGTCTGAAGATGACAGTTGTTTTTCTGAGTCTGACACCTGAGTCTGAGGATGTCCTAAAATGTACACCGTACATGTGCCCAACCCAGCCCAACCCCCAAACTTTTTCCCCTGCGTACCACCACCTACATCCTGTCTCGGCTCGCGTCCGCCCACCATCCAACACATAAAAACGTAACACATTCTATTGACGCTTTCCAGACATCATGTTTAATCAGCTGCCCTACAATGTGACAAAAAACAATGTGGAGGACATCATTATGAACCACAATGAACAAAGAGAACATTGGCTTTTAAATGTTCATTTTTAACACCTTTCCGCCATTGCCCTTTTCATCTCGTGTAACCCCTGAAGGTGTTGTTGGCCTAATTCAATGAATCACTGGTGAAGGAGGGTGCCTACTTGAAAATCCCAGTGAAAGGTTCCCAAAGGCTACTTTGTTTGGCGATGTTGCTTCATGCTGTTTGGGTTTTTTGGTTGGACATTTAGGTTGTATTACAGTATATTTTAAAACTTTTGGTTACTGGCAGCTGTGAAGGATGGCGTTTATGGATCCTGGGTATTACATCCGGCACATTTACTACTGCCACCAGTGTATCCTATATTGTAAGTATATATAAGTATACATACTGTACTCTTTTGATCCTGCATGTGAGGGAAATTTGGTCTCTGCATTTATCCCAATCCATGAATTAGTGAAACACAGCACACAGTGAGGTGAAGTACACACTAACCCTAAGCAGTGAACTGCCTGCTATGGTGGCGCTCGGGGAGCTATTGTGTTGTGCTGCTGACAATGTTGTTTCTTACTGCTTGAGTTCTTTGGTTGAGTATTGAGATTGTTGTGTTTGGCAACTGGAAGCTCATGTTCTACTGTGAAGGAGAACCATCTGGTGCATTGGTGACTGCCGTTCCCCAGTTGTTATGGCGGTGTCCTGAGTCCTGTTGTTTTATGTTGATGCTAGGCCAAGTCCACACGTACCAAAACAAAATGTGTGTACAGGATTCATTTGGACGATTGGCCAAAATGATGCAAAGGAAGCATCTGCGTTTAAAGCAAAAACGGTCTCCGTGTGGATGGCCCCCTAGTCTGGCACGCTTTTGATCTTCAACTGCTTGTTGAACTGCTGAACTGCTTCTGGGCATCACTTACTGCTCACAAATACATACCTGCCTTGCCTTGCCTATAGGTGCTTATTACAGTGCATGAAAATGCACTGTACTGTTCCTCCAAAACGTATTATTATTATTATTCCGCTTACCAATTTCATTTCTTTTCTATTCAGCTTGAACCGTTTAACTTAGAAAATTCAATAGGAAAAGGCTGCTATGTATTTTTCAACATTGTAACTTTTATACTTTTAAAACTATAAATTAAAAACTGTTAAATATGTCCCCATAGACTTAACATTGCACCGCCATGTAGGATACCAACAACCAGCTACTTCACAGGCATGGTAAGCTAGTCCGTGGCTAACAAGCATAGCTATGACTAGCGTTAGCTGTGCAGCCTCATACAGTGAGTGAGTCTGAGGCTAACCAAAGCCCATTTGAGGGTTAATTCCTAAAGACTGAAACCTAAAAGACTGAGCTATAATTTAGCACATAACCAGTTGAAAAACTACATTTTCATGCACTCGTAATTCCCTGGAATTACTTACTCTAGTTTTTATTTTTCTATTTTTGGACTGCACAGCTGCACAAACACACAGCTGCACACAAACAGCATGTATAAGAACCATAGACTGCAACTTTAAGAATATACAGCATTTTTTCTGAGACCTGACTCTGACAACTTTTCACCCGAGACTTTTTTGTCTGACTCTTTTTTTCCGACAGCATTTTTTCTGAGACCTGACTCTGACAATTTTTCACCCGAGACTTTTTTGTCTGACTCTTTTTTTCCGAGACCTGACTCTGACAACTTTTCACCCGAGACTTTTTTGTCTGACTCTTTTTTTCCGACAGCATTTTTTCTGAGACCTGACTCTGACAACTTTTCACCCGAGACTTTTTTGTCTGACTCTGACAGAGGTTTTCCTGACTCTGACACAGTTTTGTCTGAGGATGATAAGGTTTTTCTGACGCTGACATAGTTTTGTCTGAGGATGACAAGTTTTTTCTGACGCTGAGACAGTTTTGTCTGAAGATGACGGTTGTTTTTCTGAGTCTGACACCTGAGTCTGAGGATGATAAGGTTTTTCTGACGCTGACATAGTTTTGTCTGAGGATGACAAGTTTTTTCTGACGCTGAGACAGTTTTGTCTGAAGATGACAGTTGTTTTTCTGAGTCTGACACCTGAGTCTGAGGATGTCCTAAAATGTACACCGTACATGTGCCCAACCCAGCCCAACCCCCAAACTTTTTCCCCTGCGTACCACCACCTACATCCTGTCTCGGCTCGCGTCCGCCCACCATCCAACACATAAAAACGTAACACATTCTATTGACGCTTTCCAGACATCATGTTTAATCAGCTGCCCTACAATGTGACAAAAAACAATGTGGAGGACATCATTATGAACCACAATGAACAAAGAGAACATTGGCTTTTAAATGTTCATTTTTAACACCTTTCCGCCATTGCCCTTTTCATCTCGTGTAACCCCTGAAGGTGTTGTTGGCCTAATTCAATGAATCACTGGTGAAGGAGGGTGCCTACTTGAAAATCCCAGTGAAAGGTTCCCAAAGGCTACTTTGTTTGGCGATGTTGCTTCATGCTGTTTGGGTTTTTTGGTTGGACATTTAGGTTGTATTACAGTATATTTTAAAACTTTTGGTTACTGGCAGCTGTGAAGGATGGCGTTTATGGATCCTGGGTATTACATCCGGCACATTTACTACTGCCACCAGTGTATCCTATATTGTAAGTATATATAAGTATACATACTGTACTCTTTTGATCCTGCATGTGAGGGAAATTTGGTCTCTGCATTTATCCCAATCCATGAATTAGTGAAACACAGCACACAGTGAGGTGAAGTACACACTAACCCTAAGCAGTGAACTGCCTGCTATGGTGGCGCTCGGGGAGCTATTGTGTTGTGCTGCTGACAATGTTGTTTCTTACTGCTTGAGTTCTTTGGTTGAGTATTGAGATTGTTGTGTTTGGCAACTGGAAGCTCATGTTCTACTGTGAAGGAGAACCATCTGGTGCATTGGTGACTGCCGTTCCCCAGTTGTTATGGCGGTGTCCTGAGTCCTGTTGTTTTATGTTGATGCTAGGCCAAGTCCACACGTACCAAAACAAAATGTGTGTACAGGATTCATTTGGACGATTGGCCAAAATGATGCAAAGGAAGCATCTGCGTTTAAAGCAAAAACGGTCTCCGTGTGGATGGCCCCCTAGTCTGGCACGCTTTTGATCTTCAACTGCTTGTTGAACTGCTGAACTGCTTCTGGGCATCACTTACTGCTCACAAATACATACCTGCCTTGCCTTGCCTATAGGTGCTTATTACAGTGCATGAAAATGCACTGTACTGTTCCTCCAAAACGTATTATTATTATTATTCCGCTTACCAATTTCATTTCTTTTCTATTCAGCTTGAACCGTTTAACTTAGAAAATTCAATAGGAAAAGGCTGCTATGTATTTTTCAACATTGTAACTTTTATACTTTTAAAACTATAAATTAAAAACTGTTAAATATGTCCCCATAGACTTAACATTGCACCGCCATGTAGGATACCAACAACCAGCTACTTCACAGGCATGGTAAGCTAGTCCGTGGCTAACAAGCATAGCTATGACTAGCGTTAGCTGTGCAGCCTCATACAGTGAGTGAGTCTGAGGCTAACCAAAGCCCATTTGAGGGTTAATTCCTAAAGACTGAAACCTAAAAGACTGAGCTATAATTTAGCACATAACCAGTTGAAAAACTACATTTTCATGCACTCGTAATTCCCTGGAATTACTTACTCTAGTTTTTATTTTTCTATTTTTGGACTGCACAGCTGCACAAACACACAGCTGCACACAAACAGCATGTATAAGAACCATAGACTGCAACTTTAAGAATAATGATTTCCATCAGTGATCAGTCACAACAGCTGGGGTAATAATTGCTTTGAATGAGCCTCTTGCTTCAAGTTCTTGGCACACTTGGCCAGACTTTGGCTTCGCCCAGTGTCTTCTGCCAATGATGTGTTGCTGTATCTTGTGCCATTTTGTATTATATTTAATGGGCTTGATGGTCAGCTAACCACTGTGGAATGTCACTGACCAGTTACACATGGAACGTGACATATTTTTTCCGGGTACGACTTGTATAGTCTTTCAGGGTCTGCTTTAATAGTTCTTTTCATCTGACGTGGGTAAGCAATGCACATTTGTATGCCTTTTAGTCTATTTGTTTGTTTGTTTGTTTGGTTGGTTGGTTGGTTGTGTAACTAATTATATCACCACCCTTTTTGCTTATCTCCAGCAGAGAATGAGTGCCAAATGTGTGGAGGCTGGTTCCCCCTAGAGGCAGTATTCTCTGTCCTTTACCCCTCAAAGATTACTTGACCCTCATCTTGTTTGAATCTACAGCATGTTTGTGAGTATACTGTTTTTTTCCCCCTTCTTGGTTTACTGTTTTGTGGCTTTAGTGATATGGAAGCTTAGTCGTGTCTACCCCTTTTCAACATGTTACTGTTTGCCGACAGTTGTTAATAGAACATGGGAGATTTACAACTCTTGCCTTGAGCTAACATGAGTGCTTTGCCCCTTTTATCTTTACTGGGTCAGGGTGGATCTTTTCAGGGTGGACTCTCTTGGAATTCTTCTTCAGTGTAGATGATGTACAGTATCTCTTAGTTTGGTTGATACCACCAATTTAACATTAATGTACTTCCTTGCCAAAATTGTATACATATTTTTATATATTGTATATGTATATCAATGTACACATTTCCCCTGACACTGCATTCATCAAAATCTTGATGCCAAGTTTGTCTCTTTGAATGTAGGCCAAATGCCCTCAGCTGGCAGCAAAACAACAAATTAACATGGGCATCCTTATAGGTTTGAATGGGGAAACAGAGCCATTGGACAGCCAGACTTAACACAGAAAACAACTATTACAAAGGGAGAAAGTTTCATCTTATGTAAGTTAACATTTTAGCTGTTACTGTTATGACACTTTCATACATTTTTTATATTATTGTTTTATCACTGAATTGTCCTGCATGACTGTAACACCTGAAATAACTTCATTAAATTTGAACAGGGTAGATTCAGAGCTTTCTTGAGCAATTGCAGTAAAAATAACACCACTGACAATGAATTTGAATAACGATAATCCTTATTGAAGCGTCTTTTATTTCTCTATGAATACTAAATTATTGCTTGCAATCCTTAATGTATTTAACCATGTTATTCTATAAACTGAATAATGCTTTGGTAATCTGATATTCAGTGTCAGTCCATGTATAAATGGAAGCCGCCTCTCTCTGTTTCTAATTTTTATTTAACTTATTTCTTTTTGTCTCAGATCATTCAGACAAAGCCCACAGACTCACAACTTCAAACAGGTGTCCCCTTCACTGCACCCCAAACAGATAGGCTGTTACATGACTGGGGCAAGATTTCAAAATGCTTCTCGTTTTTTTAATACATGGCAAAACAACACAATTGTTGTTGTTGTTGTTGTTGTTGTTGTGTGCTATAGTGCATGTTTTATAACACCCATCCCATTTCATTTAGCTTTTGAGCTTATTTGCAACTAGCACATAATACTGCAAATGCAATTGATCTGCAGCAGCACTAATAACTTGACATCATTTATAATTGAATATATATGTTAAAAGTCTGCACTTAGATTTATTAATGTAATATATCCTTGGCATTATATTTTGTAAAGTTCTCAATATTACACAATTGACACAAATCAGATTGTCTGTTCAAGGGTGGTGGTGTTACATTCCTACAAGTGGAATATTTTTGCTGAAGCAAGCATTAAGACAGTTGGCTTCTATAAATATCACAGACTTCATCTTAGCAAGGTCAAGGTTTCTTTAACATGAGAAATGCTACCCTTGTTCCAGAACAACTCTAGAAGGAATACATGGTTGCAGTCTTTAAATCACAATAACAAGAACAAAAATGGCAGAATGTAGTCAGAATACCATACAAAGTAAGACATGAAATGGTATCAGACTATCTATAATGAAATAATATATAGCAATTTATTTATCTATTATGCATTAAGTGTACAGTAGTCCAGTCTGAACGCTATGGCCTACCTACACCTTTAAGCTAATTGACCTAAATACACATCTCTGTGCCAGTAACATTTTGAAAAAGGGCAAAGGGGCCTGTCAGAGAATGCTTGCCCAATTGTCTAAGGACTTAATCATGTCTGGGATGCAAAGCCTTGTTCAAAAGTCCCCTGCTGAAGGGGATTTACTGAAAATAAATGAGATTGAAGTGTTATTATATATGTTTTATATGATTATATGCCCTTTCATTCAATATTGGACAGACAATTGAAAGAAAATTCATCATGGCTGCTACTAGCCGCTCTATGGCAGTGTCCTCTAGAAATGTCCAGGCCCTGGAGGACTACAGCATGTACAATAACATGTCAGATGATGATCTGATGCAGCTGGCCATTGAACGTAGCCTGAGTGATATCTGCAGCGCTTCCTCTGGCTTTCCACAACCCGCAACACAGAGGTCATCCTATTCACATCCTGCAGCAAATCAATCGGTGCCCTCGGAAGATGGAGCCGTGCCAGCATTTCAACAGGGGCAAGTTCATTCCAGGTCTCAGTTCAGTTCAGTTCTATTACTTTGTCTCAAAATGGGCAATTTGATTGCAGACATGATCACATACCACACAACAATAGACACAACACATTACAATACAAACAAGAATACACAAAATAATAATTTAGTTGAGATAGGTCTGACAGGGGGGGGGGGGGCATCAATGTTTTGTCCACCTGAAACTTTTCCTACTGTAAGTGCAGAGAGTCTTTGTTGCCCTCTCTTGCACACAGAGCTGGTGTTCAGGTCAAAATCAAAATAATTTGACCAAATTTAAGTTCACGTCAAATTTTAGGTCTCGGACACAAGCAGCTGTACCTGCTCAGAACATCCCTCCCTGTACCAACCCATGGCGATCTGTCAATCTCCTCAGGTGACATTCAGATTCACACCAGTTCCACATGCAAAACTAACTTTTCTTGGATTCACCAATAAAGTATTTACAATAGCAATAAGAAATTATAGCATTGTGGCTCCACTGTATGACAATACATTTTTAATAAGCAGACAAAATGAAATATATGTCATCTTAATCTTTGTGACATGCTCACTACAGATAATTGAACAGCTGAATCGTTCCTGTTCTTAGCACCTCTGTTATTTCTGTTGCTTTACTACTTATAATAGAGAGGGTGGAGACGAGACAGATAGCGATGAAGAGGATGGACTGAGAACACTCTCTTGGACAGGAACTGGTTCAGGACTGGAAGTTACAGTGACACGTGTAAAGTAAGGACAATTTCCATTAGACTATTTTTTTATATATATAAAATTGCAGATTTATGTTTGTTTCTTAGTTGAGACATTTGTCCAGTAGTAGTAAGTAAAGTAAAACAAGTCCTATGTTTAAAATGCTAATAATAATAAGGTCTTAAAGAATATTAACATATGAAGTTCAGATGAGTTCAGATGCAATTCCAAAACATTCATAAATCATACCACTGAGGAAGTAGGAATGAAGACAGTCTTGACTGCGACAGTGCAAGCCAACGCAGCATCAGAGGACCGCAGTGGTTGCACAGGGAATTAGGCTGGAACAATTAGCAACAAGCCAACAAAACAAGCCAAAACAACATTACATTTTCACAGCGCTTGTGATGGGCTTATGTCTTTTTAAATTGTTTTTTTGGCCTTTTGCCAGTTCATGGCTTCTGCTGATAAACAAATAGTTTGCCACACACAACGCTGAACTTGAAGGAAACATTCTTCAATGCAGCTGATCTACCCGTCTGCTTTCACTTTCACTGGCCACGTTTACATGATGTTTATTCGGAATTAAAGTTCGGAATTAAAATATTCTCCTTCGAGTTTACATGGAAAAAATGAAAACGGTTTTCGCAGTAATTCTGATAATAGGCCTACTATTTAACCAGCAGCTCGAGAATATTGTCAAGCTTCACGTTTGCTATAGGCTGGGTGAACCCTGCCTGAACTTCCGGGGAATTTTAATTTCGCCCGGCAGCTCAGGCTGGATACCAGCAGGTCTACTTTCTCGGTTTCATTGCCAGAATCTTTGGCTCCAATCAGAAACGGCCATACTCTAGTCCTGGAACGCTATTGGCCGGTGACGTGATGATAACGAAACTTAAGCAGCAACGAAACAAAAGCAGCAGCCGCTGTGGCTTCTGTTTTGGAAGATGTTAAAGGCAAGTTTTCTTTGAAAACAGAACAAAAACTTGCTCTGGAACAGTTCATACAGCAGAAGGACGTGTTTGCGATTCTACCGACCGGCTTTGGTAGGCTAAAAGTTTAATTTACCAACTAGCCCCACTCGTACAGAGTCATTTGAACGATGCACATTGATCACACCTCTTTTGCAGTAGAATCAAAGCTCATCTTCCCCAGACTAATGTTCAATCTTGAAAGATTGAGCTTAGTATGGTGAAAACCAGACTAGTTTGCTAGCTGAGGAGGAGAAGAGTGTCGGAGAAGGGGGGAAGAAGACGGAGCCGAATTAGCAATGAAACTAGCATGCGCTTCTTCTTCCTCCTTGTACGAGCGCCAAACAAACAGAACAAACTTTGAAACTTTGAATGGTTTACATGATCAAGGAGTGAGTTAATTTCGCTATAACATCGGAATGAACCAACCACTTATTTCGGAATTAAGTTTAATTCCGAATAATCATTTTCAAGCGGAATAAGTGTTTACATGGTCTCTTTTAAAGCGGAATTAACTTTTATTTCGAATTAACTTGGTTTTATTCGGAATTAAAGCTCTCATGTAAACGCAGCATATGACAGCACAAAACCAGTTGCCATTGATAGCGGTCTGTTACACATATCAAAGGACCTACAAACTTTGGCATTTGCGCTGACTAGGCTATCTCAGAGCCGCGGTACATTATAATTTTTAGGACAGGCTTTTAATCATCTTAGGGTGGCTTCAGTCCCCCAAAAATAGGCCTAATAATGTCCCTGCTCTATAGATTTTATTTGCAAGATGTTGGGACTCTTTAACTTTCTGTATTTTACGTTTGGTCTTACAGGGACATGACTGCTCTAAATGCAGCCATCTTTAGGAATGATGCCCCAAAAGTTCTTGAAATATTGCACAAAGAGCCATACGACATTATATGTGCACCAAACGAGGATGGCTGGATTCATCTGCACTTGGCCGCACTCTGTGGTTTTTTGGAATGTTTGACAGTGCTACTAAAAGGTACAAATGTGAGACTTGAGACCACATACAATCATCAGTTTCTGGAATATTGTTTGTGCTGTATTCGTGTGAATGAGAGCATAACATACAATGTCTAAATCTGTTCTCTTGTATGTCTTGTACTGTACTGTACTATCTAGTCCTAATTCTATTTTTATATATTTATTTATTTTTTCCATTTTTTTATTATATCCATACCAACTAAAGCTTTTCCTGACCTAATCAACAAGTGTACCAACACACGCCATACCCCTCTAAGTCTGGCAGTGGAATGTAAACATCTGTTATGTACCCAGAGTCTTCTTCAGGCAGGAGCAAATCCCAATATAGCCAACGACGCAGGAGAAACACCTCTCTACAGAGGTATTGCCTTCATTAAATGACTGTTGATAAGCTGGTCACACCTAGAATGATTTAATAAATCTGTACTTATCCATCACTCAACAAATCTATCCTTTCCAGCTTGTGAACATGCAACTGAGGAAATGGTGGGACTCCTCCTGATGTTCGGAGCCAAGGTCTCACAAGCCAGCCTTGAGGGAGTGACACCATTACATGAAGCAGTGCGAAACAAAAACATTGTCTTGTGCAAACTTCTAGTGAGAGCTGGAGCAAACATAAGAGCCAGGACCTGTTACGGCAGTGAACCACTCTTCATGGCTGGCCAAACAGGAAACACAGAAGCACTGGAACTTCTCATTAAACATGGTTAGTTTCATCAGTATTTAGATGCCACTGTTTATAAGGAATGAAGAATGATGTTAATGCTGAATTGGCTGAGCTATTAGCCTACTCACATAGCTAAGTCAAATACTGTACTGACAACTTCTCATTTACATTTTTAAGGGGCCTATATTGACTGTCAAGCTAATGACGGAGCAACGTCTTTGTATGAAGCATCCAAGAATGGTCACGAGGAGGTGGTGATGCTGCTTCTGTCTAAAAATGCAGACGTGAACAGGAGAACTAAAGCAGGACTGACCCCTCTTCACATTGCTGCAAAGAATGGACATTCTAGGTTGATTGTTTTGAAGTCAGCTTAAATTGCTTGCTCAAATTCAGTCCTCATACAAACAAAATGATTTCTGGAATCTAGCACCAATGCAGTTCATGTTTTAGTGCAACCAATTCTTAAAGGTTAATTATCTGATACAATACAGTATAGTTTTGCATGTCTTTAACTTTTCATTTTTGTCTTTGGGCAGAGTTGTGTCTTTGCTGATTCCACACACGAACAGAAGGGTGATGGAAAAGAGTGCCATTAGTCCACTTCACCTTGCAGCAGAGCACGACAGAGAGGAAGTCATGGATGTTCTCATCAATGCGGACTTTGATGTCAACACGGTGCTGAAGTCTCGCAACTCCCAGATTTGTGACGACAGGTGTCTTTCGGCCCTCCACTTCACTATACGCAACAGCAACATAGACGCAGCCTCCATGCTGCTGGAGGCAGGTGCTGACCCCAATCTGGATATTTTCAATCCTCTGCTGGTAGCCGTGAGACAGGGAAATAAAGAGATGGTCTCTTTGCTGGTGAAGTACGGTGCCAATGTGAATGCTTGTGTGCCAACACACCCCACTACTTTTCCAGGGGCTCTGCTCTTTTGCATGAAATACACACCAATGTTCAAGTTCCTGCTGGACAATGGATGTGATGCCAACGCTTGTTTCTCATGTGTTTATGGAGACAACACACATCCTCCAGTCCAAAGAAGGCATGCTACGGATGAGCTGGACTTGGATCCTCATAGCGAAACAACACAGGTCATGATGAAATGTATTGCACTGGCTACAGCTTATTATAGCGCTCACAGTTTATTGTATTGGCAAATAAGTAGATTTCTATTCTTCCTAACTTCTATTCTTTCATCCTTTCTGTACAGTTCTGCGAGATTATAGCAGATCCCCTTTACACCTATTGGGTGGGACCTATACTTGACCGTCTCCTTGACTACACTGGTTCTGTGAAACTGTGTTCTAGAATCACAGAACTTCTTGAGAGCAACAAGGACTGGGAGCACATCAAAGAAAAATCAAGTGAGAACAATGTGGCTGTTTACTTTTGGACTTTGGACTATCTATTGTAGATTAATTTATGTTATCTTTGAACCACATATTATGTAATCAGGTATTTACTTCTTGGTTTGATGTATTCAAAGTCTACAATAACATGATAATAACAGTGCCAGGGTGTTATTCCATATTGCATTATGTAAGGGATAATGTATAGAACGCCGGTCATTATCGGAAAATAATTCCCGACAGGATGAACTGAACCCCGACGCGCAGCGGAGGGGCTTTGCTTCGTCCTGAAGGGAATTATTTTCCGATAATGACCGGCGTTCTATACAATATCGCGCTTATTATACGGCTTCTTGCCAAAACGAGAAAATAAACTTATCTCAATGTGTCTTTAGCAATTACTTGGCTACCGTTTCGTGGCTTCCGCAACAACTAGCAGAGTGAACCTGTTGCATTGGCAGCGGTCATTATACCTTCGGTGTGGTCATTATGCAAAAATAACTGACCGGTAGAACGTTGGAGAGGCCCATTCATAGTGAATGGGAGCTCCCTCAACATTCTAGAGAGCCGTATAATAAGTACAATTTAACCTCAATGTTCTCTTAAATAACCAATGATCTACAAATGTCCTTAAAATATTCAGGGCCACCCGCCTGCCTGATGCACCTGTGCCGACTGAGGACCCGCCAGCTGGTAGGATGGGAGAGAATGAGAAAAATGACCAGCCTTCCTCTGCCTGGACGACTCATCAAGTACCTGCTCTACATTGACAACGAGTCTGAAGACTTCCTTTCGCATGTTTTTGACTAAATATATCCTTATTTGATACAAAATGCTGTCAGTCAATTACCGGAAGGTTTCCACACAACAAAGCACCTCGTGAATTTTGTTCTACCAAATAGCAATGGTTTAAATTCATCTCACCAGTGTGTACAACTACGTGTTGTGTTGTGACATTTTTTCCCAGCAAAGTTGAATGGTTTTGAGGAGAAAGGTTGGTTTTGACCTGGAAATGTGAGTGTGTAATAATAATACATTCAGTGTGTAGTAAGTTTAACTTAAATAACGCCTTCCTCAAACTCAAGGTCGCTTTACAGCGTCAAAGCAAAACAGACAGACCGGGGGGGGGGGGGGGGGGGGGGGGGTCTGGTAAGTCTTTGCAGTGGTGGAGGAGGAGAAGTGCTAATGAAACAGAAAGGTCATGAGATGAGCTTTGAAGAAAGGACAGGAGGGGCTGTCACAGAGTAGTTGAGGGAGGGAATTCCAGAGCTTAGGGGCCATGGAGTTGAAGGACTTGCCATCCAGGGTAGAGTCTGGTGCGGGGAAAAGAAAGGAGATTCCGGTTAGAGGATCTGAGTGAGTGGGGTGGAGTGTAAGGAATCAGAAAGTCACAGAGGTAAGGAGAGGCAAGGTCATGGAGGGCTTTGAAGGTGAGAAGTAGTCATGGATGTGTTTTGGGAAATGTAAACAGAACCAACAGAAACGTTTACGTTGCTATGTCATACGTACATAGGCATACATCACACCAAGATGATAAACAATGTTGTTACCTCCGCCAAGGAGGTTATGTTTTCATCGGGGACCGGCGTTTGTCTGTCTGTCTGTCCGTCTGTTTGTTAGCAAGTTAACTCAAAAAGTAATGGATGGATTTCGATTAAATTTTGGGAGTGATCCGCATCACCGTTTGTATTCAGGAGGCGGTTATGTTTTTTGCTTAGCGGTGTGATGGCATGGTATGGCCACGTGGTGGTGACCTGAATAGTTTAGGTTCAAATGTATGACAATCAAGGAAGAACTACAGGCGGAGGTTTGTGCTCTCAGAGTGCTTTTCTAGTTCTTCATATTTTCTGTTTTGTACTTATACCAAGTTTACTGAAGGAAACCATGTGAAGCACATTTTTCAGAATGCATTGCACATCAACAATATTTTAAGCGCAAGTGTATATAAACATTTTTAGATATATAATACCAGTTTTCAGGTATCATATCATAACAGTAAACAATGTTTTGGTGTAGAATAAGGTGTACCCAAGAGATGGGGAATAGAGAATGGCTGGTCTTCATAACAAGTACTTTATAAATTCATGTAAAACAGTTACCCTAAATTTAAACCTGTTGTCTAATCATTTGTTTGAATAGTCTGAGATCTATTGGTTTATTTCTTGGATTTCAACTGTTTTTATTTTAACTGTGATGTCAGAGGATTCAATGTCCTTCAAATACACAACATGCAGATATGTTTACAAGTTGCTGTTTTTTTAACATTGTAAAACAGTTATTCATACATCAAGGACATTGAGTTTTTGTTTACAGAAGAGAGCAGTTAGTTGCATTCCTTTTTTGTTGATCCTCAAAGTCAAAAAACAAGATGCTCAACTACTACATGTAATATGTTTCATTCTGTACACTGATAACATCTTTCCTAGTATGTAAGCCCATTGGATGTATGGAAAAGGGTGCTAGAAAAATAAAGAATGAGTGGATGACAAATCTGTAAAGGTATTTCTGTCCCTCCCAAACTTAAAATGGTTTAGCTGCTTTAGCAGCCAGAATTGTAAAAAATCTCAGACCTTTTCAAAAGCTTGAAACATCCCAATGTCTAAGCTAGCCCTTGTTCAACTTTTAGCCTATAGCCACTTTGTGTTTTTGTGGAAGGCTATTTAATAAGGGATGACATGGGTAGGCTGATGTGAGAAGGGCTTTCTGTAAGTAAAGTAAAGCGTAAGTAAAGCGTTTTCTTTTCGGCTAAATCGATGCACTGCATGTTAGGCTAGCCCACACTAACCAAAAGCACACATTTTGTGATTAAGTGGTTCAGATATCATTTTGTCTTTTTCACGTTTTGAGTTGCTGTCCGGTTGATATAAATCTGGAGAGAGGAGGGTTAACAGAGTGGCAAGGTATAGGGGGTAAAAATGTTCTCCTTAATTGGAAACGAGATACCACTAGCAGCTGGGACGATTTAAATACGTTCATAACTGGAGAGTTCATAAACATATCCATATAATGGGACTCTATTGAGGGTGGAAAAAGAAGCAATTGAATGTTAAAATATGAGGAGAGGTTTTATGGTCAGACTAATAAGAGTTATTTGGCCAATCCTTAAAGCGAATCTAACACTGACAAAGACTGACAAGATAAAACACCATCCCAATTGTGAAAAATTGCAGTAGTAATATTTGTATGGGGATGTTTTAGTTTAGCTACCACCAGACTAAGCTCATTCATTTGAGATTGAACATTCGCCTGGGGAGTCTGTGCCCTATTTCTGCTGCACAAAAGGCATAATCAATGAACATAGTTCAAAAGACACTGCACTTGGATAGTCCTTCAACCAATCAGACCAATGATCCGGGTGCGCCTAGTGGATAAGCCAGTTTGTGACTGGTTCCAGCAGACATGGACAGGAAGCAGGCGAGATAAATATGCAGGTTTCCAACCTGAACTTCAGGGAGAAATCCAATCGGGCTGGGTTTAACCAATTTAGGGATATTTATCAACTGTGGGAACAGGGAAACCTTTTTCAATTGAAGGGGCAAGGACGGGACACATACTAATACCATAAGAAAACCTAGTCGTAAAACTAAGGCTTGGGAGAGAGTTTGCGCACGAAAATGACCTAAGGCATGAAGCTAAAGCTCTCGGCTACTGGGCATTTCAGAAAACAAATTGTTAAACTGACTACTGATTTACGGGATAAGAGATGTTTTCAAGTTAACATTCAGAAAACAAAATTACAAACATAAAAAAAAAACTAATTTAGAAGAAGAAAAAACACTTATGGATGATTAATATTCAGAAACAAAAATTATAAATGTAAAAATCATTGAAACATTTTTACATCGGTTTCAGTGTGCCAAGTGGAAGGAAGGAAGGAAGGAAGGAAGGGGATAGGTAACCAGACACAGAACGTGCTTGCTGTTGAGCTTTTAATAAAATAGTGTGCTGTTGCAATGTTGCCAACTTGGTGACATAGCTGCTAGATTTAACAAAGCAACAACTTTTTGGTCAAACTTTAGCTACTTTCTATGCAATAGAGTCATATTGCCCAGCAAACAAGACAGAAAACACCTCTGTGTTTATTCTATTCAGTGTGACTGTAAAAGCATGTCTCCTAGACCAGTGGTTTCCAACCTGGGGTCTGCCCTTAGGGGGGCGCCAAAGATCACAGACTTTGACTGCTAAGGCTGTAAAAAATTTGATTTGCAGTAAAATCATAACACAGTTGCTGAACATAATAAAATGTGTTTGAAATGATTTCAAGAGGTTTTTTAGTCACCACTCGACTGCTACTTGGAGACCACACATCTGTGACCTGACCTCTGAACTGCTGTCAGTATCTGTATACTCTATTTCTCTATCTCATTATGTGAGAAGCTAAGTGGAAATGATGAGCCGTCAGCATAAAAAAAAAAGAAATTAAGACTGTATCTTGATGGTTACCTTAGCTTTGATTTTACTGAAGGACAGGACCATTTCCAGCCAGAATGTATAATTTGTGGTGAGAAGCTTGCTAATGACAACATGAAGCCAAACAAAAGAGCCATGACTGTTGGTCAATCTCTGGATTTGAGAGGAAAAAGCACATAACATTAGAGAACAGCTAAGTAACCCCCCCTACCTGAATAGAGAGGCTGTGCAGTCCACAGGTGTAAAAACATTTCCATTCTCTGACTACACTGTTAAAGACAGCTTATAAAATGTCTGAAAATTGTGATAATTAGCTGCATTGAACTGTGATTCTGATCACCGACGTGGTGTGTGCATTCAGTCTGTTTTCCGTCTCTGCTGCAAGCTATTGCAGCAGAGCATATTTTTTATGGACAGGTAACGCAGCTGACACGCAGATGCCGCACAACAGGTGTGAATCGGGCGTGGTGAGGCTGCAGCAATGATGGGGCAAAAACATCTGCATTTACCCGTAAAAACCTGTCATATATGGTTTATGTCCACCAGGCAAGCTAGGCTACCGTGTCATGTTGTGTCTACATCCAGGATAGCAAACATAACGGCTTCTTCTTTTTTTTTTTTATCCAACCACACTCGGTTTGGATTCATATGTCCATGGGTTCAACTATTTCTGGTTGAGCCCTGGTGTAGTTTGATACATCTCTTACTTCGGTTTTGCACCACCACATGCCAGGTTTTGAGAATATTTACAACTGTGGAAATAATCTTGCCTTTAATTTATGGTGTGATACAATGTACAAAACACATGTTTCATATTGACAAGTTTCAGGATAACCTTATTGTATATTAACTCATATGTTTTTCCTTTTACTAAATACAGCAGGTATAAATATCCCGTCTCTGCCTAACTATGTCTTTTATGAAGAGAATTTAAATAGTGCAAAGTCAGCCTATTTTCAGCTGGCAGCAGAACAAAGGTCATCAACCACTAATCCCATATCAAATGGCCCTTGAAGGTTTGAAAAACACACTCAAGACTCGTTACACTACCAAGCTTAAGACGGTAAGCAACTGTGGAGGAGGGAGAAGGTCCCATCAAATGTAAGTTAATGTTTCAGCTGTTTGACTAGATAGTGCTACACTTTTTGAAAGTAATTAGATTTGAGATTGCACAATGTAATTGCTGCATCATTATACTGCCCTGTATCATCTGTAGCTGTAGTTGAAATAACTGTATCAAGGTTGACCATGGGCCATGGCGGACAATTTGCTGTGCAGTAACAGTAAGATCACAATAAAATAGATATGGATAATGGCCCTTGTTGACAACTTTTATTTCTCTACGAACAACAGATACTTGCACATTTCTACCCTTATTTATTCAATTTCCGACATTATAATGTATTTAAATGGTGTTCTGTTTAATGTTGGCTCTATATAATATTATTCTATGTCAAGTTTATTGTTAATTTTATTCATTCATATTCATTTGATATTGAGCGGATAATACTTCAACAAATGTAAACTGCAACACTAAAAGTAAAAAATAGCTTAAACAGTCTGGACCTTGATAGATCTCAAAATAAGTTGACATACAAACAATAAAGCAGTATGACAAACATGTATTACTGTAATTACGTTGAATTGGCTTAAATTTTCTGTTCTAACTACATGTAAACATGGGGGTGATGTGCCTCTTGTGGCATCCTGCATCTTTATAACTGCACTGCATTATTCTGTCCTGCATTACATTTTGGACCGAAATCAGAATGTCTGCTCCTCAACTGGTGGTGTTAAATTCATAAGTGAATTGCCAGGTCATTCATCATCTATAAATATCAGCCAGTTTTGAAATGCTCAGGGCATGCCCTGTAGCTAGACCCTGCTACACAGTATGATTTCATGTACTCTCATTCACCATTGAACAAAGACAGCCCACCTAATTTCTTTGATTTTGTCAGATTCATCATGGCCACCATGGCAGCAGCAGCAGCAACTACGGCTGATCAAGCTTTCGAGGACTACAGCATCTACAGTGGCTTGTCCGATGGTGAACTGATTCAGCTGGCAATTGAACGCAGCTTGAGTGATGTCTGCAGCTCTCCCTCAGAGCCCTCACAGAGGTCATCTTATTCACCAGCTGCAGAAAGTCAAGCTATGCCCTTTGAGCATGAAGCTATGACAACATTACTAGAGCTGCAGCAGGAAAATCACAGAGCTCTGAGACAAACAGCTTTAAACACTCAGAACATCTCTCCTGCTGCCAACCCACATCCAACCAACACTCAGAACATCCCTCCTGCTGCCAACCCACATCCAACCACCAATCTACCCAGGTGATACTTAGATATTCAACTGTTCCATATGCACAACTCAGTAGTAAAATGCTGTAGATTTTAAAGGCAGCCTACGCAAGTTTTCTTTTTTTTCAATTTGCCTTCTTTTACATATACTGTATATACATACTGTATATATTATTGTTTTTATTATTTCCATCTAAGTAGTACATGTACATTCATGTCCTATACAATCAGGATACAAATCCTTATAGTAACAATACTCCTCTACTCCATAAAATCTTCACCCCACTCATGCATGTTGCAATTTGGCTTCTGTTCCAAAACAAATGCAAATATACCGGTGTCTGGGAGGAGAGGCTAAGTATGTTCAACTGTAAGGTAAATTATAAATATTCTGCGACTCTAGGGGGAGACCTTGAACCCAAAACTGCATTGGATGCCTTTAACAACTTATAGATTGCACAACTCCTGTCAAAGTTGATTTTATATCTCTGACACATCTGTTCTTTCTGTTTAGCCAAAACCAACCAAAGAGTTCACATAACTGTGCTGGAGACAGAACGAGGGTGTGTTCCTGGACGAAAAGCAAAAATGGAGGTTTGCAAGTTAGACTGAAACCCATGTAAGGACCCCTACATATTTTTCACCATTCAAATCAAATTTACATATGGGAATTCTCCCATGCGCGTAAGGGTGCGTAAGGGTGCGTAAGTCCAAAAAAACGCGCAACTACGCGCGTTTCCCTCTAAGCGGATTCTGCCATCCACTTAAGTCGGCCATTTACGCGTGGTAGAGAGAGTTGCGCGTTTTGGGTGGAGCAACCCCAAAATCTGGGCGTTTCTTATATATACAACTCTTGCGCGCATTCTGCCATGGCTTAAGCACTTTTCCAGCTTACGCACTCTGGAGGGCTGGAATATGGTCGAGCGCCACTACAAGGTGAAACAGCATATTGCTCATGTCGGCAGATGGCCTAGTTCTAAATACATGTAGGCAACACGGAATTTACAAATTGACATTACAGTATCAAATGTGATACTGCATTACAGTGTCACACGGTGCCATATTTCGCGCCATTACCTTCACTGGCTTCATAGGCTACATTCTTAAATAGTGAAAATCCCGTTATAATCACCCACTTTCTGTATTGAATCTTACTGATCATGTATCTTCAGTTTTAACTTGACGAGAAGTCATTATCCCATAGCATACTTCGTTCGACTCTGTCCTTTTTTAAAATAAATCACGCCTCTTTCATAAGCCTGCCTTGAATCCGACTTTGCGCGGTGTGGGTGTGACAGGAGCGGAGATGGGAGAATCCGCTTAACAGAGAGACGCGCAAGAGAACCGCGTAAAAAAAAGCTTACGCACGATTTACGCGCGAATGGGAGAATTCCCCCCTTAATGAGGAGTGTGTTGTTATAGTACTAATACAACCTGTTATACAACAGTTAGGTCCGTTCAAACTGTTAATTTCTGATTGGACAAGAAGTATTCCAGAGTGGGGATATCCAACTTTTCTCCTCTAATAAATCTCTTCAGTGTGAACATTGCATGGGTGGAGATTACTGTACATAACCTCACATTTGACAAGTTCACACCGATAACTATAACGATAACTATAAACAAGTATTGCTCTTGCTAATATGAATGGCAACGTTCACACATAAACTATACCGATAACAATATCGTTGGTGATCACTTTCAGAGCGATAAAAAGCTAACAGCCAAGGACCTTTTTTATCGTTGGTCAGTGTGAACGCTTTTTATGGTTATGGTTATAGTTCTTGGCATGAATAGCCCTTAAAATCGGAACTATGTTTGGGGGCAGAGGATGAAAGAAGAAAAATCTAATTAAGTCCATTCTTAAAAGTGTTTTTGTTTACAGTAACAGCCCAAAAAAATAAAAACAATGGGTTAGTAAGTAGGTCTACACCCCCCACCCCCAAGATTCAAAGTAAGGAAAAAAAAAAGTACAATTTTGGTCACAGTGATTGTGTAAGTATGAATTTAAACAAATTTGCATAATTGTAACATCACTGACTGATTGTGACATCACTGACTGAGTGTAACGTCACTGGCACAAGCTTATAAGGAACAAAATAAAAAAAAAATTGGGTCAGTCCTAAATGACAGGGTCGATCAGGTTACGGCAAGCAAAAATAATAGGCGTGTTCAAGTTGACCTCTTGCAGCAGCGAGATCTGCCGGTGACAGCAGGGGCGGGGATACAAACGCTACAAATGCTTACTCCCACGATAAGTTGAGGCCATGTGATATCTTGAATTTCCCCTTGGGGATCAATAAAGTATCTATCTATCTATCTATCTATCTATTGACTGCCGAGTTGTAAACACGCCCATCTAGACCATCGTGGACAGATTTTTAACCACGTGCATCTTGTGCTGCGCCATCACGAACTCGCCTTAAAGTGTAACTGCACCCCATAACTCCACCCACTTCTCATTTCTGAATTGGGCGGGACGTTCTGAAATTTATAAGGGAGGGGTTGAAGAGGGGCGGAGATGTAAGGGTCGTTGATATAGACTGGGCACTGCTGCAGCCAATCAACCATGGTTATTTCGCGTCAATCTGGGAATGAGTGCTGCAGACATAGACCTCTGAAGTTCGCCTACAAAAAAGCAGCCATCTTTGAGATTCGGTATCCTATGGGAAAATAACATGGGGATTTTGATTTATCGCACCTGTTAAACTCTCGCGGGGACAATAAAGTGTTAAATGCAGACATTTTCCTGAACACACTTTTGTCCTCTGCCTTCTTGTGTATACTGTGATCTCCAGTACATGAAGTCGGCACACTTCACTTTTTGCTACCCCAGAGCTAACTGGCTAACTAACTTAATGGCAAGTTGCATCGCAAGTTAGCTCTGGGGTAGCAAAAATCAAAGTCTGCCGCCTCCGCACACTGGAGATCACAGTATCCTCTCGAAGGCAGAGGACAAAAGTGTGTTCGGGAAAACACCTGAATTTTCAATTTTGTCATCCCCGCGAGAGTTTAACAGGTGTGATAATTCCACCTGTTAGTTAATTTCCCATAGGAAAAATCGTCATATACCGTTTCTCCTTATATGGGCAAAGATGGTAGATTTTTTGTAGGCGAACTTCAGAGGTCTATGGCTTATCACAGGTAATCAGGGCAGCAGGTGTTGGGGCGTTTCATTCCTAAAAGGTGACGACCCGGTGACGTAGAGTCGCCAGAGAAGTGCAGGACTACCTCAGCATTTCGGACAAAAATGCCATGGCATGTTTCAACCTGTAGAATATTAACTAACATAGACCTACACGCAAGAGGGTGATAATAGCCGGGACAGGCGATTGGTGCCGTGTCGTTCTGATGTGTTCGATGAACTTTCGATTTTGAATCGTAATGACCCTTATATCTCTCCTTACATAAAAAGGAGACTATTTTGTATGTATAATATATATACAGTAATGTAATAATGTACTAGAATGTATGTTTGGTCTTACAGGAACATGTCTGCTATAAACTCAGCCATCTGGAGGAATGATGCCGCAGAACTTCTTGAAGTATTGCAGCAACAGCCTTCTGATACTCTGAGTATACCAAACAAACAAGGCTGGATCCATCTGCATGATGCTGCACACTATGGTTCTGAGGAATGTTTGAGAGTGCTAGTGAACGGTATGATTAAGAGACCATTTTTGAGGATACATATATGAAATTATCAGTTTTTGAGCTACTTAAACTGTATGATTGAAGGTGTCTACAGGTATAAACAAGTTCAATTTAAGACTTTCTTAAGACCTTTTGTCGAATCTATCGAGTATTCATTCTTTAAAAGATGAACAGAGAATGGTTTTGAAGGCATTTATTGGTGGCAAGGATGTTTTCACTCTTCTTCCGACCGGGTTTGGCAAGAGCTTGAAGTAGCCTAGCACGTCATTCAAGTTAACGGACAAGTGGTTTATCAAATCACATGCAAGGATTTTTTTTACAAGGCCCAGCCTTCAGAAATACATCTCGCATCGAGAAGTTCCAGATCGTTGTGTGAAGCTCAGCGAACTACAAGGATCTGGCGAGAGTCAGGTTACTTTTGTACCTCGCTACATCACAAATCCAATCCGTTACTTCGGAACTGAAACACGCAAAAGAAAGCTTACGCGTCATTAACGTGCGAAGGGGAGAATTCACCCCTAAGAGAACCCCTACATTTCCCTGCTAAATATCCCTGCCTTCTTCATACAATTATTACGGTGTGAAAGTTCAAAGTTGTCAAAATGACCTGAGCCCTTACTTCTCTTAGATTTATTAATTTAATTTACCCAAAACAACTTACATGTGTCAGTTGTATTACACGTGCCACTGTCCCCCTGTCTTGCACAAGGGCACAACTGTGGAACTCGTGAAATTAATCCAAAGTTTTCAGGCTTCTACATGCTAGCCCAGATCCTTACCCACAGTAGCACTGTTTTCAAATCCTGTATAAATGTGTGCATACTGTAGGATTATGAGTGTTTTCAAGCAAGCTGACGACACACAGGAATCCTTAAACATTCTGTGAAATTAAGTCCATGGTAGAATTTGAAGGATGCTTAACATTGGAATGGTGTGTCGGCAAGATTCGATGACACACCTTTCTGTAAAAAATAAGCTTTGAAGGATCCTTCCTGGTGTTTGAGGGACGGCCATGTCTATCGTCCATTTGACTTGTCATTAATAATTTTGTTTTTACATTATATCCATACCAATTAAAGCCTTTCCTAAACTGATCGACAAACGTACCAACGAGCTCCAGACGCCTCTGATGATGGCTGCCGCAGGCAAAAACCTGTTTTGTGTCCAGTGTCTTCTTGAGGCAGGAGCAGACCCCAACAAAATCAACGATGGAGGAGAATCACCTCTCTACTTAGGTATCCCTTTTAAAAGAATATTGAGACTCTAATCAGGCCATGAATGACTTGATGAATCTGTACTTATCTATCTCTGAACAACTTGAACAACTTCATCCTTTCCAGCTTGTGAAAGATCAACTAAGGAAATGGTGCAGTTGCTACTGATGTTTGGAGCCAAGGTCTCACAAGCCAGCGTGAAAGGAGAGACACCATTACATATAGCCGTGCAAAACCAAAATCTTGGTATCTGCAAGCGTTTAGTGACAGCTGGAGCAAACCTAAGAGCCAGGAACACCTATGGCATTGAACCACTATTCGTGGCTGCTCAGATGGGAGGCCCAGAAATCTTGAACCTCCTCATTGAACATGGTTAGTTTCATGTATTTAGATCGCACTGGTCAAACAAGAGCACATGCGGTTCATGATACCATTGGTCGAGCAATTTCTCAAATAGCCAAGTGAGGCTTTCAGATGTATTATAACAACTTCTCTCATTTACATTTTCTAAGGAGCCTATACTGACTGTCAAGCTATGATGGATGGAGCAACACCTTTGTTTGAAGCATCCAAGAATGGCCATGAAGAGGTGGTGATGCTGCTTCTGTCTAAAGGAGCAAATGTAAACAAAACAACCAAAGCAGGACTAACTCCTCTACACATCGCTTCAAAGTATGGACATGCTAGGTTGGTAGTTTTGAATTCGGAACTTGAATGGCTTCAATCAAACCATTTTTTTAAAAAAACAGCACCAGTGCAGTTTAACTGCAACCAAACATTTAAGGTAAATTATCTGTTTTAGTACAGCATAGTTTTTCATGTTTTTAATTTTCATTGTGTCTTTGTGCAGAATTGTGTCCTTATTGATTCCACATACAGACAGAGCGATCATGCTAGAGAGTGGCATTAGTCCACTCCATCTTGCAGCAGAACATGACCGAGAGGCAATCTTGGAGATTCTCATCAATGCAGACTTTGACGTCAACACGTTGCTGAAGTATGACCACTCCCAGATCTATGATGACCGGTGCAGCTCGGCCCTCCACTTCACTGTACGCAACAGCAACATGGACGCAGCATCCACGCTGCTGGAGGCAGGTGCTGACCCCAATCTGGATATTTTCAATCCTCTACTGGTAGCCGTGAGACAGGGAAATTTAGACATGGTCTCTTTGCTGGTGGAGTATGGTGCCAATGTGAATGCCTGTGTGCCAACACTCCCCACTACCTTTCCTGGGGCTCTGCTCTTTGGTATGAAGCAGTTACTGATGCTCAAGCTTCTGCTGGACAATGGATGTGATGCCAACGCCTGTTTCTCATGTGTTTATGGAGACGGCCCACATCCTCCCATTAAGAGCCGGTTTACTTCTAGGGATGAGCTGGATCTTGATGAAATTTCTCAAAGCGAAGCTGCACAGGTTATGAGTATTTTATTTTTTGGCAAAGGCTATTTTCATTCCGTTACAAATATCAATCTATGCTATTTGTACCAGTGTATTTGTACCAGTGCATGAACTAGGCTACACAACAAGTTCCTGTAACATCCCATTTTAGGCTATGTTAGCTTAGCCTGGCTAGCACCTACCACTTCTCAAATGAGACGTGGTCTGGCAACCAGACGTTAATTTTCTCATATTTGAAAAAATGTCCAGATCCGTTTATTGGGCGCCACGGATGTCTATCAAATGCGTCTGTCCATAGCTCATCATCGTCTTGCTTAAACGTTTTCTTAATACTGAGGTGTCATGGCGACGCCCATTGTTGGCTGAGGAATATCAAAGATCGTATAGTTACTAAACCGTCTCTGGGAATATCGTGGATACATAGGAATGTAAATACCGGCAGCCACTTTTCTCAACCGCCCTGGCCAAAATGCTTCTCACAGGAATCAAACTCCAGACTTTCATGTGCCACCCCATAGTGCTAACCATTCATTTATCTGACTTTAAATTTTCATAATCATGAGATTGCTGTGAACTAACAAACTGACTGTTGTATGTATTTACTGAACAAAGATGGAACTAAACACAACATTTCCACCAGAAAAGATATCAGAAAAGATATGAATGGAGAAAGCTTTCTGAATTCTTCACTTTCTGCAGACGAAAAAACAAATGTCTGCTATGTTATTTTGTGTATGCGCAACACATTTGTTGTTGCAATACATATTTTATACAGTCTATGGTTGTCACTTATCATACAGGGTGTGAATAGCCCAGCTGTGTGGGCAAGGCTATAATTGTACCAACATATCAAGAGAGGACCATGCGGGGGGTGATAACATCAATTACGCGGCAAATTATCACACGAGTGACAGAAGCACCTGGCATAATTAGATTTCGCTGCTCCGTGGGCCAGCAGTCTCCTCGTACTGTAGTTTGAGAAATGCTGAAGTAGGTGACGATCAGCCATGGGAGGTATTGCTGTTACTTCACATCATCAAAAGCTGCACAGTAGGGCTCTGACATAACCAGACAACGCAGTGCATACCGGGAATAATTATTTGATTTGGCAGAACGTAGTGATACAGTACGACAAAAAAAATATGTACGATCTAACCAATCTGAATTGGAGACAATTTTAGATTTTTTCAGACTTCATTTCTAGAAAAAGTGGCCAATTTATAGGCCAGGCGACAAGTGTCGCTCAACAAAATATGATGTGAAAGTGACTGTTAAGGTGTCCACCAGGGTGTCGCAAAGCTTATTGCATACATCAAAAAAATCTGAAATACTGTAGATGCTGCATACTCTGATTAGATATCAACTCAGTTCTACTGGAGTTTGACTTCTGTTGTGTGTTGCAATGATCATGTGTGGGTCAATTAACTTTTATTTTGCAGTGGTGTTCTTAAAGGGATATCCCACCATTTGGGGAATTACACTAATTTTCCACCTCACCTGGAGTTAAACAATTGATTTTGACAGTTGATACCTTTCTCCAGTTCACCCAGCCATTCTCTGTCTGGCGATACCACTTTTAGCTCTGGCCTAACATAGATCCCATTGATGTCTACATGCCTACATGCTCTGAGTTGTAGTCATGTGATTGGCTAGGTATTTCTGTTAATGAGTAGTTCAACAGGTGTACCTGTGAGTGGTCACTGAGCGTATATCTTTAGTGGTTTATTGTATTTGGGTGAATAAGTGGATTTCTGTTCTTCCTAACTGATCATTTATCCTTTCTGTACAGTTCTGTGAGATTATAGCGGATCCCCTTTATACCTCTTGGGCAGGACCTAGAATTGACTGTCTCCTTGATTACACCGGTCCAGTGAAACTGTGTTCTAGAATCACAGAACTTCTTGAGAACAACAAGGACTGGGAACACATCATAGAAAAATCAAGTGAGTACAGTGACGTACTTTCCAGATACTGTACAATTTCAGACATTTAAGATTAACTGCACAATATTATAAAAAGCCAATTTATAGGCCAGGCGACAAGTGTCAATTAACTTTTATACCTCAGAATTGTATGTTGTTTTTATCATGCTGAATCTCAGAACACCTTCGTGAATCTGTTTAAGAATTTTCATTGGACATTCTTAAGAACACATTTAAGAAAATTCTTAGGAAGATATTGGTGAATGAGGCCCAGTGATCTTAAAATGTCCTTAAAACATTTAGAGCCACCCGCCTGCCTGATGCATCTGTGCCGAGTGAGGATCCGTCAGCTGGTGGGAAGGCAGAGACTGAGGAGAATGACCAGCCTTCCTCTGCCTGGACGACTCATCAAGTACCTGTTCTACGACAACGGAGAATTTGAGAATCTCTAGTCTTACTTTTTTGATTGTGTGTGTGTCTCTTAAGCACTGTCTTTAATTCAATAATTTAAACAACAAAAGCTTGATTATTCACAACTTTCCCGAACTCTGACCTTTCCCATATTTGATTCTTGCGTCACATTATTGTATACCGCTGCACTGTGTTTACATTTATACTGTAGCTAACTGCTTAGTGAGTGGTTTGGAGACAACTCAAATCTGTGAATTTTATAAAAATTTATTGCTGGTTGTGTGCCAATAGTTAATCAAAAAGTGGACAGAGGTTTGCTATGGTACTAATAACCTGTAGAGAAACTAATGTCTAATGGCTAAGGATGTTTTAGGTTAGCTGGTTTACTTTATATGTGGCCGGGTAAAATACACACAGCACAACAAATATAAAAGATAGGGTTTATTTCTGATAGATTCTTAGTTGAATATTTGCAATATGGAAAAATAAATGAAATACAGTATTCTCAACTTAAACAGTGATGAAACACACTATGTATTACCACCAAACCCACTTATACTTATACTCGTAACTAATTGCTTTATTGCAAGAGCTTAATCTTTAAGTCCATCTACCCAAAAGGAAATAACAAAAAGATCGTTCACTCAGGAACTCAGTGTGGATTTCAAAATAGTCTATGCTGTAGCTATCCAGCTAATACACCTAAATAACCAATTACAGTGCAAATGTCTCGTCACACAGAATACGGCAGTGGCAATGCTAACAAAAGAAAAACATTCACATTAGTGTAGTTCCAGCATTGTCATTATTACCTTAAATCAATGTTAACTCTGAACACATACTCACTTCTATCTGAGCTAGCGAAACTAACGCAATCCCAGGTCTCTAGCTAGCGGGTCATGAGTCCTGGATAATCCATCCTCATCTTCGAGTTATAGATCAAAATGCAACTTTATTGTCCTAATACATAAACTCCAACATCTAAACTCTTAGACTTTGATCAAACTGCACACTTGCAACGTGCATTAAACTAGGATTGCTGGCTTGTTCATCACACCATGCTCCATCTGAAAACTTCTACTCGTCTCATTGCTGATGACATCACACTGTGCGCACGTTCTTAAAGGGACCTTGTGTTTTTTATCCTGACCAACGTACCGCACTACAGCTAATTCCCCATTCTTCTAGTGAACCTTCCATCACCAGGCTACATTCTCCCCTGCTCAACAGTCAACGTCCTCGGTGACCGTCCGTGTATTCCTAACCTCCTTCACTGCTTCTCTAAAGAAGACGATAGCTAGACTGACAACTGTATGTGAAACTACTGCTGTGATAGGCTGAGTGAACCAGACTCTAATGCTGATCTAGGCTGATGATGCATATTTGGATGTTGCCCTGCATTCTGTCTGGTGCTTCTGCGGGTGACAGAGGGGGGTTCAGACTCATTTTCTTGTTCTGACTCATTTTCAATTTCAGAGCCTAAAGATTCATGTTCTGACTGACCATCACCACCCTCAATTACTGTCTCGTCAGCGTGTTGAGAAGGAGTATCAAGTCCCCTTAGAACCCGCCTCTCTTCAATCGGTTCTTCCCCAGCTGGGTTATCAGTGGTAACAAGTTCTCCTATGATTTCCCCATCATCTGAGCTTTCAGAGTCTGACCCTGATTCCCTCGACCTGACTGACGCAGAAGGCTGCTTTTCCTTTCTCCTTGGAGGTGTTGAGACAGGAAGCAGGTCACCCACACATGGCCGTATGTCCACCCTGTTCACCCTTTTCGTCAGCCCCCCTCCTACTGGCTCAACTGTATATGTGGTCCCTTGGATCCCAACCACCCGGTAAGGGACAGACTGCCACGCATCCTGTATCTTATTTCGCCCTTGTGGTCTATTTCGGATATACACACACTGACCAATATCAATTTGAGGACAATACACCTTGCCTTGTTGCAAAGCAATTCTGTCGGCTGCTTTTTGTGCTGAAAATTCCTTAGCTCGAGCATGTGCCTCTTTCAATCTCCTCTGGTGCACCGCCAACCAATCACAGTTTGGTACTTCTGTTGTCTCTTTCCCTAATAATGCATCAACAGGCAGATGTGGTTCCACCCCAAACAGTAAATAATATGGGGAGTAACCAGTGGTTGAATGAGGAGTCACATTATATGCATACACTAATTCTGGTAAGTGTTCAGGCCAGCGGCGTTTTTTGTCTGGAGGTAGAGTGCGCAACAGCTCATGGAGAGTTCTATTAAACCTCTCGCATTGAGCATTTCCAGTTGGATGGTGGGGGGTTGTGCGACTCTTTTTCACGCCATACAATTTACAAAGCTCAGCAATTACCTCACTCTCAAAATTCCGGCCTTGATCCGAATGCAGTCGTTCTGGCACACCGTATTTCATGAACCACTCTCTCAAAAGAACCTTAGCTGTGGTATTGGCCTTCTGATCTCGTGTCGGGTAGGCTTGAGTGAATTTAGTGAAAACGTCTGTAACCACTAACACATTCTCCCTACCATCTGAGGCTGGCTCCAACAACGTAAAATCTACAGCCACAACCTCCAGAGGTCTGCTTGCTAAAAAGGATTTCATGGGTGGGTGGATTTTAGGCTGAGGCATTTTAGTTAGGACACAACGCTGACATCTTTTTATCCACAACTCAACATCCTCATGCAGTCCTACCCAAAAACATCTCTGTCTTAAGAGCTGCAACGTTCTCTCAATTCCTTGATGGCCCATTGCATCATGGACACTCTCAAGTACCGGCCTTTTCAAGGAGTCAGGTACCAACAGCTGGTAGCATTCACCATATCTTACGTCCTGCACCACACGGTACAATAATTCATCACGCTCTCTTATACGGGTCCAGTGTTTGAGCAAGGACTGCACAGATTTAGACAAACACCCCCTTTCTCTACCTGTAGGCCTCCGTTTCTGATCCCAAAATGTCCTGAACACACTCAGAACGGGATCCTGCCTCTGAAACACGCACAATTCATCCTTTGTATATCCTGGGAGGGCAGATGTAGCCCCTTGAGTAGGACTAACAGTTGCAATTCCTACATCCACGGCCCTAATCTGTCTGACCTCACATCTCTCCATACCAGTCAGGGTCAACTCCGGGTCGAGAGCTGTGCCCTTTCTGATCACATTACAAATGGCAATGCAATTGTCATACTCGGCCTCTTCAGACGTAGCCTCAGGCTCCCCTGCCAAGGGCTGTCTAGAGAGGGCATCTGCTGCTGCGTTACAGCGCCCTGGGCGGTACTGCACCTCAAAATCAAATACGGCCAATTGTGCCATCCATCTTTGCTCAATGGCTCCCAGTTTAGCTGTACCAAGGTGACATAATGGGTTGTTATCCGTTGTAACAGTAAACTTTGCGCCCAGCAAGTATCCTCGAAATTTCTCCACTATGGCCCACTTAAGGGCTAGAAGCTCTAATTTCATGCTACTATAATTTTTGTCATTTTTCTCAGCATTTCTTAGTCTTCTGCTTGCATATGAAATCACTCTGATCTTGTCATCCTGACGCTGTGACAGAATGGCTCCTAAGCCGAGTCCACTAGCATCAGTCTCTACCATGAACGGGGAAGTGAAATCTGCAAATCCAAGCACTGGTGCACTTGTTAACTTTTCTTTTAACACATCGAAGGAACTCTGGCACTCTGCATTCCATAGACTCATAAGCATTTGATTTACTTTGGCGGGAGGTCCCACACTAAGGCACACATTCACCAAGTCATGCAGTGGCCCAGCTATTTTTGAAAAGCCTTGAACAAATCTCCGATAATAACTACAGAAACCCAGAAATGATCTTAATCCTTTTAGCGTAGTGGGTATGGGCCACTCTTTCACCGCTGAGATTTTATTGGGATCTGTTGCTATTCCCTCTGCTGATATCTGATGCCCTAAGAAAGTCACCTTCTCTTGTAGAAAATGACACTTCTCAATCTTGACCTTAAGACCTGTTTCATGCAAGCGTTTAAGTACAATGTCCAATCTCTCTATATGTTCACTGAAAGTTCCAGAAAATAATAAAATGTCATCCAAATAAACCAACATTATCTGGAAAATCAGATCATTCATGGTCACCTGCATCAACCTCTGAAAGGTTGCTGGTCCATTACAAACTCCCATGGGCATCCTCAGGTGTTCATAAAGACCAAATGGAGTCGTAAAGGCTGTCTTATGTCTATCGTGTTCTGCGACAGCTACTTGATGATAACCACTAGCAAGATCAATACTTGAAAAGAATCTGGCACCGCGTAGAGCATCAAAGCTCTCATCGATGCGTGGCAGAGGAAACGCATCTCTCTTCGTTTTCTGATTCAATTTTCTGTAGTCGACGCAGAGCCGTATACTACCATCTGACTTCCTAACCACTACCACAGGTGAGGCATAAGAGCTTGAGCTCTCCTGTATGACTCCCTTTCTCAACAACTGAGATATATGTTCTTTCACCTCCTTATACTGAGTAGGTGGAATTCGACGATAAGGTAAGGTGACTGGTACCTCATCAACCAGGTTGATCTCATGAGTTACTTTATTTGTATAGCCAAGGTCATCCTCCCCAAGAGCAAATACATCTGCATATTTTGATAGCAACACTCGCAGCTGTGCTTGCTGTTCCTCTGTGCCACCAATGTCTAGCCTATCCAAGAGACTCGTCACATTAGTTTCAGGGTGAGATTCAGTCATATCCAAAGATACCTGCTCAGTGTTTGCTGATATACGCTGAAATTTCACTTCACACTGTTGCTCACTATTCATGCACTGCACAGGTGACAAGATACCCAGCCGGGTTCTAGGCTGGAGCCACACATCCTCATCAGACAAGTTACACACCTGCACATGCACCAGATTGCTATGTGGATTCACAAGTGTAGGCATAACTACAACCCCTCCTGGCAAGGATATACTGCTAGGCTCCAACAACCACTGCTCCTCACTTTCTGTACCAATGGCCAGTCCTCTGGCCTGGACTGTCACAACTGACCCTGCAGGTACATATACTCTATCCTTACCAGCTATCCTTGCCATTATTGTTTTTTCAGATCTACACCTTTGCAAATTTTGAAATGCCATCCTCCAGTCAGCGTCCACTTTCCCTCCCAAAGTAGTGTCAAATTCAGCCTGAACCAATTGACGACATTGACTTATTATGTTCATACCAATAATGCCTGGTACAGACAACTGTGAGCTATGTGGGTCTTTCACAACCAAGAAACCACAGTCAGGAATGGTCATTCCCATTGTCTCAACCTCCAATTCAAGATACCCTAGATAGGGAATGTCTAACCCATTAGCGGCTGTTAACTTGAGCCAGCCAGAGGTGGAAAGCATATCTTCATCTTCTCCCCCCAAATGCTTACGGAAAAACTCTTCTGTGATTGTGCTCACTTGACTGCCTGTATCCAATAAGCAAGGGACAGAGACTCCACCCACCCTTATTTCTACCATTGGACAAGTGCCAACTGCACGCTGCAATAACTGATCATGAGATGGTGAAATCTTTGAGCCTGCATTTTGCCCCCGAATTGCCCGGCTCATGGCAACTGGGGTGTCTCGTTTCCCTGAACCCAGCTAGCTCCCTCTTTAGCTTTAGGCTTTTGTGGGCATTCTCTTGCAATGTGCCCCTCTTTCTGGCACTTAAGGCAGATAGGCTGTCCAGCCTCTGTAAACCTTAGAGGGGCCCTAGGCTTCACACTAGGGGTACTTGACGTCTTGACAGCTAGATCCTTTATTGCTTGTGTCAATTCACTTATTTGCTTCCCTTGCTCAGATACTACTTTAAGAACTTCATTTAAAGTCACTGGCTTGGCATAAGCATTCACTGCTGCACAATAACTCTCATCTAACTGATCAGACACTTTGCTTTTGCTTTTAGTTTGTTTGGCATTCACAGAAGGTTCCTCTAGTGTCCAAAGACATGCTTCTTCACGCACCTCTACCATTGTGCAGGTGGGTTTATCCCTGACATATCTCCTAAGCTCTCGTCTAAGGGTAGAGTCACGAATCCCCTCAATAAACTGATCCCTCAAGACAACCTGTTCATTGGTGATGGCACTAGGTGATCGTTTGATCACCTTCTGTAGCGCCTTTCGTAATGCATGGGAATAGTCAAGTATGTCCTCTCCCTCTCTCTGTTTGCAACTATAAAAGTCATGTAGAAGTTGGGGCCCACTACGTTTATCAGTAAAGGCTTCTCTCAGATAACTGAACAAGTCACTGACCTGATCAACTTGACTATCAGTGCGCAGCCGTACCTCTTCTAAGGCTGACCCTTTCAACAATGACATGACAAAATCATACTGATCATGAGCTGACTGATTTCGTACACGTAGGACCCGTTCAATTTCTTCAATGAAATAATCCACTGACCGCCCATCTTTCTCAAAATCACCACTAAAGGGAGCAATATGTCGCTCTCTGGGAATGTAGACATAAGACTTACTGGCCTCACCCTTCAGACTTTCAATGGTAGCCATGGCTTGTTCATGTTTATCTCTAAGCTCTCTTAACTGAGATTGAATATCATCTGCCCCAGAGGCTTCACCCTGCTCCGTCATATTGTTTAGAAGTCCTTGATAAACACTATCAAAAGGATAAAGTCTTTGGAACTGTGTCCCTTGTAGCAGTCTGGATGGTTCAGGCGTCTGGCTCTGTCCGCGCTCTTCTGGCCTCTCAGTCCTCGTCCGACGTCTGTGGCGTCGTCCCATGCACAATGACCTCACCACACCAGGCTTGGCTCCACCACACCGAACGCCGCCGCCACCACTCTTCACCACTGCCGTATTCTGTTTATTTGCACTGCAACAACCCTAGCACCTCAAGACACCTAACTATCAGAATACCCCACTCCTGGTACCAAAATTTGTGGCCGGGTAAAATACACACAGCACAACAAATATAAAAGATAGGGTTTATTTCTGATAGATTCTTAGTTGAATATTTGCAATATGGAAAAATAAATGAAATACAGTATTCTCAACTTAAACAGTGATGAAACACACTATGTATTACCACCAAACCCACTTATACTTATACTCGTAACTAATTGCTTTATTGCAAGAGCTTAATCTTTAAGTCCATCTACCCAAAAGGAAATAACAAAAAGATCGTTCACTCAGGAACTCAGTGTGGATTTCAAAATAGTCTATGCTGTAGCTATCCAGCTAATACACCTAAATAACCAATTACAGTGCAAATGTCTCGTCACACAGAATACGGCAGTGGCAATGCTAACAAAAGAAAAACATTCACATTAGTGTAGTTCCAGCATTGTCATTATTACCTTAAATCAATGTTAACTCTGAACACATACTCACTTCTATCTGAGCTAGCGAAACTAACGCAATCCCAGGTCTCTAGCTAGCGGGTCATGAGTCCTGGATAATCCATCCTCATCTTCGAGTTATAGATCAAAATGCAACTTTATTGTCCTAATACATAAACTCCAACATCTAAACTCTTAGACTTTGATCAAACTGCACACTTGCAACGTGCATTAAACTAGGATTGCTGGCTTGTTCATCACACCATGCTCCATCTGAAAACTTCTACTCGTCTCATTGCTGATGACATCACACTGTGCGCACGTTCTTAAAGGGACCTTGTGTTTTTTATCCTGACCAACGTACCGCACTACAGCTAATTCCCCATTCTTCTAGTGAACCTTCCATCACCAGGCTACATATAGTTAAATTTAGTTCTAACCTAACTGGTGGTGCTATGAAGCAGAACCCAGAGGTGGAAATCCTGGCTCCAGAGACTAAAGCTGTGTCAAAAAGTCAAGCGTGCACGCTGGATAGTACCTTCTTTCCAGTAGCGTCTCAGTTAGCTTGCTCCTCAGTATGCGTCCCTACATTTGGACAGCACTAACTAGTTGGCGTCACCTGACTCGGGGAGGGGGTGTGTTGACAATTTGCATGACGTGTGGAGCTTGACCTGCGCTGCGCAATGGATTATGGGATATCTGAGGCCAAAAAGATGCATCGATGCACGCTTGGAAATCACGGCAAACGAAGTACCCATCTAGTGAGAGCGCTTGACTCTCGGACAGTCTATTCTGGCGTAACTTCCGGAAAATGCACACTGCCCAGCGTGTGTACTTATGTTTCAGACACAGCCTAAAAGTCCTGCCATACTGTATATTCTTTCCACCATGTGCTAAACACAAGTGATACCACTAATTATCTGATCTACCTGGCTGCTAATTGAATGAACTGGTTTACTAAATGGTTGGATCAAATACTTGGGACTTTTTGCTTTCTGAACCCGGGATGTCCGCCTTTGAGCAGAATGTTAACTTGTTGGCTGTGTTCTTTATGTCTTTATGTCTTTGAACTATTCTATTTACTGTTTTGTTCAGTATCAGTGAAATGTTTTACAGTACATTTATAAATGTACTGTAAAACATTTATATATATATATATATATATATATATATATATATTGTGTTCATGAGGTTAAGACGTTGTTGTGGTGAAAAATAACATGTTATTTTTCCCCATGTTATAAAAAGTAACATAATGGTACTGTTTTTGTAAGGTGTTTTTAAATCAATATCACCAGTGTTGTAGACCATGTTGTAGTATTTGTGCTGTTCAGGGCTTGTGTGTTGTGTCTTGTTTTGGTTGAATGGTTTTTAGGGGAACGTTTGGTTTTGACCTGGAAATTTGTTTTGGGAGTTCAGTATGTAGTAATAATAATAATAATAATAACCATGTGTTTAATTCATATAGTGCCTTTCTCAAACGTAAGGCAAAGCAAAACAAAAAAACAAGAATGGAGGGGGGTTGGGGAGTGTAAGGGATAAGCAGGTCACAGAGGTAAGGAGGAGTAAGCATGGCCACCTTCACCAGTAATGCCACAGCATACATTACATTACCTAAGATTACACTCAGTAAACATCTGCGCCAAATAGCTTATCATCACTACTTGGTGAACAGAGTCTTTCCCAATGCATTCTACTGTCAGTGACTGACAGAAGGGAGGTTGTGGTCCATTCATTAATTTTCAAGGGGGGCATGCTCTGCCATGTTTCTCTCTGTTAATTTGCAGCACAGTTGAATGGTGTTATGGTGTTATGAAACCACGGACTAAAAGATCAAGATATATAATTTGGTGTCAGTAAGAAGAATTAAATTAGGGGGTAGCCAAATGGTATGAGTGCCCATTCAATATGTGCATCTGCAAGTAAAACTGACAAACTGAACCACTCAGAAGCAACTAATAAAGTGGACACCTGTAACTGTCCATGGAAAGACCATAGCAATTGGATACGCTAATCCACTGCCAAATAAATAAAAAAACAACAACAACATACTACTTCTCCGTGAACCAAAAGTTACTAAACCTAACATCTCCATTGTTAATGTTAAATATGTCTCCTTTCATGGTAGTGTCAAGCAGTTTTCCATTACAAACAATAATCATCAATGACAACAAGCAGGAGTAGAGACATCAACACAAAGAAGACATACGATCTGAACATATGCATACAGTTCTGTCTTCTTTTCGGCTGTTCAGCCCAACAATAGTGCCAATGTGAAATTTGACTTAATTCTTGAAAGCAATAAAACAAACCCCACAATAGCCTCACATCACATATCCTTCACCATTCCTAAAGATTGGCATGGAGTATTTTCCGTAATATCACCTCTCAATGCAAATCAAACCAGCTATTATGCAAATAAAACTGAAATAAAACTGTGACAATCTCTAGTTTGAAGAGGAAAAGTAGCAGCTCTGTGGAGGGAGATCTGGACAGGGCGAACCAGTTAAACCACTTTTACAACAGGTTTGATTGCAATTCAATGGACGTTGCCTGTCCCACATCACCTCTGGACGCTGCTCTTGCTAGCTTAACTGCCCAATTCACACACCCCCAATTCACACCTCCCCTCTCACTCTCAGTGCAGCACATCTTCTCCTCCCCTCCCCCCCAGGGTGACCAAGACCACGGTACTCCCTCCCTTCCCCTCCCCACTCATCATAACGGGAGATCAAGTTAGAGGACAGCTGAAGAAACTCCATCCCAGGAAAGCGGACTGCGTCCAAGACTGCTCAAGGCCTGTGCTGCTGAATTGGGAGAGCCACTGGAGCACATCTTCAACCGAAGTCTACGTCTCGGGAGAGTCCCAACACTGTGGAAGACATCATGTCTCCCTCCCCAAGAGACCATATCCAAGTGAGCTGAATGACTTCAGGCCAGTCGCTCTCACATCACACCTGATGAAGACCTTGGAGAGATTGGTTCTGGGGATACTTAGGCCACAGGTGCGCCATACACTAGATCCGTTACAGTTTGCATACCAGGAGAAAGTGGGCGTCGAAGATGGCATCTCATATCTCCTACACAGGACACACGTTCACCCGGACAAGGGGAAAAAGTGCTGACTGTCATTCACTCCACAGCACTATCATACAGCAGAAGAGCTTGATCAGTTGGAGACTACGCCCCCTGACATGCACAACGGACAGACTGAGGAAGTCATTTGTACCCAGGGCCATACAACTTTACAATGCTTCACCGAAGGGAAAAGGAGAGTTGGACTTCTATATCTGCACCTCCACTCTCTTATACACTTACATGGCATGGCTAACATGTCTACCCTCTCTTATTTCGTCCATATATTTGACCAATGACTAATGTCTGCACCCATATCTAACTTATCCTTGCACTGCTGCTATAATTCTTATATTACTATGTTATGTATCTTAATTGTCCGTATATTTATACTAGTACTGTTATATTACTATGCTTACATTTTTGTACTGTACATATTTATTGGTCACTAGAATTTAATCTTGCACTGTAGCACTGTTGGACTTGACACACAACTCCAACTTGACACACACCTCATACTGGATCACCAATCCTCAGTACATTCAGGCACATCTTTATCTCTAGAATTTTACTGCTCCTTTAGTCATGTTGATTTGTTGATTTGCTTTGTATTTTCCTGTTTACATTGAATGAGGACCTTGAATTTTCCTTTGGGGATAAATTAAGTATCTTTCTATCTATCAGTACGACTGCTAAATAAAAGTAACATGGTTCTTGTGATCGTGGGGTTGGTAAAGGATATACCCACAGCTGCGGTTACAGGACTCAGCCCAACCTCAGTCATGGGTACGGTGGGTACGGGTTGAGAATGCACGTTTTGCCGCGGCAATCCCGCAGAGATCCCGTGAGCTGTCAAGCCGACTTTTTTTCGAGGCTACGGCAATGTACCCAAACAACCACCAGGTGGCAGAAAGTTTCACGGCCGCATATCCGCCAATATAGTCGTCTCCTTTAATCTAATTTAATCATTAAAATGAAGGTGATGACTGGCGAAATTAATGAAAAGATGTTTCAGTAAACCATTGTTGAAATTAATAAAAATGGTTTTAGAAAATAGCCTTCAGCAGGCCTATCAGAAGGAAATAGCCTTCAGTTCAACCTGAAAGACTTGATAGTATATTCGATTGCATATTCTCAGCAACCCTACTGTACGTAGGGCCCTATGAAATCAGTTTTATTTTTCTTAATCAAATTCTTTTTTCTGAAAACTCAATAAAAGAGACTCACAATTTAGTTTTTTTTTTAATATATATATTCAGCAACGCACAATCAAACAATCAAAATGCAGCCAAACATTCAACTACTCTCTGGCCAAAAATGAGTTAGGCTACATAAATTCAATTAAATGGCCATAACTAGGCTGTAAATTTAGATCCAAAAGGGCACTTTTATTATGTAACTCAAAATAGAATTTTTAACAACTTTGAAATTACTTGTAGATTCAAGCAAGCATGTGTTGCTTTCTGGGACATTTCCCATCTTTTGCACACATGTCCATTGAGGTAGATGATTGTAAGGCACTTGATGTTTAGCTCAGTAAGAGACTCTTGTCAGTGAGCAGTGTCTTGTAGGCCTACTTGCTGAAACTCCTCTCACAGTCAACAGAACTGACTGGGAAGTAGGCTATAGGACATGGCAATGTTTCCAATGCTTGGAAATCTTTGGCTTGTACCTTTCCAGTAGTCAGCAAGGTCCAATGAAGTAAAAATACGTTGTTTTTACTTATCTGTCTTTCTATTTATTTATGCATGTATTTATAAAGGTTAGGCTGGTATAGACCTACTTGTAAACAACGTCTAGGTTAAAGATTAATAGGCTGGAGCTCCAAGCGGTTTTCCTACACGGCACACTCTTTACAGCTCCTCGAGTCAAGGTAAAAGTCATTTTCGGCAGGCTACTTATGGCGTGGGTGCTTGCGTTTCTTTACGAATCCGCCGTCTAAGTTTGAATATTAAGCCTAACATATAGACCTACACGCAAGAGGGCGATTGGTGTCGTGTCGTTCCGATAGCTGTGTTCTTGAGATTAACTTTCGATTTTAATTCATGTCTTCGCGGGTCCAGTCAATTGTGTGTTGAGAAAACTTGCAACATAGTAGGCTAATTGTGTCCAGACAGACTCATAGATGTTGTTGGGGAATTGTTCAGCCCGATATTTAGCAGTCAATTGACAGTTTCTTAACTTTGTTGCCATTGGCTTATCGGGAGCTACTCGTTTCGAGAATTGTCTCACATGCAACAAACTCAACGTGGGCGTGAATATTTGAGATGGTTTATTATGGCAACATGTTTAACCTTGCCATATTTGGCCACGGTTTAGGTAGGCTACAGACCTTTCTGCGCTTGTTGTTTTAGACTGATTAATGAGCAGGAATAATAATATATTTTTTAAAAGGTGTATTGAATAGGCTATGTCAACAAAATATTTGCAAATAGGGCTCGGGATCATGACGTAAAAAACTTCGCGGGCGCAGCCATATTGGCAGCTTCACTCCTAAGTTTACTATGGATTACTATGGATTTACTCCCGCCTGTATTAGTGTGTTCCTGTTACTTAGTTTTTGCCTTCTTGGTCGTGTGTTTCTGTGTAGTGGGGTGTAACAGCACCACCCATGATCGCAAGAGGAAAAGAATCGCTAATACCACATTTCTGCTTCTTGTCTTCTGCATCTGAATGAATGGATATTACGCTCGGTGCGCTACCAATATGGCGGCTATTCCTAGAACGCAAGGCTTGTTCCCGAGCCCTATTCCGTTCCCGTGTATGAGAATTTATCATGTAGCCATACTGTATTCTGTGATTCCGCCCACGTCTTCCGCATCACAGAAATCATAGGGCCCTACAGACGTGACTGCCATATTGCTTAGTTATTCAACAGTTAGGCTACATCCTGTCAAACTATTGATTCATTTCCAACTGGACAAGAGGCATTCCAGAGTGGGAATATCCTAGGAAATCTTCAGTCAGGCTCTTCACCGATAAACCTGCTTGTTTATAAATAATACTATAACTGTCATCATATTTATGTAGTATCTCTCCTTACATTAAAAAAAAAAAAAAATGTACTAGAATGTATGCTTGGTTTTACAGGGACATGTCTGCAATAAACTCAGCCATCTGGAGGAATAATGCCGCAGAACTTCTTGAAGTATTGCAGCAACAGCCTTCTGACACTCTGAGTATACCAAACAAAGAAGGCTGGATACATCTGCACAATGCTGCACACTATGGTTCTGAGGGATGTTTGAGAGTGCTAGTGAAAGGTATGATTAAGAGACCATTTTTGAGGCTACACATATCAAATTATCAGTTTCTGAGATACTTATACTGTATGAGTGAAATAATGTTAGTATATGTGCATCAGTGACAAATAGACAGAGGTGGAAAGTAGCCTAACGAAATACATTTACTCAAGTTATTGTATTGTGTATTTGTATTTTTAAGTAGTTTTTAAAATCGGTATTTAACATTTTACTTTATTACATTTTTAGTGAAGTAGCAGGCCTTTTGTACTTAGCTACATCACAAATCCAATCCGTTACTTCAAGGAAAAAACAACAACAAAAAAATCGCACCCGGAACCACTAAAGCCTACCTTACACTAGATGTCAAACTTTAAAGCCGTGTTTTGAGGAGAATTGGCACTGTACATCAGTCTACAAATACAATATCAACAGTGAAGTCTGGAGGTGGAGGCATCATTGTGTGGGTCACATAATGCACACAACTCAAACACCTAATCCCAAAAACACATCACTCCACATAACTGTACTTATGGGCTTTAATGTTTGGGTAATGTGTGAATTACCTGAGTTAATACAAATGTAAAAATCAACTACTGCTCAGACTTAAAGGAGAATTTTACTGTGAGTTTTCACATACAGTAGATCTCCATTTGTCAAGGTCATAGAGTACTGTCAGTACAACCCCCCCCCCCCCCCCCCCAAGATAATCGGTATTACCTAGCACCATGGCTGCCTTAGCTGTCCCCCTAAACAAAAAAAAGTAACTTAGTAACTTTTACTTACTTAAAGTACATTTTAAATGAACTACTTTTTACTTTTACTTGAGTACATTTTCAGATGGGTATTTTAGCTTGTACTATACTTTAGTAATATTTCATCAAAGTATTGGTACTAGCCTATTATTTAAACTAAATACTAAATATTTTAGTACTTTTTCCACGTATGCAAATAAGTCTGTTTCTCAATGTCAAGGATCTTCAAGGCTCCTTCATTGATAGAAGGAGTCCTGCTGAATCATATTTTTCAAAGACAAGGCAAAGCTTCTTGCAACCATTTGGAAAACACCATCGGCAGACTATTGAGTGTACAGAAAGCTACAGGTGTGCGTTTTTAAAATTCATATCTCCTGCCTCAATTCTTGGCAGTGAAAAACAATGAATGTGGCTCTTTCATACTCCCATGTCAATAAAATAAATGATACACTTTGATTTGTTAGCGAGAACTGCACAGGGGTGCGTTTCTAGAAAGCGTCGTTTGCTAACTTGCGTCGCAATCTTGGGAGTTCGCTCCGTCGTTCTTGAATTTGGTGTTTCTAGAAAAGGTAGTTCAAACTCTCAACCGCAAACAAGGACGCAAAGTTTGGTCGTTTGAACTACTGCCCCTGGGCAGTCGCACCTGTGTCGTACCTTGGGAGTTCCAGTTAGTGATGTCGTCAGCGCAAGATCGCCTGACCAAAAATCACAAGCGCCCAACCAAAAATCACTAAGTTGTTGTTTTCTCGTGACTCAATGATTGCGCTATACTGTAGGCTAATATAAAGTAAAATACCGTTGGGCTCATTCTTGCTACGTGTGTTACCTTGCGTTCATTTGCGTGTTGGTTTGCGTTTTGGTAGGCTACTGTTATGATATTGACAAACCCTCGGGTCAAGCACACCGTTCATTAGTATAGTGGTTAAGGCAGGTGGCTTATCATCACAACATCGTAGGTTCTTTTCCCGTATGCATCACACATGCTTTTGTTTCTGACTAGTGAAACGTGGAAATAACCCTAATAAGTAATGTCGTGGAACTATTAAACTGATGTCGTGTTCCTGGCCACTCGATGTAAAGCAATTAAATATATTTAGGGTCTAACCTATTGTTGTGTGTGTGGTATGCCTGCTCTTACTCAAAAGTGACATGGAGAGGTAAGATGCGAACTTGGGCCGCGCGCGCAATGTACTGACATGCAACAGCTGAACCACCAGACACCGATTTAGTATTGTGATAATTTGTAATTAGTCTAGGCCATATATATTTTGTACAGATATTTTTTAGATATTTCACACAAATAAGTACATATATTGGACAGCTTAAGCAAACTGTTTCATGTGCTTGCATAGGTTTACGTTTTTTCTGATAGCAATGATAATGCCAGCATGAATCACTTTGGGTTTAAATTAGACTCGTCGACACATAGTGGGTGCCTCTCAACATCCCTCCTCGATCCTCGGTCCTCTATCCCATTGTTGCCGCCCTATCATTCAGTGAGGACGAGGGTCGAGGAAGGAAAGGAGAATCTATAAAAGACAAGTGATAGGCATCCAGTGACGGAGCATTTCTAGTGGGTGGGGTATTATACGTTGACACCTTTTCCACCAATGAAATGTGCCGCTGGGTCCTCAACAACGTTGTTGGAACAACGGTGTTCGAACAACGGAGGTAGCGAATTGCGACACAGGTACGATGCTTTCTGGAAACAGGTGTAACACTGTCGTTGTTTGATAGCAAGTTGCGTCGCACCACGGTGGTTAAACAACGCTGTTGCTAACTTTTCTAGAAACGCACCCCAGGGCAGTAACAGTAAACCCTTATCACTGGCCGACAATCTGCTCTAAGGGGGGAATTCTCCCATGTGCATAAGGATGCGTAAGTAAAAAAAAAGCGTGTAACTGCTCGCATATCATCCTGCGCAAATTCTCCCCTTTGCTTAAAGAGGAATAATGCAGGATTGGCGATTTCATCTCTGGTTTCGGTTTCGTTTTTCGTTTTCGCTCGTTTTATGCTTGCATATTTCTCTGCAGAGCTTCCCCGACAGCTTTAGCGTGTATATTTATACATATATAGGCTATATATAAATATATAAATTGCAAGCGTGGTTCTTCTTGTTCCTTTCGCGTCTCTGACTTCCAGATGTAAACAGCAAACGATCGTTTATCAGAAAGTTGCAAGGTTGTAATAGCGGAGAGGGACACTAGGGGCGGGAGGAAATGTGACTGTTTTCGATAAAACTGGTCAGTAAAGCAAAACAACGATTTCTAAGCGATCTTATGACTATGAAAAAGTTGCATAGGGTCTCTTTAAATCTGTAATTTATGCACAATGGAGGGAATTGTTATGCTGCAGTCTCTCTACTGTATTCTAAGCTGCAGGTGTCAGTCTACCGAATCGTACCTCAAGCACGTCTTGAATCTTTATAAACAAGCCTCAAAGCAAAAGTGAAATTTAGCGATGTCATTTCTAGGCTATGTGATAACACACAATTTTACTGTAGGCCGTTCTTTATTCAGTTCACCTTGCTTCCGATTTCAAAATCAAAGACTGGTTGGTGTTCTTTCTTGATTTAAATGGCAATCAGGGGGGTATTTCACAAAACCAAGATAGGGGATTTAGACAGGCTTACTGGGTTATCCTGGATGAACATAGCCTTGACTTGGTTTCACAGAAGAGATCACATATAAGTTACCATGGGAATTTATACTTGGAAGCTAGCCTGCTCCCGACCAGGCTAACAGCCAAACTAAGTTAATTCTAATGGTAATTACATTATCTGATTGGTTCTGCTAGCTGTCATTCAAATCAGACCTCCATGCGATTTTTTCAAAGAGCTGTATTCCATTTATATATTATTTGCTACTTGCATTTACTCGCAAAACACAGCAGAATGTCTGCCTAATACCATATGGATGTTATTTAAATTATGGTGGCCTTATAATTAATAACATACTCGTTGTTTGCTTATTTTTTGACGGACGTTTGATGAATAGCCTAGTAGTTTATTGGAAGTGGAGGGGACATTTTTCAAAGGTGTTTTCAACTAATTCGACAAATTAAGATATATATAGTCATACTGTGTGCATCTTTGCGGTGGCAAAGCGCTTTCTTAATGACGTTGCGTGCCGAGACAAGGAAGCTCTCACACGTGGGTGCATACGTACATTTGCATTCACTTGGTCTGCCACACCTACTCCCGCTATGTAACAGAAATAATCATGATTCCCATCCAAAAAAGTACAACTTTACCTCGTTGTTAGTCTATATCAAAAGCGGTTGTTCACTTTGTGTGCAAGACGCTATTTTTCGCGTCTTTTTTATTCCAACCGTGAGTTATTTGGGGGAGAAACGAGAACGCGCACACATACCGAATAACTTACACCTGGCTTGACCTAGCCGCCTCAACTCATCTGCGCTCAGCATTAGTGAAACGTGTTTTGCATGTTTACTTTGACCAGGCTTGGTCAACCGCGTGTGTCGTCACTTATCTTGGATCTACTTACTCTGGTTTTGTGAAATAGGCCCCTGGTCAATGAGAAAGTCCACTTTCCACGTTTTCATATCAACCTAAATGAAGGAGAAGATGGATCAGTCTGATTCTTTTTAAAATAAATCACACCTCTTTCATAAGGCTGCCTTGATTTTGAACTTACGCAATGTGGGTGTGACAGAAGCTGGAACGGGAGAATACGTGCAACACAGAAGTGCGAAACTGAAACACGCAAAAGAAAGCTTACGAATGATTAACGTGCAAAGGGGTGAATTCATTAAGAGAACCCCTAAATTTCCCTGCTAAATATCCCTGCCTTCTTCATACAATTACGGTGTGAAAGTTAAAAGTTGGCAAAATGACCTGAGCCCTTACTTCTCTTAGATTTATTAATTTAATTTATCCAAAACAACTTACATGTGTCAGTTATATTACAAGTGCCACTGTCCCCCTGCCTTGCACAAGGGCACAACTGTGGAACTCGTGAAATGAATCCAAAAGTTTTCAGGCTTCACCACAGTAGCGCTGTTTTCAAATCCTGCATAAATGTGTGCATAGGATTATGAGTGTTTTCACGACACACAGGCATCCTTAAACATTCTGTGAAATTAAGTCCATGGTAGAATTTGAAGGATGCTTAACATTGGAACGGTGTGTCGGCAAGATTCGATGACACACCTTTCTGTAAAAAATAAGCTTTGAAGGATCCTTCCTGGTGTTTGAGGGACGGCCATGTCTATCGTCCATTTGACTTGTCATTAATAATTTTGTTTTTACATTATATCCATACCAATTAAAGCCTTTCCTAAACTGATCGACAAACGTACCAACGAGCTCCAGACGCCTCTGATGATGGCTGCCGCAGGCAAAAACCTGTTTTGTGTCCAGTGTCTTCTTGAGGCAGGAGCAGACCCCAACAAAATCAACGATGGAGGAGAATCACCTCTCTACTTAGGTATCCCTTTTACAAGAATATTGAGACGCTAATCAGGCCATGAATGACTTGATAAATCTGTACTTATCTATCTCTGAACAAATCCATCCTTTCCAGCTTGTGAAAGATCAACTCAGGAAATGGTGCAGGTGCTACTGATGTTTGGAGCCAAGGTCTCACAAGCCAGCGTGATTGGAGAGACACCATTACATATAGCCGTGCAAAACCAAAATCTTGGTATCTGCAAGCGTCTAGTGACAGCTGGAGCAAATCTAAGAGCCAGGAACACCTATGGCATTGAACCACTATTCGTGGCTGCTCAGATGGGAGGCCCAGAAATATTGAACCTCCTCATTGAACATGGTTAGTTTCAGCAGTATTTAGATCGCACTGGTCAAACAAGACCACATGCGGTTCATGATAAAATTGGTCGAGCAATTTCTCAAATAGCCAAGTGAGGCTTTCAGATGTATTATAACAACTACTCTCATTTACATTTCTAAGGAGCGTATACTGACTGTCAAGCTATGGATGGAGCAACACCTTTGTTTGAAGCATCCAAGAATGGCCATGAAGAGGTGGTGATGCTGCTTCTGTCTAAAGGAGCAAATGTAAACAAAACAACCAAAGCAGGACTAACTCCTCTACACATCGCTTCAAAGTATGGACATGCTAGGTTGGTAGTTTTGAATTCGGAACTTGAATAGCTTCAATCAAAACATTTTTTTAAAAAAAAACAGCACCAGTGCAGTTTAACTGCAACCAAACATTTAAGGTAAATTATCTGTTTTAATACAGCATAGTTTTTCATGTTTTTAATTTTCATTGTGTCTTTGTGCAGAATTGTGTCCTTATTGATTCCACATACAGACAGAGCGATCATGCTAGAGAGTGGCATTAGTCCACTCCATCTTGCAGCAGAACATGACCGAGAGGCAATCTTGGAGATTCTCATCAATGCAGACTTTGACGTCAACACGTTGCTGAAGTATGACCACTCCCAGATCTATGATGACCGGTGCAGCTCGGCCCTCCACTTCACTGTACGCAACAGCAACATAGACGCAGCCTCAATGCTGCTGGAGGCAGGTGCTGACCCCAATCTGGATATTTTCAATCCTCTGCTGGTAGCCGTGAGACAGGGAAATTTAGACATGGTCTCTTTGCTGGTGGAGTATGGTGCCAATGTGAACGCTTGTGTGCCAACACTCCCCACTACCTTTCCTGGGGCTCTGCTCTTTGGTATGAAGCACACACTTATCCTCAAGTTCCTGCTGGACAATGGATGTGATGCCAACGCCTGTTTCCCATGTGTTTATGGAGACAGCCCACATCCTCCCATTAAGAGCCGGCTTACTTCTAGGGATGAGCTGGACCTTGATGAAATTTCTCGAAGCGAAGCTGCACAGGTTATTATTTCTTTTTTTGCCAAAGGCTATTTTCACCCCGTTACAAATGTTTGTACCAGTGTATTTGTACCAGTGCATGAACTAGGCTACACAACAAGTTCCTGAAACATCCCTTTAGACTCATTTTAGGCTATGTTAGCTTAGCCTGGCTAGAGCCTACCACTTCTCAAATGAGACGTGTCTGGCAACCAGACTTTCATGTTCTCATATTTGAAAAAAATGCCCAGATCCGTTCATTGGGCGCCACGGATGTCTATCAAATGCATCTGTCCATAGCTCATCATCGTCTTGCTTTCCCCCCTGTTCTGTGATTGGTCCCCTACCTCAGGCAAAAATTAGGACAGTAGTTTCCAGACTGCCTTAGCAGCGTGAATTAAATCACTGTGCAAGGCAAGATGGGAACACCCTGGATAACACTACAGTAGCTAGTAATAGTTAAGATTATTAAAAAGACAACTATCATTGGATGAATTGTAGAAGCTAACTGTTGCAAGTTAACACAACTACAAATATATGGCATAAAGTTATCTCTGAATTTCGTTTGAGAATTGCTTTCTTAGTGGTTTCTTCTCCAAATTGCCTTGCCCTTCTCTGCAGAGATGTTGGTATACATACCCAGATTACACACTTATCCACCTTATGCCATAAACTGGAAATCTGTCCGGTTTTCATCTTCCGTTCGTTTAGCTTACGTTTTGGCCTCAGCATGGATATACTACATAATATACAACCGATAGAAAATATAAGAAGTTTACTTTTATACGCGTTATGATATGTTAAGCACTGTCAACCGTCATGTTAAAATCGATACAACACAGCTTCGCCGGATATAGAAAACCGTTTTCTGAATACTGAGGTGTCATGGCGACGCCCATTGTTGGCTAAGGAATATCGTGGATACATAGGAATGTAAATACCGGCAGCCACTTTTCTCAACCGCCCTGGCCAAAATGCTTCTCACTGGAATCAAACCCCAGACTTCCATGTGCCACACCATAGTGCTAACCATTCATTTATCTGATTCCACATACTGTTGAAAGTTTGCAGGCAACTTTAAAGTTTCTATACCTGTCTGTCATAATCATGAGATTGCTGTGAATTAACAAACTGACTGTTGTAGGCCTATGTATTTACTGAACAAAGATTATGAGATTAAAACACGACATCTCCACCAGAAAAGTTATTAGAAAAGATATTAATGGAGAAAGCTTTCAGAATTCTTCACTTTCTGCTGACGAAAAAACAAATGTCTGCTATGTTTTTTTTGTGTATGCGCATTTGTTGTCGCAATAGATATTTTATACAGCCTATGGTTGTCACTTATTATACAGGGTGTGAATAGCCCAGCTGTGTGGCCAAGTCTAATTGTACCAATGGTGCAAACAGTCACTAACCAAGCCCTTTGTACAACCTGCCTTTGTCTTGGTCTTCTCAACATATCAAGAGAGGACCATGCGGGGGGTGATACAATCAATTACGCTGCAAATGATCAGACGAGTGACAGAAGCACCTGGCATAATTAGATTTCGCTGCTCTGTGGACCAGCAGTCTCCTCGTACTGTAGTTTGAGAAATGCGGAAGTAGGTGGTGATCAGCACACCATCAGCACATCATCAAAAGCTGATGATGGGCTCTGACCTAACCAGACAACACAGTGCATACTGGGAATAATTATTTGATTTGGCAGAACGTGGTGATACAGTATGACAAAACATTTTTAAGATCTATCCAATCTGAATTAAAGACAATTTAATATTTTAAATATTAACATTTATTTGAATAAAATGTATTTCTTTCTAGAAAAAGTGATTAAGAACCCACCGCCAACCTGAACAAGACATTTTCACTGACAGAACTGCAGCTTGATGGATATTATTTACTTGATGGATACTATTTTTCGGATCATTCCCTGTGAACCGTAGAGATAGTTGTTTGTTAGAATCCCAGTGGATCAACAGTTTCTGAAAGACCAGCCTGTCTGGTATCAATAACCATTCCAGGTTCAAAGTCACTATGCTTCCCAATTCTGATGCTCAGTTTTAACTTCTGCTCACCTGCATTTCCCAAAACCAGATGCTAACCTGTTAGTAACTTAGTTGGTTGGCAATGGGATATTGCATTGCAACCAACAAAGTTGCTAACACGTCCCATATCGGCTCAACCCAGTGAGCGTATATCTTTAGTGGTTTATTGTATTTGGGTGAATAAGTGGATTTATGTTCTTCCTAACTGATCATTTATCCTTTCTGTACAGTTCTGTGAGATTATAGCGGATCCCCTTTATACCTCTTGGGCAGGACCTATAATTGACTGTCTCCTTGATTACACCGGTCCGGTGAAACTGTGTTCTAGAATCACAGAACTTCTTGAGAACAACAAGGACTGGGTGCACATCAAAGAAAAATCAAGTGAGTACAGTGACTTACTTTCCAGATACTGTACCATTTCAGACATTTGAGATTAACTGCACAATATTAAAAGCCAATTTATAGGCCAGGCGACAAGTGTCGCTCGACAAAATATGATGTGAAAGTGACTGTTAAGGTGTCCACCATCAAAATACTGTAAATGCTGCATATGATTAGATATCAATTCAGTTCTGCTGGAGTTTGACTTCTGTTGTGTGTTGCAATGATCATGTGTGGGTCAGTTAACTTTTATTTTGCAGTGGTGTTCTTAAAGGGATATTCCACCATTTGGGGAATTACACTCATTTTCCACCTCACCTTGAGTTAAACAATTGATTTTTACCTTTCTCCAATTCACCCAGCCATTCTCTGTCTGGCGATACCACTTTTAGCTCTGGCCTAGCATAGATCATTGAATTGGATTAGATCATTAGTATCTCGCCTGCTAGCATCACATTTAAAAGATTTCTGGTAATTTTTCTAATTTAAAACTTATCTCCTCGAGTTAGAAAGTGAAATAAGACCAACTGAAAATGAAACGTAGCGACTTTCTAGGCTGATTGTACATGGAACTATACTCTCATTCAGGCATAATAAGTCACTAACCAATTTGTCTGCTACAACTCAACATTGTTGTTGAAAGTTAACTTACGAGGACTATTTCCAGGTGCTGCATGACATCATTGTGCTGCTGCGCCCATGGTGTTCCTTGATTATTACGCTGGATTGAGAGTATAGTTCTATGCAAGGCTGGAGCTAAAAGTGGTATCGCCAGACTCAGAGAACGGCTGGATGAACTGAAGAAAGGTAAAAAATAAATTGTTCAACTGAAGGGGAGGTGGAAAATGAGTAATTCCCCAAATGGTGGAATATCCCTTAAACCTCAGAATTGTACGTTTTTGTCATGCTGAATCCCAGAACACCTTTGTGAATCTGTTTAAGAGTTTTCATAGGACATTCTTAAGAGCACATTTAAGAAAGTTCTTAGGAAGATATTGGTGAATGAGGCCCAGTGATCTTAAATGTCCTTAAAACATTCAGAGCCACCCGCCTGCCTGATGCATCTGTGCCGAGTGAGGATCCGTCAGCTGGTGGGAAGGCAGAGACTGAGGAGAATGACCAGCCTTCCTCTGCCTGGACGACTCATCAAGTACCTGTTCTACGACAACGGAGAATTTGAGAATCTCTAGTCTTACTTTTTTGATTGAGTGTGTGTGTCTCTTAAGCACTGTCTTTAATTCAATAATTTAAACAACAAAAGCTTGATTATTCACAACTTTCCCGAACTCTGACCTTTCCCATTTTTGATTCTTGCGTCACATCTGTCTACCACTCCACTGTGTTTACATTTATACTGTAGCTAACTGCTTAGTGAGTGGTTTGGAGACGACTCAAATCTGTGAATTTTATAAAAAATGATTGCTGGTTGTGTGCCAATAGTTAATCAAAAAGCGGACAGAGGTTTGCCATGGTACTAATAACCTGTAGAGAAACTAATGTCTAATGGCCAAGGATTTTTTAGGTTAACTGGTTTATAGCTAGTAAATTTAGTTCAACAATCTAACTGGTGGTGCTATGAAGCAGAATGCCGAGGCAGAAATCCTGGCTCCAGAGACTAAATAAAAGTCCTGCCATATATTCTTTCCACCTGTGTGCTAAACACAGGTGATATCACTAATTATCTGATCTACCTGGCTGCTAATTGAATGAACTGGTTTACTAAATGGTTGGATCAAATACTTGGCAGGACTTTTTGCTTTCTGAACCCGGGATGTCCGCCTTTGAGCAGAAGGTTAACTTGTTGGCTGTGTTCCAGTACGAGGAAGTTGTTATGTTCTCTGATTTATTCTACTTTGTCTTTTATGTAGGGGTGTAAAAAATAACCGATACATATCGATATTCGTTTTTAACCTGTAAAAGACGACTACATCGATGCATCAAGCCTCGTTTCGAATTTTTCATGACATGAATCGGTTATTGTTTCGATTTAAAAGAAACAAATCGGTTCACATTCGCAAACGTTTCTGACTTGACCGTCTCTTATGAAATACTCGATTTCCTGGCCTGGTGCGTGGCTGTGTGCATCCCAATTTTGATTTGAGAACAATGACAGCCTCTCATTGGTCAAAGATGGCATAGCCTATCACGTTCTTCTATCCATTCCAACGAAACGTGCCCTGGACGTGCCTGAAGGAATGACATGCTAGTCTTCCTCAGAAAAGATTTCTGACAACTCCGAACCTATATTCAACGCGCCGGCGAAACTTAAATCCAAAGTTTGGTAGTCGTTTGGCTTTTTCAAAAGAGAAGGTCTCTTTATATGGCTCTGGTTCTATCTCTCCCGTTGTCAAGCGGGCATATCCCAGGATTCTGATTAACTTTAACTTTGAAAGATCGCTACTTTTATAGCCTACATGGCATCCAACTAGCTACAATCCACCTCCGTCATATGCTACAATGTTACTATGGTTCTGCACGTCTGTATTTCAGCTTGGATGCAACGTGACAGTTCATTTAAACTTCGCAACGAGTTTGGCGAATTAATATTCAAGTGTGATACGGGAACTACTTCAAAGGTAGCAGGTTATACGAAGTTAATGGCCACCCCATCAGCCAATCAGAGAAGAGAATTCCATTGTTGAGGGAGATAAGCAGAGAATCATTTATTCTTTTACATGAGAAAAGGCCAAGGGCAAAGCACTGCTTTATTTTCGTTTGTAACGACACCTCTTTGGTCTTTAATTTTTTTATGCAACATATACAGAGATATGTGTTTCTTCTGTTTATTTCTTTATGGTGTCCTCAGTGTGTGCCATTACTAAAATAGCCTATTATATGAAAAACCTCACCTTTTCACAATAAAATGTTTTGTCATGTTCATACATCAAGTTGTTTGTCCTATTGATAACCATTAATAACTTGATCATGTAAAATGTGCACAATTGTAAAGTGAATGTGCACAATGAAAAATAACTTTCAGAATGCTTTCGATTATTGAACCGCATCGAATTGCATCGAATCGCATCGAATTGAATCGTACCGAATCGTTTGCTATTAACATGTATCTTTTTTTGAATCGTATCGTGACAATGTATCTAGATGCGAATCGTATCGTCTTTCACATGAGAGATTCACACCCCTACTTTTATGTCTTTGAACTATTCTATTTGTCATGATATTTATATTGTGTTCACAGGTTTAAGAGGTTGTTGTGGGGAAAAAATTAAGAAACATAATGTTACGGTTTTTGTCAGGTGTTTTTGTGCTGTGTCTTGTTTTGGTTAAATGGTTTTTAGGGGAAAGTTTGATTTTGACCTGGAAATTTGTTTAGGGATTTGAGTATGTAGTAATTATAATAATACTACTACTACTAATAATAATAATAATTATAATAGCCATATGTTTGATTCACATAGTGCATTTCTGAAACGTAAGGCAAAGCAAAACAAAAAAAACAAGAATGGAGGGGGTATGGGGGGCCTTGGGGGGTGTAAAGGATCAGCAGGTCACAGAGGTAAGGAGGAGTAAGCATTGGCCACCTTCACCACCAGTAATGCCACGGCATACATTACATTATCTAAGATTACACTCTGTAAACATCTGCGCCAAATAGCTTATCATCACGACTTGGTGAACAGAGTCTTTACCAATGAATAGAATAGAATAGAATATATACTTTTTTGATCCCGTGAGGGAAATTCGTTATTTAAAATATATATAATTGATATATAATATACTCATCTCGCTGGACTGAACAGTTTGTGGGCTGTTGCATAAAGAAATGAATTATGGAGATGATCTTCTTCTCGGTGAACCAAAAGTTACTCCATTGTTAATGTTAAATATGTCTCCTTTCATGGTAGTGTCAAGCAGTGACATTACAAACAATAATCATACAAGTGACAACAAGCAGGAGTGGAGACTTCAACACAAAGAGGACATACGATCTGAACATATACAGTAGTTCTGTCTGCTTTTCTGCTGTTCAGCCCAACAATAGTGTCAATGTGAAATTTGACTTCATTCTTGAAAGCAATAAAACAAACCCCGCAATACCCTTCACCATTCCTAGAGATTGGCATGGAGTACTTTCCATAATATCGTCTCTCAATGGAAATCAAACAGCTATTATGCAAATAAAACTGAAATAAAACCGTGACAATCTCTAGTTTGAAATCTAATGGTTTATTTCTTAGATTTTAACTGTTCTTTTTAACTGTGACAATGTCCTTCAAATACACAACATACATATATGACCCTGCAAAGCAAAATCAGTCACTTGTCGCGCGACACTAATTTGAGAAAATCCACAATAAACAAACTTCCAGGTTAAAATGTTGAATTTGCCGTTTTCTCATAATTCGACAGAATACAGTCTACAGTTTCACATCGTGAACTCATTTCACGGAAAAACATACGTTTGGACTGTTCAACCCAGTGAAGATTCAACACATTAGCAGTCAGTTCCGATGTCCACGCCGCTTAAAAAGTTGCTTTCTTCTCTTCTGACATATCGTGACGGGAGAACCATGTCATCTTTGGATGTGGTTATCTTAGCGATAGTTTCTGTAATACCTTTGATATACTACACTGTTAGACATTTCAGCAATTTCTACAGTATATTACTGCAAAGCACACAGTAATATACTGTGAACGACATAAACAGTAAATTACTGTATTTAGAACAACATTCTGGTGATCGGAGCCGTGCATTTTTGAAATATGCGGTAGGCTACCAGGTTTTTGAAAGGTGCGGTAGCTTACTGTAGGTTTTTTTTTATTTATTTTTTTTTAACCGCCGTTATCTCTCCAGTTGAGTGAGTCGACGTCTACATCTACCCACCAGTCGGTGGAGGTTGATGCAGAAGAAGTCGACAACAGTCAACTATTTTCTCCTGAAGTTGGAAAGGTAAACCACATCTAATGGACCAAATCTTGTCGTGTTGAACACCTAAACATAGATTTTATATACTATATGTTGTGTTTTGTCTGCTTGTACAGTAAACTATCGCCTAGTCCGACGTCTCCCTAGTTTAGCTAGCTGCTATTATGGATTCTGGACATAAAAAATATCCCCGTGTTGTTAATTCCTCTTCAGTGACACGCCCATTCATATTTAATTGGAAGTAAGTCGACGTTGTCTGTTTATTTTACAGTCTGGTTTGACCGCATTTAGTTCCAGCTGGTTACTGCTATCTAGCAGCTATATTAGCCTAGCTATCTGGTGTTAGCTGCACAGGCTGCATCGCTAGCCTTGTTAGCCTGCACGATGTTTTGCTGTAAGCTTTGTCCCCACCAAACCGCGAGTTTGAAAAACGTCTAGATGCTTATCAAAATGCATACAAGTTTGGCGAATTTCAGATTTCAGTGTGGCATACAGGAGTGTCCAGGTAATTTCAGGACATCGGTGTCGCCTTCACCACTAATCTCGACGTCACGCAGTGGCAATGTCCGGTGTAAAGTTCAAAGATGTGATTTCGTGTCCGAAAATATCTGTGTGCGCTCCGCTCATCCTTTACTACTTTCAAAACCATCAGGACAGCAGCAAGATTCGTAGCCTACTACGGGAGATGGAGACCACAGGAAGTAATCAGTTGGCGATTGGAGTTATGCTTCTAATGATGAACTACTTTAAGGAAAAGAAGGAGTTCATCTTGATGCTAGCAGATGTAAGTAGAAACACAATCAGAATGATACGTTTTACATAGTAGTTACAATGTTGTTATATTGTAGCACTGTACTTATATTTTTAAGGTATGTGCGACAGCAAAATTCAGTCGAGAATGATCTGGATCTTCCAGTGACCCCCGATTGATCATTATAGGTAAGTGAGTGTTAAGATATCTATGTTTTCTGAGTTTTTACAGCTACTAATGTAACAGGCCGGCCAATCTGGTGTTTGACATGATGAATAGATGACGATCAGAATTGTCACTAGTTGGCAGTCTCGCCAGGCCTCGGTAGGTCTGGGTCACTTAAACAGCACATATTTCATAAAATACTCTCTCTCTCCTTTTTTTTGTAAAAAAAAGCAGGGGTTTTGATGAAAGCTTGAGTTAAGTAAGATAGGCATAAATAGTACACAACTAGGAAACTGATAGGATTGAAAACAAGGTTTTTATTTTAAAATAAAGTATTCAAGGACCAGTTGTTTGATGTGTTCAATTTGTTACGTTTTTTTTTCATCTTCTAAGTATTTTGTACATATATGTAGGTATCATTTTATTCAGCAAAATGTTGAAACTCACCAGCTTTTGACTGGCTCCTAAAAAATGCATAGAGCCTCCCCTTAAAAGGCCTACTTACTAGACTGCATACTGCAGATGAGATAATGTTCTAAATACTGCTTATTATTCCATCGTTCAGGGAATACTTTACTGGAATCATTCAAATGGATGGTTACAATTGAGGGGAAGGTAGCCATTCAGTTGGAGGAGAACCTCAACTTTGTTGATGCACTGTCGGCATACTTCGCCAGCTACTATGTCTTCAACTTAGAATATGAGGAGCCAGCATGTGCAACTCTGGAGTTGATACAGAGGTAAGGAAACATGTCTTGTTAAAAAATTAAGTACAGTATGATTGTCATTATCAATGATTGTACGAAAGTCAACTTTTGAGGTTGATAAAACTTTTCCATTAAATTTCTTCTAACACCTATTTTCACATTTAATGTTCTATGTTCTGTGACTGCTTTGCTTAGATTCTTCTTATTCTTCGCAAGACTGGACAGACAGTGAAACGAAAGGCAGAAACCATCAGCAGCCGAGTGGTGTCATTCATCTCAAAGCTTACCGAGTTTGAGGGGATGAACAGCGACTAGGTAAGAAATCACAAACATGCATGGACACAATAACATGTAATTAAAATTCAAATATTGCACCTTTGACATTCTAAGGAACAGAACCTTGTTTGTGTTCTCTTGTCTTAGTTTCCATGGATTCTCCACGCTGCCTGACTTGTCTGTAGTGTTGCTGCTTGTAAGTTTGATCTTGTGTGTGTGTGTGTGTGTGTGTGTGTGTGTGTGTGTGTGTGTGTGTGTGTGTGTGTGTGTGTGCGTGCGTGCTTTTTTTAACTATTGAAATGCAAAAAAATTATTGTTTTGAAATGCAAAAAGAAAATGTATTTGGGCCAAAATCTTTTGAAAATTGAAAAAATAACAAATACCAAATAAAACATAAACAGATAAGAAACTAAGTATATACTGATGTACATGTTTTTCCTGTAGTACCTTTGCTCTTGTGTTTAAATGTCGCTTGAATATGTTTAAATGAAAATGTATATGTTTGATCTGTTTAAATGATATTTGTGTCACAGTTTCTTATGAAATTATTTAATAAAAATATGAAAATGTTCAAAATTGGTGTGTGAATGGCTATATCTGTGTTATATATAAATATAGATAAGAACTGAGAACTGCACAGTACTGCAGGCCTAGACCTGTAGCTGAAGACCTACAGTAATGAACTGTATACAGAAATACAGTAGTGACTAGTGATACTGTATATTTGGATTACAGTAGCTGTCAACCTACAGTAATATACTGTATACTGAAATACAGTAGTGCTACTGTTTATATGGATTACAGTAGCTTACTGGCAACCGTGCTGCCAGTAAACTACTGTAAAAAACCTTGAAAATGTCTAACAGTGTATACATATTGTTGGAAAGCTTAGTTTATGGCCATTCATGTGAGCACAATAACTTAATTTTGTAGATTTTACCAAAGCGACTGGTTTCGCTTTGCAGGGTCACATATGTTTACAAGTTACTGTTTTTTTTTTTTTTTTTTAACATCGTGCAACAGTTATCCATACATTTTTTGTTTGTTTGTTTGTTTACAGCAGACAGCAGTTAGTTACATTCCTTCTTGTTGATCCTCAAAGTCAAAAAACAAGATGCTCAAACTACAGTACTAAATGTAATATTTTTAATTCTGTATAATGATAACTTCCTTCCTGTTATGTAGCCCCTTGGATGTATGGAAAGGTGTGCTAGAAAAATGTGAAAAATAAATCATTTCAAAAGTCTGAGTGAATAAAAAAATTAGAAAGCATGACATGAAAAGATGACAGAAAGCAGATGTAAGCAGCTCCTGAATCATTGTTTATGTACAATATGTGCATATCATGTACAGTATTTGAAACTGTAAAATAAATATTAAATAAATTATTTGTGACTATGAAAATGATTTGTACAAGTAATTGTCACCATTACAAATATTCACTACACTTACAAATCTATTCTATGGGTGAAATGGAGTGGAGATGATATCAGTATCAAAAAAGAAGTTAATACTGTATCTCGAGTTACCTTAGCTTTGGTTTTATTAAAGGACAGGGCAAGTTTAAGCCAGAATGTGTCATTTGTGGTGAGAAGCTAATGACAGCATGAAGGCAAATAAAACAAAAGACCTAGACTATTGTCACGCTGTGGACATTTTTGAGAGGAAAAAGCAGCTGCCAATAGCAAAAGATCCACAGACATCAGAAAAGCACTTGAAAGAACAGGCGGCGATTTACACAGAGCCAAAATGAATCATTTGACCATTCACAATTAATTGCAAAAAAAGCCTTTAAAAACCCCAAAAACATTATATAGGAGAGAAGCTAGGTAAACTTGTGTTCACCCGAGTGAAAACATTTCCACTCTCTGACTGACTACACTGTTAAAGACAGACTCGAGAATGGCTGCAAATTGCATTACTGTAACTGCATGAAACTGCACGAAAAGCTAAGAAAAATTCCTTTCGCCATTCATTTGGATGAAACCACAACCATGTCAGATGAATCCATCATCATACAGTATATGGAACACATTGACTGATGAACTGAAACATGGCATTCTTATGTTTACTAATAGCTAAAACAACAACATATTTTATGTCTGAGTAGACTGACCTACAACAATCTTTCCGTATGTTCTGACAGTTGATTCGGACCGCCGACGTGGTGTGTGCATTCCGTGTCTTTTCCTCCTCTCTTTAGGTTGGCTGTCACTATCATCACACCTGACATCTCATCCCTGGCAGGGGGGTTGAATACTTTTGCAAGCCACTGTTAGTATCTTATATCCAGGATAGCAAATAAAACTGATTTTCTTATCAAACCACACTGGGTTAGGGCCTCCTGGTTGACCCCTGGCAGTGGCGGTTGCTGCTCATTGGAATAGGGGAAGCTCTGATAAAAATGGTCAACTATTAAATTAATATTATTGCTGCTGTATTGTTATTTGGGGGGGGGGGGGGGGGGGGGGGGGGGGGGGGAATATATCCTAAAACAGAATAAACAGTAGCCTATAGACGACGCCGGATTCGTCAGATACGTAGGGTAGACATTGCAGCTGGCTTGGTTAGATTAGAACTAAGCTTACATTTTACCAGTTCATTTTGGGGGGTTAAATATGCTATTTGGTAGCCTACTAGAGTTAAAGTGCGTGACTATTATACGTTCATATGCCTTGCTGTTTTATTTGGAATCTCCCATGGTGGGGAATGCTATCAAATAGCTTATAAAATTCAGCAATTTAGCCAAGCAACACAGTTATTATAGCGAGCTATGTGGCTAGCCTACAACTTAGCCTAAATACACAACTGAAACAAATGCAAATCACTAACTCTGTAACTCCACATTACGGTTTTATTGATAGGATATGTTGTGTACAACATGCAATAGAATTAAAAATTTGAGCCTTGCCTCTCGAGTTCACCTGCCAACCCTGTAAGGTTCCATAACTTTCACGCATCCCTGAAACCAGAGCCCGTCTCTGTTGAAACTTCCTGTGCAATCGCGAAATATGCTTGTCAATCAAAAAAAATGACGGTTCCTCCAATCATCATACAGAAGCTCGGCATCCGAGCCATCCCACTGTCCCATTCACCCCCAGAGAGGCCGGGCTTCCCTGGATATGACGATTTTGCGGCGTTTATCCAATATTAATCTAGCTTTTCCTGCACTAAGACCAGCCCACTCCGTAGTGCCATCGAAGTCCAGTGAGGCCGAGCCTCTATGGGGATTTATACACAGCAATGCATTAGACGTGCGAAATCGCGATAGATGACAGGCAAAACCTTGTTGCAAAACGAAACTATAACGATATAGCCATGAAGTTGAACATGTTTTAGCATGTTCTAGTTGGAATATTAGGCTTGCTAATGTAGCTCATAATAGGCATTATTTCATGCAATTTTCCGTGATATTTTAGAGGAGGCTGAGCCTCCCCTGCACTCAATGAGCAATCGCCTCTGACCCCTGGTATAGTCTGATAGATACAGCTCTTACAGTACTTTGGTTTGCACCACCACATGCCAAACTTCAAGTGATTACAATATTTATAACTGTGCAGATAATCTAACCCTCAATTTATGGTCTGATACATGCACAAAACACACATTATATTGCAGTTTCAGGATAAGCTTGTTGCTGTGTTCACTCATAAATTTAGCTACAGTGTTTACTAAATACAGCTGTTATGAATCCTGTCTCTCGTCTGTGTTTTACGATGAGAATGAATATATTAATGTCAAGTCAGTCTTCTTTTCAGCTGGCAGCAGAACAAATTGACTAGGTCATCCACTATAAATCTGATATCAAATGGTCCTCAAAGGTTCCAATGACGCACATTCGAGATTCACTAGAAGCCAGTCTTAAGACAGGAAGCAAGTGTGGAGGAGGTAAGCAACTGTGGAGGAGGGAAAAGCTTCCATCAAATGTAAGTTAATAATTCAGCTGTTTGCTTTTGATAATTTCTACAATTTTTGGAAGCAACTGGACCTAAGATTGCACAATGTAATTGCTGTATTGTATTGCAAGGTAGGCAAGCTCTTAAACTCTGTGTGTGTGTGTGTGTTTGTGTGTGTGTGTGTGTGTGTGTGTGTGTGTGTGTGTGTGTGTGTGTGTGTGTCTGATTGTGTGTGATCTGTACTGTACTATTGCTGCAAAACAAATAGCCCCATTGGGGGACAAATAGATGACTGTAGATCTCAAAAAATAGATATGGATAATACCCCTTGTTGACAACATTTCTTTCTTTATGAACAGATACTTATTCAATTTTAAACTGTATCATTTAATTAAATGTTCTTAAATGTTTTGATAATGTTATTGAACAGATAATAGGCCTACTTAATAAAGCAATTAAAACTGCAGCACTAATTTAAAAATCTCGACCTTGATACTTCTCAAAAATAAGATGACACACAAACAATATAGCATCTGTGACAACAAACTATTAAATTAAGTTGAATTGGCTTCATTTGGAACTTAGCTCAACCAACACCCACAACCCATATTCCAAGCTACTTAAACTCTAACTAAATGTAAACATGGGGGTGATGTGCTTCTTGTGGCATCCTGCATCCTTATAACTGCATTGCATTATTCTGTCCTGCATTACATTTTGGACCGAAATCAGAATGTCTGCTAAACCTGGTGGTGATAAATTCATAAGTGAATTGCCAGGTCATTCATCGGCTATAAATATCAGCCAGTATGTTAGTAAGGTCAAATGTTTTGTATGTTTGGAAATGCTCCTCCTAAACCCTGCTACAGAATATGATTTAATGCACTTTCATTCACTGTTGAACAGAGAGTCCACCTATTTTTTTTTAATTTTGCTAGATTCATCATGGCCACCATGGCAGCAGCGACTATGGCTGATCAAGCTTGTGAGGACTACAGCATCTACAGTGGCTTGTCCGATGGTGAACTGATTCAGCTGGCAATTGAACGCAGCTTGAGTGATATCTGCAGCTCTCCCTCAGAGACCTCACAGAGGTCATCTTATTCACCAGCTGCAGAAAGCCAAGCTATGCCCTTTCAGCATGAAGCTATGACAACATCACTAGAGCTGCAGCAGGAAAATCACAGAGCTCTGAGACAAACAGCTTTAAACACTCAGAACATCCCTCCTGCTGCCAACCCACATCCAACCACCAATCTACCCAGGTAGTACTCAGATATACAACTGTTCCATATGCACAACTCTGTAGTGAAATGCTATAGATTTTAAAGGCATCCTACACAGGCAAGTTTCATTTAACCTAATATACAGCTTCAAAGTCATTTTGAACATGGAGAATCACATTGCTTTCAGCGCTCCACAGGCAGAGAACTAGCCTTGCAATTTGGCTCCAAAACAAATGCAGTGTCTGGAGGAGCCTAAAACTGTGACAAGTATACTACACTATAAACACTCTGCGACTCTATAAAATGTATAGATTGCACAATTGCACGCGCACACACACACACACACACACACACACACACCACTTGAACTTGAATTGCTGTTGTAGAGGCTGACTTTAATGTAACATCTTTGGCATATCTGTTGCTTCTGTTTAGCCAAAACTGGACAGAGAGTTCACATAACTGTGCTGGAGACGGAGCCAAGGTGCATTATTGGAAGAGAGGCCATAATGGAAGTTTGCAAGCTAGATTGAAACCCGTGGAGTAAGGAGCCCTACATTTTCATTATTCAAATACAATTCAGTTAATGAGTGTTGTAATAGCACTACATCACAACTAAAATGGATAGTTCTGGTCCTTGATTATGATTGGCTAAATCACATTCGATGCCACTGTAAAAGCCAACAAAACCATACTGTATACCTTGACTGCATTTCATTCTGTAGTAATGCGCTACCACAACTTACACACAAAAGTTAGCGGCAGCGTCTCGATGTTGCACGTCTCATTGAGAAGTGGTAGGCGCTAGGCAGGCTAAGGGTTTTAGGCACTCTGCTTGAGTGTAATTATACAACAGTTGGTGCCGGTATGGTGTACATTTCAGGACTAACTGTAATTCCGTAAACTTGACAGCGGAGACCTGATGCCTTTCATTATGCATTCCAGAGTGGGACTTTTCTCCCCTAGTAAATCACTTCAACGTGAACACTACAGGGGTGGGGTCTTTATAACCTCACGTTTGACAATTAAGTAGCAAGCATATAGACCACAGCAATTATTAAGCACATAAACCCTAACTGAACTTGGCTCTATATGCTCTGGCAACAGTGGACACCAACACTTAGAGTGGAACTATGCTTGGGGATGGAGGATGTACAAAGAAAAATCTAAATAAACGATAGAAAAAAAACACAACTTGATGTCTTTAACCTTAGTTGGTAGTTGAACTGTTGGATAAAAGTAATAAGGAGCCTGTGATCGTGGAGTTGGTCAAAGATACACCCACGGTTGTGGTTACCTATGGGATTCGGACAAACCACAACCGTGGGTATATTCTCGCCAACCCAACGAACATGATTACCATATTGCTTAGTTATACAACAGTTACATCCTGTCAAATTAATGAATTTCTAACTGGACAAGAGGCATTCCAGAGTGGGGATATCCTTAGACATTTACACTGACACTCTTCATCCACCCATCAACCCTGTATGTAAACAATTTAGAGTTAAATGTACTAAAAAGTATGTTTGGTCTTACAGGGGCATGTCTGCTATACTCTCAGCCATCTGGAGGAATGATGCTCCAAAACTTCTTGAAGTATTGCAGCAACAGCCTTCTGACACTCTGAGTATACCAAACAAAAAAGGCTGGATCCATTTACATTATGCTGCATACTATGGTTATGAGGAATGTTTGAAAGTGCTAGTGAAAGGTACGATTAAGAGACCATATTTGAGGCTATACATATCAAATGATCTGTTTCTGTGATGCTTATTCTGTATGAGTGAAATAATATCTTGGTATAAGTGCATCATGACAAACCGGTTGTTTCTCAAAGTCAAGGATCCTCAAGTCTCCTTTATTCGAAGACGATCAGATTGTTTAGCATGCGCAAAACGCACAATGGGCAGACTAATGAGTGTGCAGGAAGTTGCAGGTGTGCGCTACTGAAATCCATACCTCCTGCCCTACTCCTTTTTGAAAAACAATGAATGTTGCACTTTCATACTTCCACATCAATAAAATAAATGATACACTTTGATTTGTTTGCTACAACTGTACAGGGCAGTAACCATTAAGAAAACCTTTATAGAAAAAAGTTTTATAACTGGCTGACAACCTGGTCTAAGAGGGTTAAATTTCCCGGCTCAATACCCCTGCCTTCTTAACACAATTACGGTGTGAAAGTACAAAGTTGTCAAAATTACCTACATATATTCATTTCATTTAGCAGATGCTTTTATCCAAAACAACTTCATATGTATAACATGTCAATTATATTACAAAGCCCACTGTCCTCCTGCCTTGCTGGGCACAACCGTGGAAGCTGGAAAATGAACCCACAACTTTTCAGGCTTCTACACACTAGCCCAGTAACATGGAGACCAGACTCTCTGGGCCAGATGCACTAACGTTTTTGCGCCCATTTCAGGCGTAACATGCACGTAAAAACATAGGGATGGTATGTACAAACAGGCCGCAATGAGGAAAATGCGCAGACTGCCTGCCGTGGGAACTGAGAATGGATAATGCATATTAATTCCTGGGCGGATCAGCTGAAAATGGGTGTAATGCGCAAGCACAGGGAAGGTGAAGTGCTAATAGCGACTGATTAAAGAGACCCTATGCAACTTTTTCATAGTCATAAAATCGCTTAGAAATCGTTGTGTTGCTTGACTGACCAGTTTTATCGAAAACAGTCACATTTCCTCCCGCCCCTGGTGTCCCTATCCGCTATTGCAACCTTGCAACTTTCTGATAAACGATCGTTTGCTGTTTACATCTGGAAGTCAGAGACGCGTAAGGAACAAGAAGAACCACGCTTGCAATTTATATATTTATATATAGAAATATACACGCTAAAGCTGTCGGGGAAGCTCTGCAGAGAAATATGCAAGCATAAAACGAGCGAAAACGAAAAACGAAAACGAAACCAGAGATGAAATCGCCAATCCTGCATTGTTCCTCTTTAAGTATTCCGCCATATGTATGAAAACAGCGCACGTCTATTTTGCGTTGAAAAACTTCCGCCTTTTGAAAGCAGGTGTAATCCAAATTGCGGTTAAATGCGTGTATTAGAAAAACTTTTAGAGACAGCTGAATCAATATTCAGAGCAACAGTTTTCTTCAATGTGCTATGTCAAAAGCAACCTTGACTTTTGTTTGCCTCTCTAAAATCGTATTTTCTCTTTCCCAACATGCCTACACTTCCCAATCTGTTAGACTAGGCATTAAGTCATCCCTACCGGCAGTAAATAGTACAAGTGGATTAGTAGAACTACTTTGTCTGTCGCTGCTCGTTGACATCTCTTTGTATCATGTATGATGGCTACATTTTGATTCTTTTTAATGTTGCAATATTCAACTGTGCTTGTGCTTCAGCTCTGCACACGCAATTGTACAGGGGGCGGGGACAGGCGGTGATGAACGCTGTTAACGTAATGAAGTTACAGGGCACAGCATTCGCATTCTGCGCACACAAAAACTCGCTATTAGCACTTTCTTTGTACATCTGGCCCAGTGACTTCTGATCTAATCTAGCCTAGATCCATTGAACACTTGTCTTAAGTTTGAAATCATTGGAGTTCAATCACTAACGTTTGGTAATGACGTATGTTAATCACGGGGGACACAACAATATCAATAGGCTTGCAATTTAAACGTATCGCTCTGAGGAACGTCCTCTGTTTGCTGGTTGGTTGGAGGTGCTGTAGCCAGAAAACGAGGGCGGATCAAGCTATTCCAGACACTGTAAGGAAAAGAAATTGAGCGGAAGTATGTAGACAGGCGGAGCATGCTCTAGCTCCTTAATCACTAAACTACCACCACCTTACGACTTACATGACACAGTAACAATACATCTATAATGAAACAGATTACTGTATACTGGATCTACAGTTAAAAACATAGAGAACGGCCTTGTTTAGTACTGTTTTCAAATCCTGCATAAATGTGTGTACAGGATTGGGTGTTTTCAAGCAAGCTGAGCTACACATGAGCATCCTCGAAAATTCTGCGAAATGAACGACTTTGTCCTTTTTAGAATTTCCAGGATGCTCAACACTGAAATGGTGTCGGTGAGATTCAATGACACAACTTTCTTGAAAAAGAAACTTTGAAGGATCCTTCCTTTGTTTAAGAAACAGCCATGACCATTGTCCATCTGATTTGCTGATAACAATTCTGTTTTTATTATATCCATACCAACTAAAGCCTTTCCTAAACTAATTGACAAACGTTCCAATGGGCGCCAGACGCCTCTGATGGTGGCTGCTGCCGACAAAAACCCACTGTGTGTCCAGTGTCTTCTTGAGGCAGGAGCAGATCCCAATATAGCAAAGAACGACGGAGAATCACCTCTCCACATAGGTATCCCTTTTTAAGGAGTAATGAGAAGCCGATCAGTCCTATACCAAGAATGACTTGATAAATATGTTCTTATGTATCTCTGAACAAATCCATCCTTTTCAGCTTGTGAAAAAGCAACTGAGGAAATAGTGGAGCTTCTACTGAGATGTAGAGCAAAGGTCTCACAGGCTGACGTGAAAGGAGTGACGCCATTACATGTAGCGGTGCAAAACCAAAATTTTGCCATCTGTAAGCTTCTAGTCACAGCTGGAGCACACATAAGAGCCAGGAACACTTATGGCATTGAACCACTCTTCATGGCTGCTCAGATAGGAAGCACCGAAGTATTGAATCTCCTCATCGAACATGGTTAGTAGTTTCATCAGTATTTAGATTTCACTGCTCAAACAAGAACAAAGAATGATGTTATGCTGAATTGGTTGAGCTATTATTCACATAGTCAAGTAAAATACTGTACTGACAAATTCTCATTTACATTCTTAAGGGGCCTATATTGACTGTCAAGCTAACGATGGAGCAACGTCTTTGTATGAAGCATCCAAGAATGGTCACGAGGACGTGGTGAAGCTGCTTCTGTCTAAAAGTGCAAACGTCAACAGGAGAACTAAAGCAGGACTGACCCCTCTCCACATTGCAGCAAAACATGGACATTCTAGGTTGGTAGTTTTGAAGTCATCTTAAATTGCTTGCTCAAATTCAGTCATTAGACTGAACAACTTTAGACAATCAAAATGTTTTCTGGAATCCAGCACCAGTGCAGTTCATGTTTCAGTGCAGATGCAATACAGTATAGTTTCATTTTTGTCTTTGGGCAGAGTTGTGTCTTTACTGATTCCACACACGAACAGAAGGATTATGAAAGAGAGTGCCATTAGTCCACTTCACTTTGCAGCAGAGCATGACAGAGAGGAAGTCATGGAGGTTCTCATCAATGCAGACTTTGACGTCAACACGTTGCTGAAGTATGACCACTCCCAGATCTATGATGACCGGTGCTGCTCGGCCCTCCACTTCACTGTACGCAACAGCAACATGGACGCAGCCTCCATGCTGCTGGAGGCAGGTGCTGACCCCAATCTGGATATTTTCAATCCTCTGCTGGTGGCCGTGAGACAGGGAAATATAGAGATGGTCTCTTTGCTGGTGGAGTATGGTGCCAATGTGAATGCCTGTGTGCCAACACTCCCTACTACCTTTCCTGGGGCTCTGCTCTTTGGTATGAAGCACACACTTATCCTCAAGTTCCTGCTGGACAATGGATGTGATGCCAACGCCTGTTTCTCATGTGCTTATGGAGACGGCCCACATCCTCCCATTAAGAGCCGGCTTAATTCTAGGGATGAGCTGGACCTTGATGAAATCTCTAAAAGCGAAGCTGCACAGGTTATGAGTATTTTCTTTATTGGCAAAGGTTGTTCTCACCCTGTTTACAAATATCAACGTATTATATTTGTACCAGTGTATAATTAGAAGTGGATGCTATTCGTACCCTTCTGTAGGTAGTGATGTGTGCTATTTTCACCTTGTGCATGATCTAGGTAACACGACAATTTCCCAAAACATCCCTCTAAACTCGTTAGGCTGTTAGTCAGTAATAGATAACATTAGTAAAAAGTAAACTATCACTGGATGAACCGAAGAAGCTCATTGTTGCCAGCAAAACATGATGACTAATGTATGGCATAAAGTTACCTCTATATATTTTGTTACCCTAATATTTTTTTAAGACCTTAATTCTAGAAAAAGTGATTAAGGACCCACCATCAACCTGAACAACACATTTTCACTCACAGAACTGCCGCTTACTGGATATTTTCGATTCTTCGAACCATTCTCTGTGAACCGTGAAGATACTGTAGTTGTTTGTTAAAATCCCAGTAGATCAGCAGTTTCTGAAAGACCAGCCTGGTAGCAATAACCACACCAGGTTCAAAATCACCTTGCTTCCCAATTCTCAGTTTGAATGTCTGCTGGGGGCATTTCCCAAAACCAGTTGCTAACCTGTTAGCAACCTAGTTGTAACCTCTTAGCAACTTAGTTGGTTGGCATTGGGAAATTGCATTACAACCAACGCGTCCCATATCCGCTTAACCCATTGATGTCCACCAGTGATGTGTGGGCTGATCCGAATCGAGCGGGCGAGAAAAAATATTTTTAATGATATTCGGGTCATGTTTGGTCGGGTCGGTTAAAATAAATATGCCGTTAATTTTTTGTCATTTATATCGTACATATAATTGTCTTTAGAAAAGACAGACATCATTTGCAGCATTGCCACTGAAACGCGATTCTATCTCCCACATTTTGTCACGAGCATGTAGAAATGCACTTGTTGTTTTTGCGTAGACAGACCCTTGGCTACACTTGACATGCAGTTGTGTTTTCTCAAACTGCTGGCCTCCTCGACAGAAAATTCGGTTACTGAGCAGCAAAGTTGCCGAGAAAGTTTCCCCAATCAGGAAATACTTCTTAATTCAATGTCATCAAGGCATATAGCCTACTATTGGTATGAGCATGCAATGTGTGTCCTTATGCAATTTATAAAGTGGCTCGTTGGAAAGCCCTCAACTCGCTGCAATTTATAATCGCGGAGCAACAGAGGTGTGTTTTTGAAGCACTCAATCAGCTCTGAGTTTTGGTTTTGGTTTTTGTTTTGGTCCAATGATGAAGACGTTAGTAACGAGTTTCTTAATAATATTCTATGCCTGCATTTCATGCTTGGGAGAGCTTCAAGGCATTCATGTGAGGAACAGCTGAAATAGAATTTGTATAGGAAAATCCTAAGGCTAATTATTTTCAATGTTGAGTCAAATAGCCTAATTTTTGGATGAATGCTGACACGGAACCAAAACAGGTAGACTAAAGGCATGTTTCCCAAATTCACTAGGCTATATATAATTAGGCCTATATTGTTTTACATGCATATGAGATACCAGTTTTGCGTGGCTCAATGACGCTACGACTAAGTTAGACTAGGCTACTTTTTACAATAAGCGGGTCGGGAAGCGGGTCGGGTACAGTATTTTAATAATACGGTCCGAGTTGCGGTCGGGTTAGTTGAAAACGGCGGGGCAGGCCGTTCAGACACGTACCCGCGCATCACTGATGTCCACATGCCTACATGCATTGAGTTGTAGTTATGTGATTGGCTAGATATTTGTGCTAATGAGTAGTTCAACAGAACTGTAAGTGGTCATTCAGCATCTTCAGTGGTTTATTGTATTTGGGTGAATAAATGGATTTTTGTTCTTCCTAACTGATCTTTTATCCTTTTTGTACAGTTCTGTGAGATTATAGCAGATCCCCTTTATACCTATTGGGCAGGACCTATAATTGACCGTCTCCTTGATTACACTGGTCCGGTGAAACTGTGTTCTAGAATCACAGAACTTCTTGAGAACAACAAAGACTGGGTGTACATCAAAGAAAAATCAAGTGAGTAAAATAAGTTACCTTTCAGATACTTTGCCATTTCAGTCATTTGAGATTGACTGCATAATATTAAAAGCCAAATTATAGGCCAGGCAACAAGTGTCAACAATATAATGTAAAAGTGACTGTTAAGATGTCCGCCAGGGTGTTACTGCTTATTGCATACATCAAGAAATCTGGAATACTGTAGATGCTGCATACTCTGATTAGATATCATCTGATTAGACATTAAATTTGACTTCTGTTGTGTGTTGCAATGAGTCCAAGAACACCTTTGTGAATTTGTTTAAGAGCACATTTAAGAAAATTCTTGGGAAGATATTGGTGAATGAGGCCCAGTGATCTTAAAATGTCCTTAAAACATTTAGAGCCACCCGCCTGCCTGATGCATCTGTGCCGAGTGACGATCCGTCAGCTGGTGGGAAGGCAGAGACTGAGGAGAATGACCAGCCTCCCCCTGCCTGGACGACTCATCAAGTACCTGTTCTACGACAACAGAGAATTTGAGAATCTCTATTTTGATTGAGTGTGTATGAGTGTGTATCTCTTAAGCACTGTCATTATCAGTCAATAATCTAACCAACAAAAGCTTGATTATCCACAACTTTCCAAAACTCTCCCAAAATACCTTTCCCATGTCACATTTTCAGTCTCCTGTATTGATATATCACATTATCTCCACTGTGATTACATGTATAGCTAACTGCTAGTGTGTGGTTCGGAGACAACTCAAATCTGTGAATTTGATCAAATTGATTGCTGGTTGTGTGCCGATTGTTAATCAAAAAGCAGAAAGAGGTTTGCCACAGTACTAATAACACGTTGTCACGACCCCCTGTGCCCCTACAGGCCTCTCCTTGTCAGTGCACGGACAGGGAGGGCCCGATTAGGTTAATTGTATACACCTGCATTAAGGCGTGGCTATATAAGGAGTTCTCCTCTCTTTCTGTTTAGGCACTTTCTTCTCTCTTGCAGACACCCATTTAGACTTTCTTCTGCACTGGCACTTTATTCTCTCTCTCCCCTTATCTCTTATCTCTTTCTATTTTCCTTTGCTCATCATTTAGTCATCTTACATACTAACACTGATTGCATTCACGCATACACGCACACGCCAACACTCATTTCCCCCTAGACACCTTATGTTTGGTATTACTATTGCTTAATCTTAATAAATTATAAATTGGAACTTTGTTGTCCGTTTCCCTTTATGTTACGGTCAGTGAACGAGCCGGCCGTAACATAATTGGGCGCTCGTCCGGAATCAAACAAACAGAAACAGGACCATAGACTCGCGGAGATCCAGGTGAGAAGCTTTTTCGGTTTAATTGGCTAATTAACAGACTCTGGTTAGGAAGAGTGTTCCAGCTGGGCTGTGCCCTTCCATCGGTGCACTTTTTGTTTATTTTGGGTTTTTGTAATGTAATTTTTCTTTTGGGGGTAATCCTAGTCCGGAATTTTACATTCCTGTTGGGGGCACGCTTCTCGCGCAATTTTTCGATAATTTTGTGATGAGGTTCATGCGTTATTCAGTCGCCCCGAGGCTGGCAGGCCCCTGAAGACTAGCCAGGTGGAGTTAGTTAGTTGGCGTGATATTCAGGTCTCCAGAGTACTGTTTAATTACGATTGTTGGTTTACAGCAAGACATCAGCGACCGATGTGGCGATTTTCACCTGGATCGTGAAGTTATTTTGGACTGTTTTTGTGAGTTTGGGTAAGTAGGCTACATTCAAACCGGTAGTGTTGGCGTTCGTTGTTTTGCATCAGTGTCTAATGTTTCGTGTTGTTAACTAGCTCATTAAGAGTAGCTTACTCAATGCTACATGACTTCTTTTAGAGAGATCTTTAATGAAGTTTGCATTTTGTGCTAGTTACGCGTTCGTTGAGATGGGGAGACGTTTTCGTGCTTGAATGAACTTTCAGGTAATTTATGAATGGCTGATGACGTAGAGCTCGCGTAGTGTGTCATTCGTTTGTAACTGTGCGCAGTTGTAGTGAGAGTACATGCCTTTTAAGTCGTCATTGAACAGCAATTTGTGTGAGACTAGGATAGCTTATGTGATTTGAAGTTGTATTTATTCTGGTCCAGTTTGCTGTTAGTGATTTAACTTGTGTGTAATCTCAATTTTGTGGGGGTGTTTCCTGGGAAGTGTAGAGAGAATATTGGGATATTTTGTGCCTCATTTTTGTTGTTTGTCTATTATCTAAACAATAAGACCAGCTAGCTTGTGTTGAGTTTTCACACTGCTATTAAGTATGACTTCAGCTGTAGATGAGTTTATTGCTGGCCCATCTGAAGAGTTGTTAGAAAAGCTCACTAAAGAACAATTGTGGACACTAGCAGAACATTATGGATTAATAATAACTGCTCTTGAAAAGAAGCTGAAAGAGACCTTGTTTATTGCTGTTAAGAACCAACTGATTGAGACAGGTGTACTTGGTAAAGGGGCAGCTTCACCAGATAAACCTTTGCAGTTGGACTCCGATAAGTTGAAGGCTGAGCATGATGCTAGATTAAAGGAAAAGGAGACGGAAGTTCGCCGGCTTGAGCAACAAGTAGAGCTGAAACGGTTAGCGCTAGAGGAACGTAAGTGTGAACATACGCGTGAGCGTGAAATACGGGAACATGAACTTGATCGCGAACGTGAAGAGCATGCGTTCGCTCTTAAAAAGCTTGAGCTTGAATTGGCTGCTAAAGGGGGTGACTCTCCTTCGCCTAGCTCTCCTTCTGTTCCTGCGCTTCCTCCTTCAGTTCCACTGCAGCCTGGCTTCGATGTAGGTCGAAACATCCGGCTTGTACCACCTTTTTCTGAAAAGCATGTGGACAGGTATTTTGCACATTTCGAGAGGGTAGCCATCACACTGAAGTGGCCCAAAGAAGTGTGGCCACTGCTGTTGCAGTGTGTTTTAATTGGGAAGGCCCAAGAGGTGTACACAGCACTTAGCCTCGAACAGGGTAGCCAATATGATGTGGTCAAAGCCACAATCTTGCGGGCTTACGAGCTGGTTCCTGAAGCGTATCGCCAGCGATTCAGGAGTTGTGCGAAGTTGGATAAACAGACCTTTGTAGAGTTCGCCAGGGAGAAGGAGGGTATGTTTGATCGATGGTGCGCTGCTCAAAAGGCAGAATCAAAGGAAGATCTTAAACAGCTGCTTCTATTAGAAGATTTCAAAGATTGCCTCCCTGAATCTGTGGCAGTGTACTTAAATGAACGGCATGTCCAGAAATTGGAGGATGCTGCTGTTCTAGCAGATGAATACACCCTTACCCATAGACAGACTAGCAGTTTGCCATGGCGTGACAACCAGGGTAGATCAAGGACTGTGCCTGGTGGCAGATTGAGACGTGGGTCTCCGGATAGTTCCTCAAGGTCACCACCTCCAAGTAGTCGCCAATCCCCTGTTGCTAATAATGAGTTTGTGTGTTTCTATTGTAGGAAACCTGGCCACAAAGTTGTGGACTGTTTGGTCCTGAAAAAGAAAGACAGACAGCCCAAGTCTGTCGGCTTGGTAGCACCTCTGGCTATTTGGCCATCTCAGTGTGTTGATGGTAGTCATTCTGTGTATGCACCTTTTATTTCAGACGGAGTTGTGTCGCAGTTCAGTCAGAAAGGTGGGGTGTCTGTTCGCATCCTCAGGGACACGGGGGCTGCTCAGTCTCTGTTGTTGAAAGGGGCAAAACACCCATCAGATCAGACTGTGACGGGACACGTTTTGGTTAGAGGGCTTGAGAGTTTTGTTAAGCTGCCACTTCACCGTATTCAACTGGCCTCCAAGATGGTTACCGGTAGTGTCAGTATTGCTGTGTGCTCATCTCTTCCCGTGCCAGGTGTGTCTCTAATATTGGGAAATGATTTAGCTGGATGTAAGATATGGGAAAGTACTGCCTTGGTGTCGCAACCTGCAGTGACGTTGGAGTTGCAACCAGAGGTTGAGCATGTAGAGAGACCGCAAGTGGATGCTCTTGGTTGTCTGGACTCTATGGCAGAAAAGCAGTTGAGTAACATCATTTCGACTACTGTGACTGAAGTAGAAGACTCATTGGAGTCACCTGCGGGTCAGGTGAATTGTGTCACTGTGTGTGTACCTGATTTGGGGTGTGTTGAAAATGTTGCACCTGCGACTACAGAACACCTTTTTGAATTGACAAGAATTACGGTTAATGACTTCTGCAGTATCGTGTCTGAGCATGATCATGTAGTGAAGCCATTTCCCTCATCCTTCCCTGATTTGCCTATTTCTTCCTTGGCCAAGCATAGTGTTGATAGTGGGTCGGTACCACCCAGTAATCACCTTTGCCTTTCAGATACGTGGGAAAGTGACAACCGAAGTGAAGAAAATGGTTTACTTTCTTGTTCATCTATCGGTCCTACTCAGGAACAGGACAGGTCTTGTGTGTTGAGACGTCGCATGCATGATTTAGATATTCAGAGTATGAGCCTTGAGAGTATGTGTGATCGTTCACCTTGCAAAGAACTAATTCTGTTAACAATTCAGATTTTTCTACTTTTGATTCCATGGTTTATCTTCCATGTTGGGTGGGGTTTACACATTGCATTTGGGTTGTAATTACGTTTATTTAGTCCCACTGTGTGTGTCCTGTCTCTCCTCTCGCTGTCCAAGGGCCCAGGATGGTGAGTTTTCGATGGTCGGAATTAAGATCGGACCACAGGAGGTCTTTTGTAGTTTTGTTTTTGGTTACATACTGGTATTTGAGGTTTTCCTATGGCAAACCTCTTTTTAGTGAGGGAGGTGTCACGACCCCCTGTGCCCCTACAGGCCTCTCCTTGTCAGTGCACGGACAGGGAGGGCCCGATTAGGTTAATTGTATACACCTGCATTAAGGCGTGGCTATATAAGGAGTTCTCCTCTCTTTCTGTTTAGGCACTTTCTTCTCTCTTGCAGACACCCATTTAGACTTTCTTCTGCACTGGCACTTTATTCTCTCTCTCCCCTTATCTCTTATCTCTTTCTATTTTCCTTTGCTCATCATTTAGTCATCTTACATACTAACACTGATTGCATTCACGCATACACGCACACGCCAACACTCATTTCCCCCTAGACACCTTATGTTTGGTATTACTATTACTATTGCTTAATCTTAATAAATTATAAATTGGAACTTTGTTGTCCGTTTCCCTTTATGTTACGGTCAGTGAACGAGCCGGCCGTAACAACGTAGAGAAACTGTCTAATGGCAAGGGCTTGTTTAGGTTAGCTGGTCTATAGCTAAATTTAGTTCAACAGCCTATATGGTGGTGCTATGAATCAGAAGCAGAAGGTTAACTTGTTGGCTGTTCCAATAATAGGAAGTGGTTCTCTTGCTTTATGTCTTTTATGTCTTTTAACTATTCTATTAACTGTTTTGTTATGTATCAGTGAAATGTTTTTATGGTACATTCTGACTGAAATTCAGTTATTTTTTCACTCTGAAGTGAGGAATTACAGTACTCTCCAGAATTATTGGCACCCTTGGTAAAAGTTGACTAAAAATAGGTACAAAAAATAATATTTAGGTGATTTATTGTACTCCCACAATGAAAACAATGAGGAAAAATACACCCTGCAAGGCAAGCAAATTTATTCTGAGAAAAAGGAAAATCTCATAAAGAAATAAATATTTTTAACAAAAACACATTGCTCATAATTATTGGCATCCCTACTTGTAATACCTTCTTAAACCTCCCTTTGTCAATAAAACAGCTTGTAATATTCTTCTCTGACACCCCATAAAGATTGTGAATACAAAGTAAGGGATTTAAGACCATACATCTTTACAAAACCTCCCCAGATTGTCCAGATTGCTAGGTCCACACTTGTGCATTCTTCTCTTTGATTCATCCCACTGTTTTTCTATGGAGTTTAGATCAGGGAACTGCAATGTCAATGTCTGAAGCTTGATTTTGTGTTCAGTAAACCATACTTGCACCACACGCTAGTGACCCGGGGTTCGATTCTCGCCCCATGGCCTTTTCTGGATCCCACTCCTACTCTCTCTCCCACTCACTTCCTGTCTCTCTATACTGTCCTGTCTGATTAAAGGCATAAAAGCCAAAAATGTACTTAAAATAAAAAGAAATACATGCACTGTGGCCACTTGCATTGTGTTCATTTCTCTAATTTCTCAACTTACAGGACAAACTGCCGTTACTAGTTCTAAATAGATTGTTGCTATGGCCAAAGGCCAGTTGTTAGTCCTACATGGATGGTTGCTACGGCCAAAAGCCAATTGTAAGTTCTGTCTTTCCCGTTGTCAAGAGAGCATATCCCAGGATTCTGATGAACTTAGCTTTGAAACATCGCTATTTTACTTACATGCCATCCAACTACCTAAAATACATCTGTGTCGTATGCTACAATGTCACTATGTTCTGAATGTCTGTATTTCAGCTTGAATGCAATGTGCCAGTTAATTAAACTACACAACGAGGTTTGATGAATTAATATTAAAGTGTGATACAGCCAGCAACTTGGATCTACTTCATACTGTAGGTGTGCAATATGGTAAATGCACCTCTATCTTATAGAACACAGGACAATGGGGAATTCAACCTAGCATTGGAATAAGATGACTAATATAAAGATTCATCATACACGGGACATGATGGTATATTGTCCATTGTGCTATTGGATGGTAACAACATGATTGCCTTGATGTTGAGAGTGGCGTAGGGTCATGGGGAAGAGGTCAATTTTGGGACACATCATCAGTAGTGTAGCCTTTCAACACTAGACACCCTCATCAAAGGTGGCCAGCTACAGGTGGATCAAGCCTGAGCTTGTGACCCAAGCCCAATCGCTGGCCCACGGGACTATGCACGGCAGGGACATCCTCTCCCCTAAGTCAGGCCTAGATCTGACCGCATACCTTGTTCTCTCCCTTCCTGGAGAGTTCTGGAACTGCAAGCGGGAGGTAATGTTGGGGTGGGGGTGGGATGGGGGATTAGTGAGTGGGTTCTGAAGTTCTTTGAGCCCACCACTGGTCCCTCCTCTTCATCCATATCCACTGGCTGCTTCTTTCGGCTGTTTCAGAGACTGATTTCATTGTCTGTCGCAAAGTCAGACCTTGGATACCAAGGTGTTTGTGCAGCCTAATGGTCGATGATGCCACAAACCCTCAGCATCCCACCTCAACTGGATAGACATTTATATGCCATCCTCGTTGTTGCACATCTGCAGCCAGTTCCGTGTAGCGCAGTTTCTTACGCTCATAGGCCTCCTCAGTTGAACTCTCCCATGGGACTGTGAGTTCTATGATGTTAACAGATTTGATTGAAGGGGACCAGAGCACCAAGTCTGGCCTAAGGGTGGTAGCTGCTATCTCTGGTGGAAAAACTAGTTGTTTCCCAATATCAACCAGCATCTTCCAATCCCAGGCCCTTGCTAGCTTTCCGACTTCTGGCTTGGCTGGGGGGTGGTTAGGCTTAGTTTGTCCCTCGCGGATAAAGGTTGGTGCTGTGATGGAGTTGACTAACCTTATGGGCATGGAGTTGATAACTTTCCTCTTGGTCTCAAGAGCCGCTGCCAACTCCTTGTGAACCTGATTGTGCCTTCAGGTGTAGCGGCCCTGTGTGAGGCTGGTCTTACAGCCAGTCAGGATATGTTTGAGTGTTGCCGGAGTTGGGCAGAGGGTGCAAGTTGGGTGTTCACCATACCACATGTGGAGGTTCTTCGGAGATGGGAGCACATCATAAGTAGCTCTGATAATGAAGCTGATATTGCTTGCCTCCATTTCCCAGAGCTGCATCCAGCTGAGCACTCTTCTCTCCAGGCCTTCCCACCTCATCCATTGTCCCTGCTTGGCTAGGGAGACAGCTTTTGCATTTCTTTCTGCTTCCTCCTGACTGTGAACCTCCTCCACCACCATTTTCCTCCTTTCTGCCAATGACGCCTTCTGCCAAGTTGGTTTACCTGGCACAAGGCAAAAGCCTCCTCTCCCCAGCTGGACATGCCCCACAATAGCTGCGTTTCCATTACAAATATGCGCGAAAACTTTGTCGATATTGTCTTAATGTCGAAAATCACAATTTTCGCAATTGCGGTGTTTCCATTACATTCGGCTAACTAAATTAAAATCTTGTGTATTCTCGCGTGCTGTAAGTCATTAGGAGACATGGCGGTTATCAACATAACCCAGATTTACACTAAATGCATTCAAATTGCCACCACGGCAACGCTGATTATCAGTCATTAGGCTATAAGCCATCAGCGGAGGAGGCCTACGTTTTGGTGGGGCAGAAACATAAATTAAAAATGACATATCAATCACAGGAGTTTGTTATAGGCCTATGCTTAAATCATGTCACAGCCATGTCAGTGGAATATTTCGTAGATCAGCCCAGTTGATTAGTTTCTAGAACTAGAATCTAGAATCTAGATTTCTTTCAGCACCGTTCTCATCACGTTAAACCCTATGGTTAAACCAGCAAAGCATAGCAACGTTGTTGCTATGGGTAAACAAAACTAGTTGAGCGGTTGCGTATGCAGCGTTTTTGAGAAAGTGTTGTCGGCGAGTTCACAGAGGAGCTGTGGATTCAACATTTTAGAATGACACGAGACACTATTAATGAATAAAGAAATATATATTTTTACATTATTCTCCCGGTGCCACTTCCTGTCGACAGTCTTCTTCGTCGGTTTCGCTCCTCCTAACATCCGGTTGTTGGATCACGTGACTCGTTAGATGCGAAAAAAGTGTTTCCATTGCAGTTTTGCGAAATATACAAATTTCGATACGCTCGAAATACCACCTCACCCTAGCGCAAAAACTTTTTATCGAAAAATGTGAGTTTTTTCGAAATGTGTGTGTTTCCATTCACCACATTTCTTTTCGCAACTCATAATTTGCGCAATTTAATGGTCAATGGAAACGCAGCTAATGTCACTGTGCTTGAGGGCTGACATGGCCTGCTGTGCCGCAGCGGATGGTGTCCATTTCCGTCCAGTCACCAAGACTGGTGCAGCATTGCTGATGGTATGATCTCTGGAGCCCTTCAATGTCATCAGGAGCCTCACTTTAGAGCACTTGTACTCTTCAGTGAGGCTCGTGATGAGCAATTCAAGGACCCCCCTTCCGTAAAGGCTGATGTTGGTCAGACAGCGTGGGACACCAAGCCATTTTTTTCACATATGAAGACACAGTTCGCTCCATCTTCTCCACAGTTATTATTGGGACCTCATAGATGGTAAGTGGCCACATCACTCGAGGGAGAAGCCCAAATTGCAAGTATCAGAGTTTGCGCTTCCCTGGCAGAAGAGTCTTGTTGATGTTTTCCAGACTGTTGGTCATGTCCTGTTTTATTTGCTTCACTTGGTCTTTGTCTCTGAGGCTTGCGTTGTAACATCTGCCCAGGCTCTTGATGGGTTGCTCGGACACCGTTGGTATGGGGTCATCACCAATACAGGATCTCAAGTTTTATAGCTCTCCCTTGACTATTGAGATGCTCTGTGTCTTGCTCGGTTTGATTTTCATCCGGGCCCACTTGATGTTGTCCTGCAGTTTACCAAGTAGCCACCTGGTGCACGCTGCAGTAGTGGTCAGAGTGGTCATATCATCCATATATGCTTGGATGGGTGGCAGGTGGATCCCGTTCTTGGTTCGTTCGCTCCCCACCACCCATTCTGAGGCCCTGATGATAACCTCCATTGCCATAGTAAAGGCCAGGGGCGAGATTGTACAGCCTGCCATGATGACTACCTCTAGGCGAAGCCAAAATGTTGTGAAGTCCGCTGTTGTGAAGCACAATTGCAGGTCTTCAAAATAGGCCTTCACCAGTGTAGTGATGGGTGATGGAATATGGAAAAAGTTGAAGGATTCCCAGAGCAGGTTGTGGGGGACTGATCCAAAGGCATTGGCCAGGTCAAGAAAGGTGACATGGAGGTCTCGTTTGTCCTTCTTTGCCGCTTGAATCTGGTGCCAGATCATACTAGTATGCTCCAAGCAACCAGAGAACCCAGGAATGGCGGCCTTCTGTATAGATGTATCAACATATTTATTCTTCTGCAGGTAAGCGGAAAGCCTCTGTGCAATCATGCTAAAGAAGATTTTCCCCTCAACGTTCAGAAGACAGATTGGCCGGAATTGACTGATGTCTGATGCATCCTTTTCCTTGGGAGTTAACACCCCTCCGGCCCTTCGCCATGCCTTAGGTATTGTCTCCTTCTGCCACACTATTCTCATGAGCTTCCACAGATGCCAGAGAACATCTGGCGCATTCTTGTAGAGCTTATACGGCAGCTTATACGGCACCCCGTTCGGCCCAGGGGCTGATGCTGATCTTGTACGCCGTATTGTGTTCTCCACTTCCTTCCACTTTGGGGGGCCAGTCTCCAGGTTGAATTCAGGAGGCTGAATAGGTGGGATATCATGAGAACTAGCCTAGTAGTAAACAAAACAAACCAAACCAGCCTGTGCTACACTAGCAAACCAATCAGAGTACCCCAACCGCCAACACCCCGACGCCGACGCTAGCCCCGACTGAGCAAGCTCAAACTCTCCCGACGAGATCCCGACGGGAAAAAAGTCTCCCGACCACCTCCGACGAACTGTTACACACCGAACCGATTTCTTCCCAACCCCATCCAACTCCTCCAGATGTCCAACCGTCGGGTTGGTGTATCTCGTGCTTTACTGCCAAAAAATACGGCGCGCTACTATATTTGAAGCTGATTTTTTTTTTTATCAGACCAACTATCTCAGAGCCGACTACTTTTACTGTTCTTCCTTGGTTAGTGGGTACGAGACAAGCGCATACTGACGATTGGCTGAGGTTGAGTAAAAGTTCATGGTAAGCCAATCAGAGGTAGAGTTGGGCGGGTGTTCCAAAGCTTGCATAGTAGTTCGACATACAGCGCGGCGCATCAAAAGCGAGTTGGTCAAAGTGAAACCGGTATGGCGAGCCCAAATACTCCAAAATTAACCTTCGCTAAATGGAAGTACAGTCATTATTTTTCTTTCCATGAAATGAAAGGAACAAATATAATCGTCAAATGCACATTATGCCCTAGTCAAAAGTGCCTTTCTAGTGTCGAGTAATTCAAACCTACTCAAACATCTTTCAACATCGCATGCCTCCACAAAATTAGTGGCCAAGACCACCGAAAGAGAAGGAGACAGCTACAAAACCAAAGCCACAGAAGCTTAACAATTAAGAATAAGCACCGAGAGGCATGAAACAAAGGAAAATGTAACGATGTATTCATAGATAGTCTAACTTTTGTGCTAGTTGTGGTAGCGCATTACTATAGAACGCAATGCGGTCAAGGTGTGAGGTTATGCTGGAATAAACAACGGCATCGAACGCAATTCAGCCAATCATACTCAAGGACCGGAGCTATCCGTTTTAGAAGCATAATTTAATTCTGCCCCGTTCTGGCCTGTTGAGGGGAAATAAATATAAAAAAAGTTCCCAAACATCTATTGTGTTATTTGTATCGATCCACTAGTATATAAACACAATATCTACATACATGCCATTTGATTGGAGTCTCACTCCCTCAGCAACAAAGACGTGTACACACGTACATTGCTTCTCTTAATAATGTTTTGTATTAAATGTCCATTTCATTATAATATTGAGATTTATCATAACCAATTGAACATACACCTGTATGTTAGGCTCCATTAAAGAGGTGGGTTCGCACTGAAAAATGTACTTTCTGAAGTAGCTAGTTACTTTTATACTAACTAATTATTATTATAACTCATTTAGTTACTTTTTGAAAGTAGTAACTAGTAACTAATTACTTTTTAAAAGTAACTTGCCCAACACTGCTCATCATATAGACAATCATATAGATCAACAACAACTGGCCAAGATATTTCATGGCTTTTATTTTCTAAAAACAAGCCCCACATGAATCTTTTCCGATTTAGACTGCAACGTGGCGTGTGCATTCTTTGTCTCCTTAGGTTGGCTGTCACCATCATCACACCTGACATCTCATCCCTGGCAGGGGGGGTTGCATACGTTTGCAAGCCACTGTTAGTATCTTATATCCAGGATAACAAACATAACTACTTTTCTTATCAAACCACACTGGCTTTAGCCTCGCGAGCCATCCACGTACTTCCGGCCAAGGATTGCCTCCACTACGAGTCTGGCCGTGCTCCTCTGTGGAGCATTCTGCTCGGTAGAATTGTAACAGAACGCCCCCCCTCCAGAAAGCAGCCAATAAACGAAGAGACGGGTTGGTGGGGGCGAAAGGGGGAGGGCGCTCGTGACGATGACGTTAAACGCCTGCGCTATGTTGTTATGAGTAACTATCGCCGATTGGGTGAGAGCTGTCCAATCAATTCAAACCAGAACTGGGCGTTACTTCCCGCTTCCTGCAAGCGCTTCAGAGCAAAGAAATGCCAGACCATAATACGAAATGAAATGGTAGTATTATGGGATGGTTAGGACCAGGCTACACTGGCTTAGGGGTGCACATTTACATGTGCTCAACTCTTCCTGGTTGAACCCTGGTACAGTCTGATAGATACAGCTCTGACTTTGGTTTGCACCACAACATAACAGGCTTCAAGAGATTACAATATTTACAACTGTGCAGAAAATCTTACCCTTAATTTATGGTGAGACGTGCAAAACATGCTTTATATTGCCAAGTTTCAGTATAAGCTTGTTGCTGTATATTCACTCATATATTTAGCTATTTACAACTGGTATGAATCCTGTCAAATAATTGTTTTTATGAGAATTCAAATATTGATGCCAAGTCAGCTTCTTTTCAACTGGCAGCAGAACGAATGGCCTAGGTCAGGGGTGGCCAACCAGTCTAGCATGAAGAGCCAAAAAAAAATCCACAAAAGTCAAAAGAGCCGCACAACAAAAAAGGCGTCCATACTACAACAGCACAACATTAGGCCTACAGTTATAGCTCCTTTGTTTTTCATTTAAAGTAAGACACTTGGCAGATGCTCAATGATCATTGATAAATGATCATTGGAAAATGAAAAAAGATCAGACACACATCAAATCCCCCCTCACTGAATGACTTATAGGCATGAGCAATGCTCCAACACATGATAATGCAATGTCAAGTGTTCAGTTAACTTTTAAAAAGAAAATAAACAAAAAGAAAACGAGTGACTGACGTCTATAGCCATTACCAGCCTACTTGCAAAAGTATGTAGGAAATGTTCAGGTTTGAAGCTTTATGAATCCGTGGCATACCAAGTACCAAACTAATGTGTAGGCTAGAAACATATCACCTCCGCAAATGAGGTTATGTTTTCATCGGGTTTGTCTGTTTGTTTGCAAGATGTTAAGCGGAGGCGCGAGATGTTAAGCAGGATGCGCGAGGCGGAGTTTTGCGATCTCAGAGTGCTTTTGTTTGGATTACTTTGACATATTTAACCAGAGGGGTTATGTTACAAAACGAGAAATGGTCCTGTTCAATGGCACGTGTTCCTTCTACTTACGATTAGCTTCAGGGTATTCCTGATTGCAACAGTAGCATTAAACCTGGCTGAAGAATAAACACGTCTGCTTCGTTTTGGCCAATTCCTATCCATATCATGACGGTACAATTATTGTTAACTATTAATAATTACTTTTGGCAATAGGCTACTATCAAATTCTGAAATATTTTTTTATTTACCGGAAATAAAGGCTATTTCAAAAGGAAAACGTTTAGGTCCGAGGAGAAGTGAGAACATCAGTTGAGCAGCCGTGAGCCGCACGAGAGGAGGCAAAGAGCCGCATGTGGCTCGCGAGCCGCGGGTTGGCCACCGCTGGCCTAGGTCATCCACTATAAATCTGAAATCAAATGGTCCTTAAAGGTTCCAATGACGCACATTTGAGATCCATTAGAAGCCCGTCTTAAGACAGGAGGCAACTGTGCAGGAGGGAAAAGGTTCCATCAAATGTAAGTTAATAATTCAACTTTTCCAGGTTTTTTAAAAACGTATGAACCCTGTATAACTCATACTTGAAATATCTGTATCAAGGTTGACCATGACAGACCATTTGCTGTGCAGTAACAGTAAGATCACAAAACAAATAGAAATACAATAGATAATGCCCTTTGTTGACAATGTTTCTTTCTCTGTGAACAGATACTTGCAAATAGCTAGCGTTATTTATTCAATTTCAAATATTATCATTAAATGTTGCCTCACCTACAATTGTTCACTGTAAAGTTTATTGTTCATCATTTTATGTATTCTAATTTCATAAAGATATTGAACAGATAATACTTAATAAAGCTATTTAAACTGCAGCATTAATAAAACGTTTAAAAAGTCTGGACCTTCTCAAAATAAGTTGACATACAAACAATATAGCAGTATCAGTGACTACAAACTCTTATTGATTCGGTTGAATTGGCTTAATTTGGAACTGAACTCAACAAACACAGCACTACCCATATTCCAAGCTACTTAAACTCTGACTTAATGGATGCAAGGGGTAGATGTGCTTCTTGTGGCATCCTGCATCCTTATATTATGACTGCGTTGCATTATTCTGTCCTGTATTACGTTTTGGACAGAAATCAGAATGTCTGCTCAACATGGCGGTGTTACGTTATACTAAGTGAATTGCCAGGTCATTACTTGTCTATAAATATCAGCCTTAATGCCAGTAAGGTCAAATGATTTGTCTGTTTTGAAATGTTGGGCTTCTAGACCCTGCTACAAAATATGATTTCATGTCCTTTCATTCACTGTTGAACAGAGCCCACCTCATCTCTTTAGTTTTGACAGATTCTTCATGGACATTATGGCAGCAGCAAAAACGGCTAATCAAACTTTTGAGGACTACAGCATCTACAGTGGCTTGTCCGATGGTGAACTGATTCAGCTGGCAATTGAACGCAGCTTGAGTGATATCAGCAGCTCTCCCTCAGAGCCCTCACAGAGGTCATCTTATTCACCAGCTGCAGAAAGTCAAGCTATGCCCTTTGAGCATGAAGCTATGACAACATTAGTAGAGCTGCAGCAGGAAAATCACAGAGCTCTGAGACAAACAGCTTTACACATTCAGAACATCCCTCCTGCTGCCAACCCACATCCAACCACCAATCTACCCAGGTAGTACTCAGATATACAACTGTTCCATATGCACAATTGAAATGCTATAGATTTTAAAGGCTTTCTACGCAAGTTGTTTTAAAGGGACACTTCACCGATTAGCACTATTAAGTTTTGTATCCTTAGAAAACCATTCATGTTTTTGAATGGTCATGCATCATTCCCTCAGTTTGCCTTGAGACGAGAGAAATACGGTTTTCAATGTTGGACTTCCTGCTTTCAATGATGTAAAAATCGTAATTTTACATCATTAAAAGCAGGAAGTCCTATATCTTTGTCGAGTAGGTGAAACTACAAACGCTTTCCTCATTTTTCCAAGAGGGGGCGCTAGCGGTGGGACTTCACCTGCAGAAACTAAAATATATAGCCGCCATCTTTGTTGGAAGCTATTGGCTCCCGGTCTGTGGAGAAAGCTGATAAGTAACTACGATTTAATATTAAATACTAATTCACTGAATGCTGATATTGAAATTGATATGGCAAATGGGGATTCTGAAGATCTAGTATGTGAATTTGATGCACGAGATTTACCTGTACTAGCTGTAATACAGCACAGAACATCAAGGCCTCCATCAAGGCCTGCAGCAAGCCTGGACGTCGATTAGGATCACTGGCTGTCGATTAGGAGGCTTTGCCTTGGCTGGCTCAAACTAGAATGGACTAGCTCTTACAAGGTCAGTTATCCTAATGTTATTCACAAGTTATTGCACAAATAGCATTAGCGATACTAATACTTGTTAAAGGTTGGGTATTCTAGCATATGCTGTCAATTTGTGGGACATTTGAAATGGAAATATGTCAAATTAACGTTTTGTTTCTTTCACGATTTTTTCGCTAATTCCTTTTGAAGACCAGCAACATTGATATATGGCCACAAGATTGAGTGCAACATAAAACAATGATCGTTTTCATTTTAGAATCGTTATTAATGCCAAAATGCTACATTAATAGTCCTTCTGTGTACTTGTCTACTTCCTGGTGGGTGGCTTGGTAAGGCAGTGAAAGGCAGGGAACTCTGGGAGTTGTTGGCTTTTATCCACATGACCCAAAAGTACATTTTCGGCTTTTTTCTCCCATCTCAGGGGAAAATGAGGGAATGATGCACGACCATTAAAAATATGACAATTCTAATAATAAAAAGTTTAATGCAAATGGGTGAAATGCTCCTTTAACTTAATATACAGCTTTGAAGTCATTTTGATGGTAAACAAACTTGTAACATGAAGAATCGTACACCTAGCATAGATAGCAGAGCCCCACAAACGGAGAGCCAGCCTTGCAATTTGGCTGTTAGCTTCAGCTGCAAAACAAATGTACATGCACCGGTGTCTGGAAGGAGAGGCTAAAACTGTGACACTGCAAGGTAAATTATAAATACTCTGCGACTCAAGGGGCAGTCCTAGAAGTAAAACTGCACTGGATGCCTTTAACAGCTTATAGATTGCACAACTGCACACACACACACACACCACATGAACTTGAATTAATCTGACTTCAAGGTAATGTCTTTGGAAAATCTATTATTTCTGTTTAGCCAAAAGCGGACAGCGGAGAGTTCACATAACTGCGCTGAAGACGGAGCCAAGGTGTTTTATTGGACGAAAAGCAAAAATGGAAGTTTGCTAGTTAGACTGAAACCCATGGAGTAAGAACCCCTGCATATTTTTCACTATTCAAATCAAATATACTTAATGAGGAGACTGTTGTTATAGCACACACCACAACTTGTTATGTAACAGTTGGGTCCGGTACAGTGTATATTTTAGGACAGTGTAATTCCCTAAACATGACAGCGGTTTTCCTGAGACCTGATTCCTTTTCATCTGATGTCTGACACCTGAGGATGTCCTAAAATGTACATCACAGTAGGAATACCAAACTGGGAATATCCGTACCCGGACGCCTCTAGTAAATCACTTCAATGTTAACATTGCATGGGCGGGGATTTTATAACCTCACATTTGACATTTATTAAGTGAACAAATGTAGTAAGTGGATACGACAAGCAAGTAGACCACAACAATTATCAAGCACATAAAGCCTCACTGAACTTGGCTCTATATGCTGCATTGTTATGGCGAGAGTGGACACCAAGACTAAGGTTGGAACTATGCTTGGGGACGGAGGATGAACAAAGAAAAATGTAAATAAACGATAGACAAAAAAAACACAATTTAATGTTATTAACCTTGATTCGTTGGCAGTATAAAAGTAATATTGCACGTGTGACCGTGGAGTTGATCAAAGATAATACGGTTGAGTTTACCTACCGGACTCAACCGAATCTCAGCCGTGGGTATATTCTCACCAACCCTACGATCATGGCTGCCATATTGCTTACAGTAGTTATACAACAGTTACATCCTATCAAACTATCAATCAATTTCCAACTGGACAAGAGGCATTTCATTGTGGGGATATCATTTGACATCTAGACTGACAATCTTCACCCATAAACCCTGCGTGTTTCTATACGTATCTATGACTTGTCATAGTTATGCCCCTTCTATCTCTCCTTACATATTTTTCAAAAATAATGTGAAAGTTAAAGGAGAATTCTGGTGTGAAATTGAGCTTAACTGTAACGAAACATGTTAAGGTGTACTCACACGTGTTTTAGACAGACCTTCGCTCACCCCCCAGCATTCCGAACTCCGCCGTTTTCAGCCTAGCTTGCAGTAGGCTTGAATCTATTAGATTGGGCACCACGTAGCCTATGCAGCTAAATCGCTATTTTTAAACAATTAAAAGGGTTCCAAGTAATTCCACACTGCATTGGTAGACTTCTGAGGGTCCTGACATTTAAAACGAGATACTTAGAACTTTGGAAGTGCACAGGAAGTTTATTAAAAAAGACTGTTTATTCAAGCAGTACCTTCATAGAATCTCTCCACTGGGCGCCATCTTGTGGTGAAGTCGCGATAAGTCGACTGACGAGCACAAACGAACAGGAAAGACAGGGGGACATAAATACTGCGGAGTTCGGAATGCTGGGGGGTGAGCGAAGGTCCGTCTAAAACACGTGTGAGTACACCTTAAGGCGAGACACGGCAGTTGAAAACATTGTTTTTGTGACCTCCGGTCAATTTCGAGATTTTGTGGTAGTTTGTTACCTTAGCATGTATTCTACCACCCTACTACAACAACAAAGTCCGATTTGCACATTTAGGTGTTTATTTCACGAACTTTTGTGTGCTCGCGCCTATGTATTTCTCCACATTTTCTCAAAAGTTCCCATTCTAAAGTGTCATGTACTCCCGCGACCGTCATCCAAATCATATCGTGTCTCACACTGTTGGAAAGCCCTGCTTCTCCTGCATAACGCTGTGCAATCCAAATATGGACATTTCCTTTGTATTAGCAACCAATCGCGAAAGTTCAAAGACGAGTCTAAGCTGAGAACGAATCTCATTGGCTGTGTTTCAAGGCTGTTTTCTCAAAACTAGTTATTTGCGGTTTTGAGTCATTTTCCGGTAGATACTTCTCAGCCTCTGTAGCACCTATCTACACCAAACTTTCCAGTTATACACTTAACAGTATTCCAAAGACATTTACAGAGGGATTTGTTAATACATCATTCCTGGCCTGATTTATGTGACATGCTAATCAAAAAAGCATGGCAAAAATCGTTTTTTTAAGGCTATGGACAGTATATTTGGATTTTCTAGGCAATGAAAGCAGATATCCTGAAATCCTTCTGTAATTTTATTGTAATCTTGCTTGTTAACAACATGAAAGAATAATTTTGCACCTGGCTTTATCATATGCTCAGATCTATCTACCGGAAATATATGCAAAATCATGCATATTTAATGAGATAATGCCTAATTTGCATAATTAAACATACACATTTCAAAAACTTGTAATACATTTTTTTCTCATACTTGTGTAAGTAATCAACTGAGGAAGTTTCATGGTGATACCTATTATTTAACATTTTTACCCTATTCAACTGTAGTGTCTCGCCTTAACATGTTTCGGTACAGTTAAGCTCAATTTCACACCGGAATTCTCCTTTAAATACTGAACATGTGTATGTTTGGTCTCACAGGGACCTGCCTGCTATAAACTCAGTCATCTGGATGAATGATGCTCCAAAACTTCTTGAACTATTGCAGGAACAGCCTTCTGACACTCTGAGTATACCAGACAAAGACGGCTGGATACATTTGCATGATGCTGCATACTATGGCTATGAGGAATGTTTGAGAGTGCTAGTGAAAGGTACGAGTGAGAGACCATTGAGGCTACACATATCAAACGATCTGTTTTTGGGATGTTTGTTCTGTATGAGTGAAATAATATACTACTGTATATTGCCAAAAGTATTTGCTTACCTGCCTTGACTCACATGTGAACTTCAGTCACATCCCATTCTTAATCCATAGGGTTTAATATGACATCAGTCCACTCTTTACAGCTATAACAGCTCCAACTGTTTTGGGACTACTCTCCGAAACTTTTCCCACAAAGTTGGGAGCATGGAAATCTGTTGGTTAATGCTGAAGCATTCAGAGTTCCTTTCATTGGAACTAAGAGACCAAGCCCAGCTTGGGGATGGCACTTTCCTGTTCCAACATGACTGTGCACCAGTGCACAAAGAAAGATACATGGATGACTGGCCTACAGAGTCCTGACCTCAACCCAATAGAACACCTTTAGGATGAATTAGAGCAGAGACTGAGAGCCAGTCTCCTCGTCCAACATCAGTGTGTGACCTCACAAATGTGCTTCTGAAAGAATGGTGAAAAATTCCCATGAACACTTCCCAAACCTTGTGGAAAGCCTTCCCAGAAGAGTTGAAGCTATTATAGCTGTAAAGGGTAGACCAAAGTCATATTAAAACCTATGGATTAACAACGGAATGTGACTGAAGTTCATATGTGAGTCAAGGCAGGTGAGCAAATACTTTTGGCAATATAGTGTATGTTAAGGATCCTCAAGGCTCCTTCATTCGCAAAACACACAATGGGCTGACTACTGAGTGTGCAGGAAGTTGCAGGTTTACGTTATTGAAATCCATACCTCCTGCCCCACTCCTTTTTGAAAAACAATGAATGCAGCACTTTCATATTCCTACATCAATAAAATAAATTATACACTTTGATTTATTTGCTAGAACGGCACAGGGGCAGTAACCATTAAGAAAACCCTTATAGAAAAAAAAATGTTTCACTAGCTGACAATCCGGTCTAAGAGGGTTAAATTTCCCTGCTAAATACCCCTGCCTTATTTACATAATTACGGTGTAAAAGTTCAAAGTTGTCGAAATCACCTTTTCATTTAGCAGATTATTTAGCTTTTTATCCAAAATGTCTCATATATGTCAATTATATCACAAAGCCCACTGCCCCTCTAACTTGCTCAAGGGCTCAACTGTACAAGCCGATAAATGAAGGTTTTCAGGCTTCTACACACTAGCCCTGCATCTTAACCACATCTTACGACTTACATGACACAGTAACAATTCCTCTACAATGAAACAGACTATATCTACAGTTGAATACATTGTGAGCGGCCTTTTTTAGTAGTGTTTTCAAATCCTGCATAAATGTGCAGACATGGATGTTTTCAAGCAAGCTGAGGATACAAACAGGCATCCTTGAAAATTCTGTGAAATTGAGTTTTTGAGAATTTGCATTCGAGCACCGTGTCGGCGGAATTCAATGACGCATATTTCTTGAAAAAGAAGCTTTGAAATATTCTTCCTTTTGTTTGAGAGATAGCCATGTCTATTGCCATTAACAATTCTGTTTCTATTGCATCCATACCAACTAAAGCCTTTCCTAAACTAATCGACAAACGTACCAACAAGCACCACACACCTCTGATGGTGGCTGCTGCCAACAAAAACTTGTTGTGTATCCAGTGTCTTCTTGAGGCAGGAGCAGATCCCAATATGGCCAACCACCTAGGAGAATCCCCTCTCTACAAAGGTATCCCATAAGTATCCCTTTTAATCAGTGCTATACCAAGAATGACTTGATATATCTGCACTTATCTATCTCTGAACAAATCCATCCTTTCCAGCTTGTGAAAGAGAAACTGAGGAAATAGTGGAGCTTCTACTGATGTTTGGAGCAAAGGTCTCACAGGCCGACGTGAAAGGAGAGACACCATTACATATAGCCGTGCAAAACCAAAATCTTGGTATCTGCAAGCGTCTAGTGACAGCTGGAGCAAATGTAAGAGCCAGGAACACCTATGGCATTGAACCACTATTCAAGGCTGCCCAGATAGGAAGCACCGAAGTATTGAACATCCTCATCGAACATGGTTTGTTCATCAGTATTTAGATAGCACTAGCCAAACAAGAGCACATACTGTCCATGATAAAAATTGGTTGGACTATTTCTCAAATAGCCAAGTAAAATACAGTGTTGACTTTCAAATGTATTATAACAACTTCTCTCATTTACGTTTCTAAGGAGCCTATTCTGACTGTCAAGCTAGGGATGGAGCAACACCTTTGTTTGAAGCATCCAAGAATGGCCATGAAGAGGTGGTGATGCAGCTTCTGTCTAAAAGAGCAAATGTGAACAAAACAACCAAAGCAGGACTAACTCCTCTACACATCGCTTCAAAGTATGGACATGCTAGGTTGGTATTTTTCAATTCAGAACTTGAATAGCTTCAATCAAACCATCTTTCTGAAAACCAGCACCAGTGCAGTTTAAGTGCAAACAAATATTTAAGGTCAATTATTACAATATCGTTTTGAATGTTTTCAACTTTCATTCTGTCTTTGAGCAGAATTGTGTCCTTACTGATTCCACATACGGACAGAGTGACCATGCTAGACAGTGGCATTAGTCCACTTCACCTCGCAGCAGAGCATGACAGAGAGGCAATCTTGGAGATTCTCATTGATGCGGGCTTTGACATCAACAATGTGCTGAAGTATGACCACTCCCAGATCTATGATGACCGGTGCTGCTCGGCCCTCCACTTCACTGTACGCAACAGCAACATAGACGCAGCCTCCATGCTGCTGGAGGCAGGTGCTGACCCCAATCTGGATATTTTCAATCCTCTGCTGGTAGCCGTGAGAAAGGGAGATTTGCCGATGGTCTCTTTGTTGGTGGAGTATGGTGCCAATGTGAATGCCTGTGTGCCAACATTCCCCACTACTTTTCCAGGGGCTCTGCTGTTTTGTATGAAGCACACACCAATGTTCAAGTTTCTGCTCGACTATGGATGTGACGCCAACACCTGTTTCTCATGTGTTTATGGAGACAGTCCACATCCTCCAATAAAGAACCGGCTTACTACCAGGGATGAGCTGGACCTCGATGAAATTCCTCAAAGCGAAGCTGCACAGGTTATGAGTATTTTCTTTTTTTTTTGCAATGGTGGTAGTGTCGTCCATATTTATTGTCACCCCAAGTAAAGTTGAGTAGAAAAGGTATGATATTTCGAGACTTAAAATAATTCTTGGTCTCTAATAATTCAGAAACATAATTCTTGTGTTTCTGAAATACCCAGCCCGTCTAGTACCAACAACCATGCCATGTTCAAAGTTACTTAAATCACCATGCTTCCCAATTGTGATGCTCAGTTTGAACTTCACATCGGCTTAACCGGTTGATGTATACATGCCTAAATGCATTGAGTTGTTGCTATGTGATTGGCTAATTAGATATTTGATGTTCAACAGGTGTACCTGATAAAGTGGCCAGTGAGTGTATACTGTATAATTAGGGGTTTATTGTATTTGGGTGAGGAAGTGGATTCTTGTTCTTCCTAACTGATCTTTTATCCTTTCTGTACAGTTCTGCGAGATTATAGCTTATCCCCTTTACACCTATTGGGCAGGACCTATACTTGACCGTCTCCTTGACTACACTGGTCCTGTGAAACTGTGTTCTAGAATCATAGAACTTCTTGAGAGCAACAAGGACTGGGTGCACATCAAAGAAAAATCAAGTGAGTACAATGTGTTACCTTCCAGATACTTACTATTTCAGACATTTGAGACTAATTGCACAATATTAAAAGCCAATTTATTAAGGTTTTGCTTGTGACTTTTTGGTCACGTGATTCTTTGTTCCATCGCCAACTGGTAGTCAACTGGTAGACAACTGGTAGTCTGTAGTGACTGTAGTCAACGCACTGAACCTTTGTTGGCTAGCCTAACTTTTTCATACATTAATTTGATTAACAGGCTAGATATGGCGATAAGCCTAAGCACACTGCCGCCTCATGGAACAGGCACAACAAGCCGGCATATTTTCACCTTGTTTTTAGACACGAGTCAAAAAGACGTCTCCTTTTTCCGCAAATTTTGCTGCTGTCAGTGTGATACTATGAGTGAACACGCCCTCCCCGTACATGTTCTGCCTTCTAAAAATGGATCTTATTTGTCATTCTTGTAAAGACTTAATTTAAATTTCTTTCACCATGCGATCATTTTGGGTAATTGAAAAGAAGTAGTGCTACTATTTCTGTATTTACTTCATGACATATGGTTCGGTCTACCATGATTTTATCACAGATTAAGATAGTTTCAGAAAATCCCTTTTCACGTTTCAGCTTTGGACATTACTTGTCTGTAAGTAGACCGTTAGTGTTAGGGGAATATTTCAGTTTTCTGTACAGAGACTGGAGAGGAGTGCAGTAATATAGACACACACGTGCGTGTGTGTGTGTGTGCGTGTGTGCGCGCTAGTGTACCGTGTTCAGACGGAGGAAAACTGAGGGTGTGTGTGTGTGTGTGTGTGTGTGTGTGGGTTAGGTCAGAGGGAGCCGTGACGCCTGAAAATGTTTATTTCATACGAGGGAGGGAGTCATCAACAACAATCTCTGGCCTCCTCCTATTGGCTGTCTGATTAGGCATCGCGTGGCACAACAAAGTGGCCTGCTCCTCGGCAGGGTTTGTTGATGCACACGTGCAAATGAATAGCAAAGCAACCTGCCAAAAACGGCTCTTTAGCTGATCAAAGAGAACTAATGGACTATTTTTCCAGCGTCACGACAGGGTCTTTTGTTCCGGATCAGACAACACATCTTAAGAGCAGGTGTGTGGGTGTGTGTGGGTGTGTGCAGTTTGTCGAATGTATCCTTATGTATCTTTTTGGTATTATTGAACAGTTTTACGTGTCTGTAGGCCTACTTTGAGTGAAAGCGTATTGTTGAAAACTTAACACAAGTAAACACAAGAACAGTCAAGCATTGCCATTTCATTGGAAAACTTCTGACAAACAGTGTCAGCTAGCTCTCTTGTTCTGCCTGCTGGTAAAATAATATGGGCAGCATAATATAAACTGCTCACAAAAAGAAAGGAAACTTGACTTTGGCCCATTATATCTCCCCTTTAGTAATACCAACCAGTAAAGTGTTTCATATCATTTTTAACGTTGATTTGTCACCTTTACAATGAGGTATAGCTTGTAAGCATAGGGCAATCATGGAATGAGCAACACAAGCAAACGTGTAAGTAGTGCCGACGAAAAATGTGCCAAAATGGCCTGTTATGCTGTTGGAATTCACCTTTGTTACTTCAAGCATTGACGATTGCACTCTCCCACAGAAATGAGGAAAACAAAACATGTTAGGCATAAATTGTTCATTTTATACTCAGTGTCAGGGTCCTCAGTAGCGTGTAGAGGATCCATATGCAGCCACAACAGCTTGGCACCTTCTTCTCATGCTGGTCACCAACCTGGCTACATTCTGCTGTGTGTGGAATGGCATTCCATTCCTCGATAAGGATCTGTTGTAAGTCAGCCAACCTGGTTTTGATGGTGACTCTGGCACGTGCAGCACGCCCAAGCTGATCCCACAAGTGTTCACGGCACGCCATTCGATCCTCTCCACTCCCAAATTCTGGAGGTACTTTCTGATGATGCCAGCTCTATGGGGACGAGCGTTGTCATCCTGGAGGATGGCAATTGGTCCCATATTCTGGAGATATGGAATTGCCACTGGCTCCAGAATCTCATCCCGGTATCTAACTGCACAATGATAACAAGGTCTGTCTTTCCAGTTAGGGAGATGTCACCCCACAGCAGAATGTAGCCAGGTTGGTGACCTGCATGAGAAGAAGGTGCCAAGCTGTTGTGGCTGCATATGGATCCTCTACACGCTACTGAGGACCCTGACACTGAGTATAAAATGAACAAATGTATGCCTAACAGGTTTTGTTTTCCTCATTTCTGTGGGAGAGTGCAATCGTCAATGCTTGAAGTAACAAAGGTGAATTCCAACAGCATAACAGGCCATTTTGGCACATTTTTTGTTGGCACTACTTACACGTTTGCTTGTGTTGCTCATTCCATGATTGCCCTATGCTTACAAGCTATACCTCATTGTAAAGGTGACAAATCAACGATAAAAATGATATGAAACACTTTACTGGTTGGTATTACTAAAGGGGAGATATAATGGGCCAAAGTCAAGTTTCCTTACTTTTTGTGAGCGGTTTACATTAAGATATTCTAAGTAACTAATTCACTAAGCCATTCACCTGCACATTTATTTTCTTTGATAACATTCTGCGTGTCCTTCCATCGCCTGCACTCGCTTAAATGATTAAACGATTTTTTGCCATCTCTCAATTTGTGTTTCGATCATAAAAAATACATTTCGGAGATATTTGTAACCGCAGTAACTACAGTAGGCCTATGTGTAACATGATATAACCCCGCTGATATGTACGGTTCTGCCTACCACTCCAGTTGTAAACAAACGGTCACATGACATTAAGGCATTATGACGTTCGTAGATGCAAAACCTTAATAGTTCAGGCAACAAGTGTCGCTCAACAAAATATGTGACTGCTTAGGTCATCTGCTAAGGTATTGCAGCTTCTTGCATATATCAAAACATTTGAAATGCCGCAGACATTGCCTACTCTAATTGGTTATCAAAATAGGAGTTTGAGTTCTATTGTGTGTTGCTATGGTCATGTGTGTTTCAATTTACATTTGTTTCGCAATGGTGTTCTTAACTTTGAGAACTGTTCACAGCTTTCTTTTGATCATGTTGAATCCCAGAACACCTTTTCGAATCTGCTTAAGAGTTTTCATAGGATCTTGTTAAGAGCAAATTTAAGAAAGTTGTTAGGAAGATATTGGTGAAATGAGGCCAAATGATATTAAATGTCTTTAAAACATTCAGAGCCACCCGCCTGCCTGATGCATCTGTGCCGAGTGAGGATCCGTCAGCTGGTGGGAAGGCAGAGACTGAGGAGAATGACCAGCCTTCCTCTGCCTGGACGACTCATCAAGTACCTGCAATACGACAACGGAGACTCTGAGAATCTCCATTCCTACTTTTTTGATTGAGTGCGTGTCTCTACTATGCAGCATTGACAATTTCATCTCCGTTATCTTTTCGTTTTTTGTTTTCGCTCTTTTTATGCTTGCATATTTCTCTGCAGAGCTTCCCCGACAGCTTTAGCATGTATATTTATACATATATAGGCTATATAAATATATAAATTACAAGCGTGGTTCTTCTTGTTCCTTACCCGTCTCAGCCTTCCAGATGTAAACAAGGAGCTATCGCCTCCTGAACAAACTGCAAGGTTGCTATAGCGGATAGGGACACTGGGGGCAGGAGGAAATATTACTGTTTTCGATAAAACTGGTCAGTCAAGCAAAACAACGATTTCTAAGTGTTTTTATGACTATGAAAAAGTTGCATAGGGTCTCTTTAAGTCAAGAATCTATCCAACAAAAGCTTGATTATCTTCAACTTTCCCAAACTCTGACGTTTCCCTGACGCGACTCTGACGTAGCTAACGTAGCTCATGACTTCTATTATGTCAACAATGCTTAAAGGTTGGGTACGGAATTCGCAAAACGGACGGCAGATTTTGAATACATACAACCTCAAGTCCCGCCCTCCATGGACGCACATTCATGCACCAACGAAAATTATGCGCGAGAGCGAGCCAGGCTAAATGAAATGCCAGCCTGGCGTCTATGAGCTCTAGTCTCAACTTCCCCAATTACATTCTTTATTCACCTCCAAAGGGTTGTAGGTAATAGTTCCACAAATCAGACAAGGTAGATGATTTTATAGCCTACATTATGGTAAAAGCACCTTAGTCTACCAGCCCTTTCGTTCGGAAATTCTAAAACAACGATGCATTTTAATACACCAAAATAACATTTGATATAGCCTACCTTACATCTTTCAGTAGCCATATGTGTGTATATTTGAACAGAATCTGGTTTGGTTCTTGCCAGGGCGTTTATCTTCTGAAATATCCGAGTTTAGTGCTGGCCCGTTGGTTCGCCTATTCCACTGTAGCTCCAAGCGGTTAAGTTTCGACTTCATGTTTACAACACTCTTTGAGTCACGGTAAAATGTAATTTTTGCTACATAGCTTATTTATTGCGTGGGTGATTGAGTTTCCGTAGGTATCCGCTGCCTTAGTATGTATAGAAATGAAGTGACACATACAACTTGAGGGGAACATTATGGGACGTGTAGCAGGCCTAGTTAGTTTCGTTTCAGCACTGACTCGCGGTCAACAGCTTTCGTGCTATGTGCACGAACGGGTCGCGCATGCGGGGGGGAGGGGGAGGAGGAAGAGGAAGACCGTTAGATTGACAAATGAGCTGTGAAATGATGGTATGGGGTTTAGAATACTATTGGCTGGAGTTTTTCGAGCCCTGCCCGTTCCGCAGATGATTGACATTTAATTTCCATTTCAGTGCTTCCAACTCAGTGGCTGTAAGTGGGTTAGGAATAGGATTTCAAGTGATTTTGCAAAAATGACCAAAAAAGCTAATTCCATACCCTACCTTTAAAAAAAAACAGGCTGGAAAAGAAATACCAAAAAAAAAAGTTCCCCCATTCATTTCAATGGGACAGAAAAACGGGAATAATGGAAAAACGACAACCGGCAGCCATCCGACATTAACAAGCAACCTACACTGGATCAGGCCTGATTTTTTAGTGTTTGAACCACGTCAATAGCTTAAACGCTGTAGGAGAAGAGGCGTTCTCAAAAAACGGGCTAAGAAGAACAATAGATGGGCTTGCCTTGAAGCAAGCCCACAAAGTAAAATCCGAATTTCATAAAACTGAATGCTGGTTATGTGCCAATAGATAATCAAAGACAGACAGAGTTTTTGTGACAGCACAAATAACCTGTCGAGAAATGTCGGATGGCCAAGGATGTTTTGGGTTAGCTGGTTTATTCATACTTTGCACTTGGCATCACAACTACTGGCTGGCAGGCAAGAACATCATTCTCTGCAACGAAATCCAGAATTTTAGCCAATATCCGATATTTTCAAGCTTGGACAGAGGTTTTGTCACAGTACTAATAACATGATGAGAAACTGTCTGATGGGCAAGGATTTATAAGGCTTTGTTTGGGTTGACTGATCTATAGCTAAATTTAAAACAACAGCCTAACTGGAGATTTAACAGACAGATACAGACAGACAGACGGACACTTTCTTTAGCCCCGAGTGGAAATTCAAGTAGGATGAAGCATAAGGTGTAGTTGTTAGCTGCGTTCCAGTAATTTGTTGTTTTGTTAAATATTTAATTATTCTATGTTGTGTCTTTTATGTCTTCTGTTCATGTAAAGCACATTGAATTACCCCTGTGTATGAAACCAACTTGCTTTACCTTACCTAAAAGATGGTAACTTAAACGGGTCAGATTTTCTGACATGCACTGAAAATCAAATTGATTTATTATTTTATTCTTATGATTATTTTATTCTTAGTAAGGCCGTTAATGGAGCTAAGGAACTTCAAAGGCACAGAGGCATATCTACACAGTAACAAAATTGGCTAAATGTATGTGTAAAAGAGCGACCGTCATCTACACACACAGCATACTGTATGTCACATTAGCCAACATTAGTTACTTACTGTATGAGGCTTTTCTTCGCCTTGCTCTTCAACATCAGAGTTCGAAGTCAATAAGCAAACATTAGCAGTAACGTCAGTGATGTCTTCCTGACACAGATAAACAGTGAAAACAAGTCAGGTTTTTGGATTCCATTATAAATATATGCAATAAACATCCATTATCAATACATGTAGAATAGCTTAAAGATGGCACACTAAGATTAGTTTACTTACAAGGCTCCTCTGTCTTGCTCTTTGTGGGTCGAAGTCGATGTACAGTAGAACTCGGACTGGGTTAGCTTACACTTCCTAGTAACATGAATACTGTGATTGCAATAATTTGTAAGAGATAATTGTAGATGTCACATAAAGCTGGATTTTTATTGATTGTCATGTGTAGCAGGAAGTGCTGTTCATAATGAATAATCTCTTAATGATTTAGGTAATACAGTAGCTAACAGTATGACATCATACATAGTATATATATACAGTATATATATATATATATATATATATATACTGTATATATATATACACATAATATATATATATATATTATATTTAAAAACAATTGGAATTGGAATGTTGTTAACTCACGAATATGAATCAAATAAATAATTCATAGTGAAAGTTGTCATTTAAATGTTCTTTTCCTTGTCTGAGAAAAAACTGAGAAAAAAAACTTTGCAAATTGCAACAAGTTCTGGTAAGACCACAAGGTAGGACTTACAATATTATACCTGATATTTCATCCCAGGATGCCTCATCAAATAAAATGTCCGCATGGTGCATGACTTTCTCTTAAAAGTAAACTTTTTTTTTTCCTGGCATGCATCGGTTATGTATTTGTATCAGTTACAAAAAGGACATTTTATCTCTACCACACTAGTGCCACAATATTCACATATCATTATCCTGTCAGGTGAAGCTACAATATATCATAAAAAAACCGGCACCATAAATTTTGGTATTTTGTGCCTCAATGCGATTTTTTTATTATTATTTTTTTTTTTTTGCTGCTGCTGCTTATAGATAAGACAGCAGTTACAACACACCTAAAAGGCTCTTTGCTCTAGTCACTTTTTTACTAAGATACTATTTTATGAAAGGGAAAGCCATATTGGTCTTTACTGCTGCCATGAACATAGTTAGCTTTACAATGATGAGGATAGGATATGATGTCATTGCTCTGGTGGTATGCTAACATGCATATTCACGTGCTACCATCTAGAGTTTCAATGTTGTCATGGTTCAAGATAACTAAAAATGCTGTAATTTACTTTGCTGCTTAATTTGTCAGCTGCTACAGCCACCACGGTTGCTAAACAACTGTTCCCCTTTCTTTGCTGTGTAATGTCTACGGAATACAGATTGCATGTTGAAAAATAATGCATGCAAGTAAAACACTCATAAGGATCACAGGAGTCTCTAAAACAGCAGCTGCAACACGCCTAAAATGCTCTTTGTGCTAATCAAAATGTTTCTATGAGCGTAGTTATACGCTTGTCATCAAGCAGGTGTTAACTGATCACACTTAAAAAATGATAAATATACATTTAAATATATACTGTTTTATGTTGGGGGGGTGTGGGGGGGGGCTGCAGGGGTGTGACATAAGTGTTTCTGGTGTGACATTGCCCTTGTGGTATGTTCATGTGCTGCCATCTAGAGTTTTATAGTTTATTATCATGGATTGAGTTACTTAAAAATGTGGTCTCTTAAATCTAGAGCTGCTGTTTAATTTACATCTGATAAATTTACATTTACAGCCAATAGAGTTGCATACTCTTCTTCTTTATTTGCTGTGTAATGTCTAGGCCTACAGATATATATATATTTTTTTAAATGCACACAGTAGCTTCTGCATGTTAGTGCCAAGTGTGCCAGTATTTCAGAAGTAGGCCAGACAGTCACAGCTGCTAATATAGCAAAACAAGGTCATGAATCTTAACCTAGAAGCAAGTGCCCCCTCATACCCCATTCTAAAAGGCTAGAGTGCCACATATACCCACAGTAGTCAGGCAGGCTTAACCAGGATCAAAAGAACAAGAATATATCGCTAATTGGGTGAGTCAGCTGTTTAATTGTTTGGATTTTTATCTCTAAATAATAAATGGCTTCAGAAATTAACATATTTTGAAAAAAACATCACCAGAATAATTTGCAATAAACTTCTTTCTGTAGTTCTTTAAAAACATAGACTACCTACTGCACAGCAGTTATTTGTTTTGCATAATAACAGCATTGTGAATGGAGCTTGATTACAGTCTTGTCCAGATCAAGATCATATGCTCAAGTTCACAGTATTTTACTTGTTCATATGAAGACTTGATTAGAGTGCAAATAGTCAGGTACTCCACAAGGTGCTTGTTTGGAAAAATATGAAATTATGAAATACTGTTTTTCAGACCTTGCAGAGTATGGGCAGTTGGGTTAAAGTCTATCTTATAATTACCAGGTTACAGAACTGAAGAAGTAGACTAAGTCATTTGTTTGAACACAGCATGTTGCGCGGCATCAGCGCCCATTGGTAGTCTATTTTAGCTCCGCCTACTTGGCGATACAATGTTCACTTGACCCTCATATAACTGTTGTGGAAAATCAATGACCGTTGGTCACTGTCTCTCTACTGTGGCATTTGCATGGCCACAAGGTTGACTGAGTTTATGCAAGTTGTTTTTGGGGGCAGGGTATATTTCAGATCATATTTTTTTCTAGACTGTGCTGACACCATTAATCTTGCCCAGCTTGTCAGGTGAAATGAAACATAGCATTTTGAGTTTCCTGGAAATGCATTTTGTCTTTGTCACCATACTACTGACATAAATGTTATACAGTAGTTATACTCTTTCAATATCACTATTGAGGCAACCACAAATATTACCATGCCTCATGTTAGTGGGTTAAAATCATTTGCGTAATTTCTCATCTTTGAATACTTTGGTCTAGAATATTGAATGATCACACTTTCACCCTTGAGGCTAATGTTTCTGAACAAACTTGGAGTTGAAAATATTCTTTTTTCCCCTTGTATAGTCCCATCATGGCTGCTTCTAGTGTTAGCAGGCAAATGCCTACTAACCTAGCTTTTGAAGACTATAGTGTCTACGGTCACTTATCTGAGGAAGAGTTGATTCATCTGGCCATTGAACGAAGCCTTACGGATACCCAAGGTGGACCTTCACAATCTGCACAACCCGCTCATCAGTCTACAAGTTCACCTCCACTAATTCAGGCAGAGCCCTCCAATTATGATGGCATGGCAGCATTTCGGGAATCCCGCAGACAATATGCAGAGATGAGACGAGCCGCAATGCAAACACAGACTGTCAGTCCCTGCAGGTGATGAGACACTTTACAATTGTGCTGTGTGTACAACAGATCTTTTTTTTTTGACAGACTCACCAACAATCTAGTATTGTCATCAACGACAATATGAGAAATAAGACTGACTTATAGATCTCAATAGATTTATGGTATTGCACACCAGTGGCAGTGATATGGGTATTCCCACAGCATGCTTAATTGAGTGAGATTACACTCTTGTGACCTTCACTGGAATTACTCCATTTGATTTGATTTACTTAAACTCGAAAAATCATTGAGGGCTTTACCATCATTTACTATGATGTTGAGTACACACACATATAACACATATAGAATGTCATGACAAACTAGCAGTTAAAAACAAGTGCATGAAAGGGTAAAATGATTTTTGCGCATGACTTTAAAATTATCAAATGAAACAAATCAATCAAAATCAAGACTGAGTTGCGGGGTATTCCAAGACGAGGGAGCACAAAAACTACAGTGAAAGCGGCTTTACCAAGCTCAGTGCACACATGTGGAACCTGCAGCGACAACCTGTCCAAGTTTGGTAGGGGCTGGAATACTCAACTAAAAGGGAAGAAATATAGGTAGATATCCAGTTAAGGTCTTATTAAATAAACAAAAAGAAATTTATATCCCTTCTATGTAAGGCGGGCCACCCAACTTTTTCATATAAAATGCAATGAAGAGTACTGTAAGCATCATCGTTAGAGCACACATGAGATATTGTGGATCTCCTGTTTCCGTCTGATTACAGCGAAGGCCAAAAGGAGAAGAAGAGAAGTGAACATTCCTTTGCTGGAGACAGGGAGAGGATGCTGGCCTGGAAAAGAAGAAATGGATCCTTGGAGGCTACAGAGCGAACTATGGAGTAAGTATCTGTCTTCATGTACATCACTTTAAGTCCTAAGTTTATATGTTCTGATGCTGTCTTCGGACCAGTTTCGCCTACACTGATTAAAAGGTCGCTCACAGTCACAACAGATGTATGAAGATGACTGCAATTATAACAATATGAGCGTCCACATTACATCATATCCACTTTACATAATGCAGTGACTAGTAATTACTAGTTACCCAGTTACAGTAGACATGACAACAGACCATTATGCTAACTGTAATAACTCTATTGCAGTGATGCATCCAAGTTAAATTCAGCTATCTGGAAGAATGATTCCAAAACACTGAGTGAAATTCTAAGGACAGTGCCTGCCACGAGTCTGTGCAAACCAAATAAGGATGGTTGGATACATTTGCATGAGGCTGCATACTATGGTGCTTTGGAGTGTTTGGAACCATTAATACAAGGTATGACTAAATGAAAACTACATTACATCTGTGGTCTCTGTTTCATTCCACTGTAAGTGATAATTCATTTCTAATTTTTATTCAGCTTTTCCTCAGCTCATCAACGCGCGTACCAACAAGAACCAAAACCCTCTGATACTGGCTGTTAGTCATAAACACCTTTTATGTGCCCAGTGTCTTCTTGCAGCTGGAGGAGATCCTAATATAGCCAACAAATCAGGAGAGACGGCTGTATTGAAAGGTATAAAAATACATTGAAGAATTTGGTTACGAGTAATCATAAATTGTGTCTGCTTTATCTAAAACGCTAACAGGAAACACCAAGAATGGGGAAAAAAGATGAACCATGTCTGTTCTTAAGGCAAAACTGCTGTTGTGTGTTCCAGCTTGTGAGAAGGCAAGTGTGGAGATGGTGGAGCTTCTCCTGAAAGCTGGAGGCAACGCCTCTCGGGGAAATCTCGAGGGAGTGACACCTTTACACGAAGCCGTGGGAGCCAAAAGTGTCGCCATGTGCAAACTACTGGTGGAAGCTGGAGCAAAGATATGGGCCAAAAATATTTATGGTATTGAGCCACTGTTCACAGCTGCCCAGGCAGGAGCCACAGAAGCTTTGAACTTCCTCATTAAACATGGTGAGTTCAACAAGATCTTGGAGGTATAGGGCAGGGTTTGGAAGGTTAGCTTAGCAAGTTGGCAAGTTGGCTGCCACCATCTTTAATAATTTGTATGGTAGGAGCAGGCTTCACTCAGTCTCTTAGGTTTGTTTTTGAGAGTGCTAGACCAAACTTATATGTTTACTAAGAAAAGGAAAAAAGGTCGCACTTTGTATTTAAGAGTCATTGCATGAGAAAACCAGGCAGAGGTGGGAAGATGGGGGTCGGCCAAATCGGCTCATACTTTGTATATGTGATAAGTATGTGGAACTATGAACAGCCATATACTTAAAACCCTCCAGCTGTTTTTTGTTATGGAGTTCTGGGACCCCTCTCAGAGACTCTCAAAAATCCAACAATTCATGGCTGAAAATGACTGAAATTGCCATTTCTACCCTGATTATCCTGATAAAGATATGAACATAAGTTTTATATTTCCATAGAGCCTAGGTAGCATAGTTTTAAAGACCAAAAGGTGCACCGAGGGGTTATCTACACCACTGAAAGCAGAATTTTTAAGAAGCATTATCTCGTATTCGCAGTGGCTTTGGTGGATGGTTTTACTGTTGCTGGAGAAAGGAACATCTACTGATTCAAAAACAATTGTTGTCTAATTGGGCCACACATAATGTGTGCCGTGCCAGGAGGGTCTTTAGCAGGATTTTTCGTGTTTTGGCCTATGATAAACCATATTCAGATCGCCATCACATGGCCATACCATGGCATTACATCACAAACAGATGTAATGCCAGATGTTTGCGATGTAATGGCATGGTATGGCCACTCGGTGGCGATCTGAATAGTCTAGTTTCAAATGTATGACAACCAAGAACAATAATGCATGCAGAGGTCTGCACTCTTTGAGTGCTTTTCTAGTTAATTAAAGCTTTCTTTAACAATTTGTCATACAGTGACACAAAAATTGACCATAAATTACCCTATAGTGAGATATTATTACCTGGTTTATTATACTCCAAAACCCGAAAAAAAAAAACGTAAAGACCCTCCTGGCACGGCGCACATTATGTGTGGCCCAATTAGACGACAATTGTTTTTGAATCAGAAGATGCTCCTCTGTCCAGCAACAGTAAAACCATCCACCAAAGCCACTGCGAATGTGAGATAATGCCTCCTAAAAATGACCAATTTTAGAGGGATGAAAATTCTGCTTTCAGTGGTGCAGATAACCCCCTAGTGCACCTTTAGGTCTTTAAAACTATTCTACCTAAGCTCTATGGAAACATAAAGCTCATGTTCATATCTTTATCAGGATAATCAGGGTAGAAATGGCAATTTCAGTCATTTTCAGCCATGAATTGTTGGATTTTTGAGGTTCTCTGAGAGGGGCCCCAGAACTCCACAACAAAAAAAGAGTTTGAGGGTTTTAAGTATATGGCTGTTCATAGTTCCACATATATCACATATACAAAGTATGAGCCGATTTGGCCGACCCCCATCTTCCTACCTCCTGCTGGTTTTGCCTGGTTTTCTCGTGCAATGACTCTTAAACGTGTTTCTATTGCACAACTGCCACCATCTTTACAAATGCGTGCACATGTGCACATATCGGATTATATTTTCTCAAATGTCTTCACCATGTCTTGGCTTGATGCACACATTCTAACTGAAAAATGTCATGATCCAAATACTTCCAGTTCATAAACCAACTATCATTCACACACTCTGTAGGAGGAAATATTAACACTCAAGCTAACGATGGAGCAACAGCTTTGTATGAAGCATCCAAGAATGGTCACGAAGAAGTGGTGAAGCTACTTCTGTCCAAGAGAGCAGATATGAACAAAGCAACAAAAGCAGGATTAACCCCTCTCCATGTTGCATCAAAGAATGGACATTTGGGGTGAGTAGTCTTTAGATGTAAGAATTTGGTTCAGAAAATATGCTCTACAACAGAAGTGTTTGATATTATCTTAACGTTTAGTCTTAGCTCATAGAAATAGTGAAGAGGACAGTAGAGAAAAAACAATAAATTAGCTCTCTCCAGCACCAAACAGGAAGGGACAAAGTGGGTACAGCCGTAAAGGATTATTTTTTTTTATTTTGATTCTTTACACCTGATAGAACAACTCTATAGCCCAATGACATGCCCGGAATTACTTTCTTCTGATTGCAAAAAATGAACCTTTGCCTGTTCATGAGTAATAGAGACGTAACATTATGTAATTTGATGTCATTACTGTATATTTGACATGGCAGGTTTTCATGCTGCAGAAGCAGGAAAGTATCTTCTGAATGTATGCTTCAGAGGAACAGAGAAGAGATTTAGAGGGTGTAATAAATTGCCGTAGCATGAAAACGAGTGTTAGACACCGAAATTTCGACGATTGAGCCTGTTTGTGAAATTTGGCAGATTTAGAATGGAGCTCTGTATGGCTTTAACATTGCTCGCTTTGTGCATGCTCTATTCTGTCCTTAAAACACCCCTAAATGTTTGTTTTTAAAAGTGTGCAGCTCACTGAGTGGTTACTGGTCTTCAACGATCTTCTATAGCAAGTTTCGCAGTGAAATTCAAATTCTGTTGTGTTATATTAGGCACACACGGTTGAAAAAGTACTTCCGGGATTTCGAAAATCCCTGATAACAGATGACAGAAGCTGTATTTCGCTACTAAACTTGTTATAGAAGATCGTTGAAGACCAGTTACCACTCGGTGAGCTGCACACTTTTAAAAACAAACGTTTAGGGGTGTTTTAACGACAGAATAGAGCATGCACAAAGCGAGCCATGTTAAAGCCTTACAGAGCTCCATTCTAAATCTGCCAAATTCCACAAACGGGCTAAATTGTCGAGATTTCAGTCTCAAACACTCGTTTTCATGCTAGGCAGAAAACGGACTTAAAGTGTAAAATACCGAAATATTCCTTTAAGGCCAGTTTATAGTCTAGTCTAGTCTGTTGACAAATGTCACAGAGCTGCAGGCTTTCATAGTGTAGTGACAACACAAACTCTTTGTCAGTACATGGCCAAGTGTTCATAGCGACATTGCTTTTTGATCCTTCAATACCGGCCCTTTTTATCATTGTGAAGCAAAATTCAAAGTGTTGGATTGTTCACCCACTAATAGGGAATGCAAGCTGGGACTAGACCATTGAGAGACATACAAGAGGAACCACAGGTTCTTTCTACAGGGTCTCAGTTTTCAGAGGAGGTCAAGCATTTGATGATGGGCCAAAGTATGTGGGAACGGTGCTGTCTTAGATGATGATAGATGACATGCAATGAAATGAAAACTTAAAATTGGGCTGCAAGTTATTTAACACTAGAAGTGCCAAGCGCCGGTCATTTGACCGCTGAGACGTATTACTTGAAGCGCCATGTTGGTTTGACCTAGATATACCTAGAACTGCCGGGCTGCGGTCTTTTGACCGCAGTGATTAAAAAAAAAATATTTTCACACGATTAAATTCCAGGACCCTACGTTCACGACTTTTCCTAAATACGTGTGTTTTATCACCCAGTATTTTTACATGATCAAAACACACCGGTACAAGCTAGTTTAGAGCTATTTTGCTCTTACTTATGTGGCAACACTGCCATTCTCACGTTCGGACATGTTTTTTCAGGCTGCTATTCTCTTTTTTTACAGCAGATGTCGCAAGAGCTACCATAAGTTTCCTGTCAGTCGGGCATGAGAATAATATTTTACCATAAAACATATAGAGTTGGCAACGACCACTCAGAGCTACTGCTTCACACAGACGTGAGGTGGTTGAGTTGGGGGAAATTCCTGCAACGATTCCGCGATCTCCTTCCCGAGATAGAGCAGTTCCTACTGAACAAAAAACATGCAGAATACAAGCAACTTAATGATGATCGTTGGCTGCTTGATTTGGCATTTTTAACTGATCTGTCGAACTTGCTCAATTAGCTAAACGTGAAATTACAGGGCAAAGAGAAAACTGTAATCAACATGATAAGTACAGTGAATGCCTTCAAGGCAAAACTTAGACTACTTTTCTCAAAGATCCAACGCCATGATCTGGGGAACTTCAGCAACCTTGCATCTGAGCTAAATAATCAAGGGAAGGACTGAGGACAGAGTTTGACAACAAGTTATGCAAAACAGATTGACACCGTCCAGTCAGACTTTGACAGGAGATTGCCAGGATGCCATAACTAGCCTGAACCGTAGGACCGTACGACGAACACACACTCCGAACCGTGACATGCCATCCGCACGGTTCGGAGCATTTTTAAAAAACCGTGCCACCCCTAATAACTCGCCAATCATCGTCGTGGAATTTTATGGTTTTGGGGTGCTGAAAATATCGCCCATGGTAGGCTACCAAGCTTAGAGCAGTGCACCACTGCATGTTACCGGATAACGTTGTTTCCCCCCAGAGAAGAGTGCAGCATGGCGGCGTCACTTAATGTTCAGCTACTGTAGCCCCAAATTCAGTGAAATATTTACATATTTATCCATTCGAAAGAAGAACACTAGCGGAAAAACTCACAGTCAAACAGCTCGGACCAGATAAACCCGAAGTGAATATCACCCAGGAGGCGCGAGAAAAGGGAAAAACGTACAGGAGAACATTTCCCGAAGTTGGTTTGATCGCAAGGCTTGGCTGACTAGCTGTGGGTATGGCAATGCTATCTTTTGTTTTCCTTGTTTACTTTTTAAAACAAGTGCATGTGATCGTTCGTGGACTCAGACAGGGGTGACAGGTCTGAACCATTTGTCAGAACGGATTAAAAAACACGAGCGGTCTACTCTAGAGTGCATATGGATAACTCTGTCAAGCTAGCCATGCTAGGTCGTGTTAGTATAGCGACACAGCTAGACGAAGGTCACCGCATTTGGCATACGATAGCACAATGAGGAGGTAGACAAGAATCGTCATGTTTTGTCAAAGATCATTGATGCTGTGAAATTCTGTGGTGCTTTCGCTTTGCGTGGTCATGATGAAAGTGAGACATCAGACAACCCTGGCATTTTCCTGGGTCTCATAGATCTAATCGCTTCAATTGACCATGACTTGCAGGTGCACCTGGAGAACGCCACTGTTTTTAAAGGCACTTCAAGGACCGTGCAAAACGAACTGAGACTGCATGTTGTCCGTTATCAGAGAGTACATTCTCGAAGAGGTGAAACAGTCGGAGTATATAGCCATTCAGGCAGACGAGACAACTGATGTATGTACTCATTGTCAGCTTGTGCTTGTGCTGCGGTACATAGATGGGCACAATAACATCCAAGAACGCTTTTTTGAATTTATCGCCCTTCCAAATGCGACCGCTGACACTATCGCCACTGCACTAAAGGAAAGACTGAGCAACATCGTTCCTGCGGGACAAGAAAGCAAATTAATTGCCCAGGCCTATGATGGTGCAGCAGTAATGAGGGGTGCTACCGGTGGAGTGCAGCATAAAACTCAAGATGTCTATGGGAATGCCTACTACGTGCACTGTTATGCATCAGTTGAACCTCATCAGGCAGCAGGCAACATCCCACATCCCAAAGATCATCCCACATCCCAAAGATCAGCCAGTTTTTTTCAGACATGGGAGGGTTTTCTACATTTTTATCCAAGTCATTCAAACAAATAGCAGTACTGGATGAAGTGGTGGCACACCGACTTCCAGGTGCTTCAACAACTTGTTGGAATTCACATCGACGAAATTCAAAATTTTCTTAGGGGAGGACGCCCAGACCCCCCGCCAAAAAGAGCCCCCCAAAAAATATTTTCACCAGCCGCCATTGATGTGTACATATGTACAAATGTACTGAATTGTATGGGGTATGTGCAATGTAAATGCCACTGTGTATGATATTACATGCAATTTAGTAGCTTCTATTGTGAAGTACGTTTTGGTATTGTACATTAAAAAACAGACATGTAATGTGAGTAGTAGGCCTAGATCATTTTGACCCAGTCACTTAAAAGGTAGATCACCATTCAAAAAAGTGTGGGCACGCCTGCTTTAGGCCATGTTTGGACTCAATATGTGTAAAACCTAAGTTCTTATATTCAACTAAATATTCAATATGTCCGGCCCTAGACTTGGACCCAGTTTTTTTGTATTATTATTTTGGCCCACTGTTAGCCTGGTCATACCAAACCCTCGTACCAATATCGTACAGATGGGATACGAAATTTGAGCGGAAGCTTACGGAGGGCTATGTCAGGCTAGCCCACTGTGTATTTGAGTTTGACACCTTCATCTATGTTGTATTCTGAATGAAAACATAACATGCTGTGCAGCTTCTAATAAAACGCTAGTTTGCCTAATAGCTTGATCTTGTTAGCAATTTCAAACTACAATACGGCATAACATAAAGCTAACGTTCGCTAGTTACCAACTTAGTTGGTTAGTCTTTGCTATAACTATGGACGTCAACAAACAGGACTCAATCACCCCTCTGCAAATCATACTAGCTGCTATTATTGTCTAGTTAAACGCTAACAACTAGCTTGCCTCAGATACATTACAACATAAGGATTCTTTGAAGGATTGTTTGAAGGACAATTACATTAGACTGCATTAATGTTTCACTACGTGTAATGTAGAGATGCTCCGATCGATCGGCCGCCGATCATGATCGGCCGATATTGGCTAAAAATGGCTTGATCGGTGAAGCTCAAAAGCGCCGATCAAAAAAGCCGATCATGTGACCTAAATTACTTGCGTGACATTTTTCCACCTGCAGGCGCGGCGCACAGGCACACAACAGCCTAGAGTAGAGAGGAGCTTGCAGTGGCAAACATGAGTAGGCTAAAGGTTCAGTGTAAAATTAACCATTTGCAATGCATGTCGTGCTGAAAATCCCTCGAGGTGGAAGTGGTTTTAACACCACTGACGGACAACTGAATATGTCGGGTATGAGAAACTAAACCAGCCAACTCATGCTTCAATCTGCCGACTAGGCCTACTAACGATAGGGATGATAAGAGATGGAAAGGCATCACGTTCAGAATTAATTTGCCCCCACGAACAACCTCTATTCGTTGTGGAGGATAAAGCCCTCATTAGCCTACGTTACGATTTTGCAAATATTTGTAGCCTAAAAGATTTTTGAAAGACAGTCAGACTCTCACCTCTAAAGACAAATCATAGAGTTTTAAGTCACAAACGAGTCACAGACTATGCAGACATGCGATAATATCAGACATGTTTGATATTGTCGTAACGGCAGAATTAGAAAAAGACTCCGACTGGCTTACAACCGCTAATTGACACCTTACATTAAACGAGCACACGGGAGCGCGCCGCGCCATGATTTCTGTCCCGACTTTGGATATTTATTCGCCGACTGTGAAAACATGGCAACATCGCGCAATGTAAGCATGAATGTAAGTCGGCCCTAACCTGTCTTGATCCACGATATTACCCCGCAGGCATGAAATACTAATGTGTATCTCCTCTGTTACCAAACAGTGTAGCCTACATTGACAAGCTGAAGAATAGGGTATATAGCTTCCCAAGCGCAGACGCCTGTCCAATGTCCCTGCTAGCTTAACAGCGCACTTTATTGACCCAAACTGGTGGCATTTAACGGCATGTTTCAGTCATGGGGGATTTCAAGAGAAAAAAGACTTACAGTAGCTTACATTATTTCTTTGTTAGGGATTTGGAACAGAGAAAAAGCCATAGTTTTGCACTTTGTGGCAGTAGGTTTTGGTGTAACACGTTTTTCATTTAATGTAGTCAGTCTATTTAGAGGCTATACTTTTCAAGTAGCCTAGGCAATGTAATTGCCCATCCCATTTAGGTGATCTGTGTGTTGGTCTGCCTGACCCCCTCCTTGTATGAAATCATTTTATGTCTCGCTGCATATTTGGAAAAGATGGCCAAAGTTATTTCATTTTCTAAATACAAATCGATAAATGGTGGTTCCTCAACATCTTGACTAGCCTATAGGCCTACTGTCTTTTATGCCACTTACATTAATTCATAGTTAGTTTAATTTCTACAAATGATGCAAACTCTGCTAGACTATTGTTAAAAGACTCTCATTCCCCTGCCATTCTGTGATCGGCAGTGATCGGCAATCGGCCGATCATGATTTTGATGATCGGTAATCGGTGATCGGCCCCAAAAATGCTGATCGGAGCATCTCTAGTGTAATGTCATAGCCTACATGATCTCACATTACCAGATAACTTTACCGTGGACGGTTGCTAACACCTTTCAACAAATGTTAGCCTTCAAGTCACGTTGCTTAGATCTAGCGCTTTACAATCTGATATTTTAAGTTCAAAGAATATAAGATTAACAAGATTAGAAGTCAAGACTTCTATTCACATGCCACATTATTAGTTTATCTGTGATTAGGAGACACTTACCGAAATCCTTGACAAATGGTGCTGGAAAACTTGAAACTTTGAAAAACTCGAGAAAATGTAGGTACTGGTAGGTAGGCTGAGGCGTATGGCGCGGGAATCGTGCCAAAAACCTTCTGACCGTCAACGAACTCAACGTCACGGTCATACCGGCATCCGCCTTTCTGACATGACATGTAGGCCTAACCGATCATAATAATTACCTTTTTATTACAAGCCTACATACAGTATACACCTACATGACCTTTTTCAACGTGAAACGTATCCAGGATGTGCCCAGAGATGGTGCAACATGTACTTATTCTGTTGGAATTTGATGGATAGAGGCCTAGGCTTGTGTTGAACATGAATAGCCTAGGCTACAGTAGGCTACAATGTTGAAACATAATGTGGTATAGCCTAATACTTATGCAGCAGCCTAGGCTATTTTGCACAAAACTAAATCAAGACTGTAAATTATCTGTGAGATATGAGAAATAGCCTGCCGATCACTTCTTCTCTTTTTTTTTATGGAAGGAAGCAATATACCGGCCCACTTCAGATCATCTCAAATAGGCTATGCTACGACTTTAAGTACCTAAACTTGGGTTTGCAACCACCTAATATGCTATTGACACTCGGATAACCACAATTTGTAGCCCTGATGTTGGTCATTGCTTGCAACATAACAAACAAACAGACCAAATGCACAACAAAAAAAGCTTCGGAGAGGCAGACAACAAATTTGTTGTTGATGACAAGCAATGAAGAGCTGGTGGGTGTTTGACATGACGTTTGATGAATCCAAGAAGGGATGTTTTTGGCATCAATTCCCGCGCTATAGAGGCAGAGCTCTCCAGAGCACTGTCAACACTCTTTCAACAACATGATTTTTCACTGACACTGGCACTGACACTCAATGGAAAGGCACCTGCAGCCTAGGATGGGTTTGAAGACGTTGAGTGCCTCTACCTTAGCAAGGAACTCAAGTTGTGTTAAGGAAGGGTCAGAAGCTAAACCAGCATGGGAATGAGAGTCATATAACTGCACATCACAAGTTCATCAAAAAGTATTAATGCTTTGATTGCTTGGACCCCGTCAATTTGCAGTTTACTTCTGTAAAATGTTGTGTAGGCCTATTTGAATTCCATGGAGGTCATGTTTGTGTTAATACTATTACATCTGCATTTTCCTGATGATGACAAATGGTGGGTTTCACGTCCGCTTCTTTTCACTGTCTGGACAGAGTTGTGTTGTTACTGCTTCCACGCACCAACAGAGCAGTTGTGAGACGCTGTGGCATTAGTCCACTCCACCTTGCAGCTGAGCGTAACAGAGATGCGATCTTGGAGATTCTCATTGAGGCAGGCTTTGATGTCAACACCCAGCTGTCACTTGAATGGTCAAAGATGTATGAGGACCGTCGCACCACAGCGCTCTACTTCACAGTGCGCAGCAGTAACGTAGAGGCGACCTCCATGCTCTTAGAGGCTGGTGCTGACCCCAATCTGGATATCTTCAACCCTCTCCTGGTAGCCGTGAGGAAGGGGAATACGGAGATGACATCCCTGCTGATGGAGTATGGTGCAAATGTGAATGCCTGCATGCCAACACACCCAACCACTTTCCCAGGGGCGTTACTCTTCTGTATGAAGTATAGACGCATGTTCAAGCTCCTGTTGGATAATGGATGTGATGCCAATGCATGTTTCGCTTGTGTTTATGGAAACGGGACACATCCTCCAGTCAAGAGCAGACGTTCCACAAGGGAAGATTTGTACCTACATGGGCTTGATGCTCCTCATACCACAACAGCACAGGTCAGGAGGAATGTATACAGTACGTCTTTGAGTTCATGTATTTGTCACATACTTGAACATTTCCGGACTTTGAATTGTTTTATCCCCTTTGTTTTTCTCTTAGTTCTGTGAGGTGATGGCAGATCCTTTTCATTGTGCTTGGGCTGGAACCATTATCGATCTCCTCTTAGATTATGTGGGTCATGTGAAGTTGTGTTCAAGACTCACTGATCTTCTGGACAGTAACAAAGACTGGGAATACATCAAAGAAAAAGCAAGTATGTACTTTTCCTTCATTGTACTCTTCACTTTAAGTCCCGATGGCTATCAGATCAGTAGCTGATAAACAGAGTTTATGGCTGGCCACTTTTTTGGCAAATTACTGGTTTACAGTTTTTTGTTTATGCAGTAGCTGTTGACATCTTAAAGGATAACTCACCAAAATGCATCCTATAGGGTTTTTTTGTGAATGTGCCCGGGTCAAACTTTTGCATATTGCACACATTTGCACATTGGAAGCGCCACCGGGTCAAGTGGCGTTTTGAATGGGAATAGGGGCACATACTATTTTGATACATTATCGCGTCAAAATTGCTATTTTTGAAACAGATGGCTCAACACTATACAACTTTGATCAAAGTGTCATCAGTGTCTCAACAACTCACTTGGTTTTTCTGCTCACCGCCATCTTGCCTGTCAAGGAGTGAGTTGTTCAAAACCTTTCTTTTAACTATGTGAACACAAACATAGTTGATCACGAAAATGATAACACAGATAAGCTTAAATGTGGCGCTTCCGACATAATTATGCTTTTGAAATGAAAGTTTGACTCGGGTACATTCACACAAACACCCTAAGATGCATTTCGGCAAGATTTATGCTTTAATAGTTGTATTCACTGGCAGAATTCTAGAGATTGGAGAAATGAAATGGCCTTGAAATGTCCTTGAAACTTTCAGGGCCACCTTTCTCCTTGATCCATCTGTGCCGAGTGAGGATCCGCGAGCTAGTGGGATGGCAGAGACTGAGGAGGATGACCAGCCTTCCTCTGCCTGGACGACTCATCAAGTACCTGTTCTACGACAACGGAGAGTCTGAGGATTTCTTGAATTGTGGTTAGAGTAGACTAGACTAAGCGTGTACAGGATTCAGGATCAACTCAACTGTGTCACTCAACACAGATCTGTAACATCTATGCAATGTGACAACAGTACTGTTACGGGAAGGGTCTTCCCGTACAGCAGTACATCCATTGCGGGATATTGAGCAGAGTTCTATCGAAATGACTGGCATCACATGTTATGGTTCATCCTAAAATGTATACGTTTATATAGGATTTTGCTAACTTTGAGACATTTCTTTAATACACCTTTCTGAAGTTAGGAGAAGACTGACTTAGGAATAAGGTGAATAGCCTGTTTCCATGCAAAGACATTTTTTGAGCAAAGCACTCAATAGTTGAACACTGTGGTGTAAAGTGACAAACACTTACTGGGACAATCAATAGAAGGACACTCAATAGGAGTGTCCTCAATAGGACACTCAAAGGCTCCAGCATGGCAAGGAATGCAAAATGAAGGAAAAGCAAAGCTGATGTCTTCAGTTTCCTTGAGTTTGTGTTCATCGAGACTCCTGGAGGAAAGATGTAAAATGGAAACACATTTGAGCCAAGTATAAGCTTTTCAGGTGTGTTCCAACTAGGTACACTGCTTGGCCAAATCTGGTCACCACCTTGATTTTACTAAACAAATAGACCTCTGTTTGCCTTCAAAAAGGTAACCAAAGCTTCCATCTGTTAATTGAAGCTAACTGTTTATGGCAAGTTGCATTGTAAGTTAGCTTTGGGGTAGCAAAGATTAAAGTGTGCCGTCTTCACCTACCAAAAATCACAGTATCCACTAGAAGGCAGTGGACAAAATTGTGTAGGCTATCACAAAATGTCTTTTTAACAGGTGCGAATTCAAAATCCCCATGTTACTTTCCCATAGAAAAAATCTCAAGATACCGGATCTCCTTATTTGGGCAAAGATTTTTTTGTAGGTGAACTTCAGAGGTTTATAGGTAAGCGCTATGACCTGGGGTTGCTGCAGTTGGTCAGGTTTAGGTTCAGCAACATTAAGTGCCCAAAGAAGGAGGTCAGCTCACTATCTGAATATACTGATGGCAGAAGACCAAAATGACAATGCCAGATTTCATCAGGCTCAAATTGTGAAAGTGGAGGTTCAGGAGCATGAGACATCATTTTCACACATGGATTGGTCATCAGAACTTCAGAGTCCCCGACCTTAAGCCCATTGAGAATCTTTGGGATGTGCTGGAGAAGACTGGGAAGGGGTCTGAATCTCCTGTCATTACAGTAATACAAGATCTTGGCGACCCTGCTGGAATAAATGTTGTGACATTGCAGAAGCTTGTGGAAACGAGGCCATAGCAAATGTGTGCCGTAATCAAAGATAAAGGCGGTCCAAATAAAAATTACTGTGTGTGTTTTGGCCAGGCAGTGTAGCTTTTTGTAGGTTGTGTAAACATAGCTGCCGATTGATGTGAATTGCACAGAACTTCACCTATACACTTTTGCCTCCTATTTCACTAAAACATTGTTGACTTAAGCTTGGTCGGTCATTTTTGAAAATGCAACGTTACATTGTAATGTATAATTTATTACATTTTCAATATTTATAATTGTAATATTTGTTATACATGTACAGTATGCCTTTTAATGTTGTAAATTGTAAAAATAAAGAAATACCCTTTAGTCCCCAGATACCCCATCTGACTCCTGATGAACCTTTACCTTTTATGTAATTGAAGTACTGTATTTCCTGCCTCTGGCACTTCTGACCCTATGTGTTTGGCCCCTGGTGAGACCCAGGAGCACCCTTCTATCCTGCACTTCACAAAGACACCACCCTTAGCTCTGCAGGGACCAACAAAGGGAAGGTTGAGATTGAATGAGCTCAGTCAGTCTCCATGAGGTCTGAGATGAGATGAAGTTTAGCAGCACAGAAACCTGTGAAAACAGGAGTGAAACAGAAATGGAGTTCATGATAGTTTTACACTGGGTTTTCCTGGTGGGAAACAGAGATGGGATCCTGACAAATATTTATCCTTTGTTCCTTATTCTCAGCTTTGATTAAGTAGTGTGGATTCTTTTCATTCAGAATTAACACCTCCATTTCCAAACCTTTTAACACTTTCCATGAACCCAGTATTCACAAATAAAGCTTTATAGCAGATTATGTAAAAAAAAAAAAAAAGAGACAGTATTGTTTGTGTTGAGACCTGATATAAACTCTTTTGTCCACTTTGAGGCTTTTATACATGTTTTTGCCACAGGTTGTGCAATTGCCTCTTTCAAGAAAAACATATATTATAGTGGCTAAGGAGCTTGGCTAGCATGCAGTGGTCTGAAAGGTTGTGGGTTTAATACCTGGCATATTGTGCCCTTGAGCAAGGCACTTCACCCTGAGGTGATCTGGGGAGAATGGCCCTTGTAATATGGCTGACATTTGGATTTAAAAAAGAAGTGTCTGCTAAATGTAAAAATGTCAATGTAAACAATAGTGATCATCAGTCTTGATCAATCTTTCAATCTCAATCATCGGGTTTGTTCTTGTTTTTACCTCACCGGTCATCCCCATCCCTGTCCCACTCACTCTTTCTCTCTTTAAAGGAATGGGAGGAGTGCAGAGATGGCATGTCTGTGTGTGCGCGTGTGGGTGGGTGGTGCTGCTATTATTATGTTGTCCTTAATCATAAACTTGACATACCACATAGCATTGCGCAATATGACTGCCACTAATTATTTATACCTCTCATGGAGATGCACACTTTGTAGCTTGTTGTTGTCTGGCAGGAATAAGATATGAGAAATAATATGTTTTCTGTTACAAGAGGGGGCTGTTATCTTGAATGATACTTTTCTGTAATTTGTGTATGTACAGTAGCGGCTGTACATGACTGCAAAAGAACTTATTACAGTAGGTTACATTCCATTGTTTTGCAACCAGTCTGAGTGTGGCACACTGGAACAGCCTTACGACTGCTGGAGAACGCTATGTTCAACAGGAGGGCCCTCAACATCATTAAAGACAGTATAACCATCCCCTTCATAACCTATTGTGTTACACACACTCCTCCTCTGAGGTCTCTATGGGAGTACTGTATAAGAGCAACAAGCCTGAACAACTATTTTTAATCACAGACCATTAGGTTGAATAGCACTAACCCACTTGCCTTTTCCCCAACACTGCAAACTGGCCTTGCAAAGTCACCTCGCTGCTCACACAAACACATGCATACAGTACACAAACTGTCTTCACATGAGGGGCACAAGGGGAAAGCAGCGATGTCAGGTGATTTCATTTGTCTAATTTAGAAAAAGTGAAAAACAACCTTTTTACTTTCAAGTTTCAAAAGAGCTGTGGCCCTTGTTGAGTGAAACAGACTTTTCCTATGCACTTTTTTTTAAAGTATGTTCATTTATTACTAATACTGCATATCAATCTGAAAATTGCATATTCTAACTGGTGAAAACCAATACAGACGCCCAGTGATTAACATCACTGGAATTATCTAGTGTTCTATTTAGGCCTCTGGCAGTAGCCATGTTGTTTTGTCTGTCCATGCACCCCATTCTTGTGAACATAACATCTCGGGGGAATGCAATACTTGAGTGAGGCAGAGAGCAAAGAATCACATGCACAAGTTCTACAGTGTGATTTATACTGGGACTTCCTCTCCACTTTTTGCAATCTTGAAGTTTCTCCCTATACTACGGCAGTTCATTGTGTCATATCTTAAAGGGACTTACAGTAGGACTTTATGCTACCACCTGAACTAAATGCACATTTACAATGAAAGGGCTTGGGTGACCTTGCCCTGTTGGTACTGTTCACATGCCTATGTATTAGCACCTAGAGTTTCAACATATACTGTATATCATTTTACATATAAACATTTGAGAATGTTTTGACTGCTTATGAGATTTACCTGACTGATTTATCTGCTATTATTGTTGGTCAACTGTGTCACAGAGGAGTTGATAAACTGCTGATCTCATCATTGAGTTATGTCTCCAGCTATAAAACACTACATGTTAATGCCAAGACTGTCATTTCAGGGGCAGGCCAAATCGTCTCCACTGCTAGCATACCAAATGAGGGTCATGTGTCTGTTAACCTAGACTCAAGAAGCCCTTGAAAACAGAGTGACACACACCACAGACAGGCAGGATTAACAAAGGAAAGGATAAAACAACTAAACCTTTACACTTAACAGACAAGGGTTTCTGATTTGGTGAGTCAGCTGTTTAATTGTTTTCTTTAGGTGTTTTATGTTTCAAATAAGAAAATAGTTTCAGAAATGTATCTAACATATTTTTGAAATGTATCATTTCTGAATTTTCACAAAATCCATTTTCACATAATGCAAATGTATTTCTGTAGTTGTTTGATATACACAAACCTACTACTCAGCAATGCAGGTGAATGAACATGTGTGTCTCTTCTATTAATCAAAGAGTATACTGTACAGTATGCCCCAATCCACCTGGTAGGCTCACTATGGCATAGCATATACAGTAGCTGAGTATTTAAGAACCATCCACAGCTCTAGTATGAATCACAGTGTCCAATATGTGTCTAAACAATGCATTTACTAGACACAACAAAGCTTTGACCTGAGGCTGTTTATGTAACTGGTTTTAACAGGCACCTACTGTAACTCTCTTCATGGGGATGTGTGCACAGATAGGCTGGATGGGTGATGGTGATGTGGACAGCATTCACCGACTGCATAGTAGTGGAATGTAACACAGTAACTAACTATAATGTGGTACACATGCAGATCAAGCTCTGCTGCACTAGCTATTCAATGGGCTACCTCAGCTAATGAGGGGTCCAAGCAGGGAAGCTTCAGAAACCTAATTGTTTTTGCAAAGATTACTTGTCTCCCTTCTCTGTCCTCAAAGTTGGACAACAAAATCTGTAAGTTCCACTGCAGGCACCAAACTTCGCGTGGCTTCCAAACCATGCAGGGATTTTGCGTAACTATAATTATCTCACCTTGACTCTAGGTGGCGTTATAATAAGCACATTTACGCTTTGGGTCATATCTCAGACTTCAAAGCTAAGCGTAGGCTACAGCCCTGAGTGAAGGGTATGATGATGTGGGGCTATTTTAATGCAAAGGCCAATGGAAGGATTCATGAAATAACTGGCCTTAAATAAAGCTTATGAGCACAACTGTATATATACAGTGTATATATATATAGCCTATACTATTAGCTTTACATATCATTCAAATAATGTATACGCCTACTGAGCATGAGTACTGTGCTCTATAATGGTGTGGATGATCACACTGTCATCCATTACTGAATTCATTGGAAATTGAAAAGATAAGTGTTTTTCCCCCCCTTCTGTAGCTCACCATGGCATTCGCTAGTGTCAGCTGGCAAACGCCCACTTTTGAAGACTATAGTGTCTATAGTCAGTTATCTGATGAAGAGCTGATCCAGCTGGCCGTTGAACGAAGCCTAACAGATGCCTGCGGACCCTCTCAACCTGTTCGTCAGTCGACTTATTCACCACCTACACAAATGCAGTCTGTGCCCTCTCGAGATGAATTTGCAGTCAGGAGACTAAATGCGATGCACACTCAGAATGTCCCTCCCCTGGCCCATCCACCTCACACAGACAGTCTCAGCAGGTGAGGTGAAACTTTGTAGGTGTGCTGTATGCAAAACAAAAAAAGGGGTCCCATCAGGGAAAAAAACATTGTATTTACATTCCTTATTTTCCCTATAAATGTGATTCACAGCAAAAATTTCCTCACGCAGATTATGACTGCGATTCGGGCAGGGGGGTTGGGGTTAAGGACAAGGGGGAGCTGTCATAACAATGTACAGTTGTACAGTTTGGCCCAAATCTCAGAACCTGCCGAGCATATTCAAGTTTCAAGCATATTCAGGTTCATCTGGCTTCACCCAGCTACATTAAACCACCTTTTACCACGGAACCATTAAAGCACAAATTAAAATGTCACAAAAAAGATGGGAAAGAGAGCTTATAAGAGGCACTCCATCCCAGTATGACAGTATTTGGTACCATGCTGATAAAATGTTGTCAAAGGAATCTCCATTAATCAGAGTATGTCAAGCAGAGGTGTAAAATGTTTGGCTTCAGAAAGTATAAGTCCTGCCACATGTTCGTTCCAACCATTCACTTAATAATCCGATTCTAATTAGCACAGCTCTTAAGCCAGGTAGATCAGGTAATTAATGAAATCACCTGTGTTAAGCGTGCAGGTAGAACCAACTTAATGGCAGCGCTTTCACTTTCTGAAGCCGGACGTGTACATCTCTGGTAAGTGAAACTTTAAAAGTGGATGGAAGTCAAAACTGATTCTATTGACACATTGAAATTGATTCGACTTACAAGTGCAAATGACATGCACTCAACATTCTTTAGAGGCTGCATGCCAGCTTTAGTAAAATGTCATAGTAGGGTGAGCATTACAAGAACCAATGGTAATGTTTGCTGATTGGTTTATGGCTCTTGACCACAAGAATTTCATTCACTATCATATACAGTACAGTAATTCATTAGTACATTGCAATAGTTTATAAACTACTGGAATACTTTTATCTCTGTTACTGTTTATTTATAGTATAAGAATGGGCATAACAACTTCTCGAATTTCTATCTGATAACAGTGAAGTTCAAGGTGAGGGAAAGAGGGGTAAACATTTCTTTAGTGAAGACAGGGAGAAGATACTGGAATGAAAAAGCAGAAGACAATCCTGAGAGGTTACAGTTAAATCTGTGGAGTAAAGATCACCCTTTATGTAAATTCACTTTGTTTAGTCTCTGCAATATTATTGCTGCTTCTTCAAGTCTTAGTCATCTCACACTTTAGAATGCAATGACTAACTATGGCCTACACTAGTTACTCGTTTAGATGGTGAACACCACAACACACCTTTAGTTAATGGAAATATCTCTCTTATTGCAGTGAAATATCCCATTTAAACTCTGCCATCTTGAAGGATGATGCCGAAACAGTCAGTAAAATTGTACGCAGAATGCCGACAGAGCGTCTGAACAAACCAGATGAGGAAGGATGGATACATCTGCATGAGGCTGCATATGAGGGTTCTCTGGAGTGTTTGAAGGTGCTTGCAAAGGGTATGACTGAAAATCAATTTCCTATATCAACAACAGTTTTGTTTTCCTACTGAGTAAATACTGATGTCATTGTGAGTAGTAGGCACTGTTATTTTGTACCCTCTTTTTTTTACTGCTGTGACACTATATAACTAGTTTTTCTTTGTTTCTCTATCCCAACAAATTATAGCTTTTCCGCGACTAATCAACAAGTGCACCCGGAAGAGCCAAACCCCTCTGATGTTGGCTGTTGCTCGCAAACATCTTTCATGTGCCCAGTTTCTGATCGCAGCTGGAGGAGATCCTAACATTGCCAAAATCACAGGAGAGACACCTCTCTTCAAAGGTATACAAATAAAATACAGTTAAAAAAAATGTTAGACTAAGAATAAGAATAATTACAGTACAAATGCTGTTTCTGTACAGTATGTCTAAAACATTAACAGCAGACACCAAGAATGAAAGCTGTCTAAATAATTGCTGTTGTGTGTTCCAGCTTGTGAGAGGGGAGATGAGAAGATGGTGTCGCTTATTCTGAAAGCTGGAGGGAATATATCAAGGGGCAGTGAAAAAGGATTGACACCTTTACATGAAGCAGTGGGAAACGGATATGTCAACATTTGTAAGCTACTGATGGAAGCTGGAGCGAACATCAGGGCCAAGAATAATTACGGCGTTGATCCAGTGTTCACAGCCGCCATGATGGGATCCACAGAAGTACTGCGTTTCTTAATTATGTGTGGTGAGTTTCATTAAGATTCTCAATTACTTGCGTAGAATAATTTTTCCTAGGTGGCCTTTACTCTGAGAGGGTTCAGTGAGTGCTTCTGAGCACTATTACTCAAATTCAGTTGAGAGATTGGCTGCAGCAACTTGAGCTATAGGTAGAACCGAGCATTTCTTTTACCGTATCGGTACTCGGTGACGTCAAGAAACAGATCTACAGTATGTGAAAAATCACTGGAATTATCCTTTAAGGCTCGGCAAACAGATGTGATTTGACCTGTTTTCCGGTGTAGCCTTTTGACGTTCGGCATAAATCACATTGTTGAGGATACTGTGGGCCTAAAAACTCATAATATTCCTAGCCTAAATATGTATAATATTCCTGAATAAGTCCTCAGTTCTGAAATTATTTTTTTAACCATGTTTTGGCTGAATGCACATAGCTATCAAATAATATCATGCAGTGACTTTTTAAAATTCTCCCTCATTCTTGTTAAAGTTAATGAACCAGCTCTTATTTGCATACATTATAGGAGGAGATATTAACACTCAAGCTAACGATGGAGCAACAGCTTTATATGAAGCATCCAAGAATGGTCATGAAAAAGTGGTGAAGCTACTTCTGTCCAGAAATGCAGATGTGAACAAAACAACTAAGGCAGGACTGACCCCTCTTCATGTTGCATCAAAGAATGGACACGTGGGGTGAGTGGTCTCAAGATGTTGTGAAGTGTGAAACACTCATACAGTATCTACTGAGGTCAAGACCAGGCAGGGTGTACCTCTAACCTTAACACCACCCTCCTCCCCCCTCCACACACACACACAAACACACACACACATACACCTCATTTTCAATGTATGCTATTTGTACCAGTGTATAATTAGATGTGGATGCTATTAGTTTAAGAGACATATTAAAGTAATTAGTTAGTGTGATATAGCTGGGTGTTGAGTACTGTTACATGACACTGACATCAGTGCAGCTTGTCCAAATGGGTGCTGTAGATGGGACAGTTCTCCATTGTCAGAACACCATGTCATTGCTGCTGCAGGCATTTAATGTCAACTTCTTTACGCTTTCTGGACAGAGTTGTGTTGTTACTGCTTCCACATACCAGCAAAGACGTTGTGAGACGCAGTGGTATTAGTCCACTTCACCTTGCAGCAGAGCGCAACAGAGACGTGGTCTTGGAGATTCTCATTGAGGCAGGCTTTGATGTCAACACCCAGCTGTCAATGGACTATTCTAATATGTATGAGGACCGTCGCACCACAGCGCTCTACTTCACGGTGCGCTGCAGTAACGTAGAGGCGACCTCCATGCTGTTGGAGGCTGGTGCTGACCCCAATCTGGATATCTTCAACCCTCTCCTGGTGGCCATAAGGAAAGGATATATGGAGATGGCATCCCTGCTGATGGAGTATGGTGCAAATGTGAACGCCTGCATGCCAACACACCCAACCACTTTCCCAGGGGCGTTACTCTTCTGTATGAAGCAGACGCGCATTTTCAAGCTCCTGCTGGATAATGGATGTGATGCCAATGCATGTTTCAATTGTGTTTACGGAAACGGGCCACATCCTCCAGTCAAGGTCAGGCATCCTTGCCTGCACATGTATGGAACTGAAGATGCTAATACTACAACAGCACAACAGCAGGTCAGGGGGAATGTACTGTATTCCTAGAGTTCATGTATACTCTGTAGTAGATATATATTTTGAACATCTTATCCTTCTTTTCCTCTTCAGTTCTGTGAGGTGATGGCAGGACCTTCTCACTCTCCGTGGGCTGGACCTATAATTGATCTCCTCTTGGATTACGTGGGTCATGTGAAATTGTGTTCAAGACTCACTGAACTTCTGGACAGTAACAAGGACTGGCAATCAATAAAATCAAGTATGTGCTTTTCCTTCCTGGTAATCTTCACTTTATGTCCAAATGGCTATTCAACGAGAAGCTAATAGACTGATGGCTGGCCACGTTTGCGCAAATTACTCTATGATTGACCAGGTTTTGTACATTTCCTTTCTACTCTGAGTGACTGCACAGTTATGATTATAGTGTATTTCATTGGCTGCATGTGTGATGTTCCATAGGCTATGTTCCGCCAAGCACACTTCTTTATTGGAGTCTATAAAGTACTAGTGCAGTGCCCATGCAAACAATGAAACTTGTTGCCAAATGACGTTGATGCAGGTAGATCATGTTAGATTGTGATGATGTAGAATCAAGCCCGTGCAGTTAGTGGAGCTTTTTACTGTCTTAAAAAAAGTTAAAAAAAAGTGAAGGGGAAAGGTGTTTGAGTTGCAGCTAATGGAAATACTAGACACATTATACATACCCGTGTGTTTTTGCTGTTGTTGGGAAATGAGCCTAAAGCTAACCGTGGCCTAAAAGCTGGCCATGGCAATGCCAGTGCTATGAACTCGGAAGTGATGTTTGAATGAATGTTATGCCCATAGCCGATGTCCAGATCAAGAGTCAAGAACGGCTGTATTAAATGCAAATTTTAACAAAATGCTACCGATGTGTCGGCATTGTAAGATCAGCAACCTGATCAGGCAACAGAACCGCGCTAGGCAACTGCGGTTGTTGATGAGTAGCCTATGCAACGTTGACTTTAACAGCCTGCTTACCAACATGGGTGCATGTGTGTCGGACTCAGCATGTTTATCCAACATTAACAATCTTGAAACGGTCCGTTGTTTACGTGAGACATCGTAATTTCCATGAATGGCAACACGTGAGTTTGTCAGCGAAATGTGCTTTTTTGTTTCTATGCTGGAGTGAGTTAGAAGGGGCGTGGCTAAAGGGCGGAGAGCGGTAGAATTGTGGGATTGCGGTAGAGTTGTATTTTGCTTAATTTAACAATATCTTTGTCATGTTTTGTCCAGAAAGGACCAAACTTTGCACTTTGCAAGACCTGTGTCAAATTTTAGATCAGTCGGATGAGTGGTTCGAGAGTTATGCGTGGCACACACAGACAGAGTGACACACAGACAGACGTTCCTTGTATTAATAGATAGATATACCAATGGATTACTATGTATAACCTTCACTGACTGATATTTTCTCAAAGAGTTCTCAAATTTTCACAGCACTGAAAAATGACCTTGAAATGTCCTTGAAACTTAGGGCCACCTTTCTCCTTGATGCATCTGTGCCGAGTGAGGATCCGCCAGTTGGTAGGACATCGCAAACTGAGGAGGATGACCAGCCTTCCTCTGCCCGGCCGACTCATCAAGTACCTGTTCTACGACAACGGAGAGTCTGAGGATTTCTTGCATCGTGGTTTAGACTAAGTGTGTACACATTCTCTTTCAGTTGCAGAGAAATGGAGCAGCTCTTTCAGAATGGACCCTTTCAGTCAACAAAGATGCAATGCGACAACAGCACCACCATACTCTGAAACAAATGATTTCTAATGGTGATTTTTTGTTCTTGCTGCACTGAGCAAAGCGCACAGCATAGTTGAACATTGACGGCAGCGCATTGACGATGAGAGGCATATCAAATGTGTTTTAAAAAGGACTCGCAGAATTCAAAACAGTGTTTACCTACTGTAGTTAAACAATGATAGCAGACAGACTGACTAAAATCCAGTTGTTGCCACCATCATATGCAAATTCCAGAACTTGAAATGAAAACAGGTCAAGGAAAGCCCAATGTTTCATAACCTATGGTGTCAGCAGACTCAGCGCCAGACCAGCTCAGCTACAGGAATTCCAAGGAAAGAAATTCCATGACTGTAGCCCTTTTCCCTTAAAAAGTTGATTTGCTTAAATGCTACAGTATGCACATCAAAAAGTAAGTGCCACATGTGATGGAAAAGGACTTATGTCAGTGTAACGTAGGCTTTGTCGTGCTCGTTCGCCCGAGGTGGATTAACCCTCTGGAGTGGGCTGGAGGGTTACATCTTCTCGGCTATATTAAAGTAGACTAGCCTACATCACATGCCTACCACCACACTATCTATAAGAGAGATGGGATGCGTCTTGCATGAGTTAATATATGAATAGCCTGAGCTAATAAAAAATAGGCCTAGGCTACACCCTGAACTGATCCCCTGTTTGAGTTAGTTTGAGTTTTTTGGCAGACTATATAGGTGTAAGGAGCCACGACCGCACAGCAAAAGTGCCGCAAGGGCGCAGCAAATTATCTTCAGAAACAATATATTTAAGCTAACGATATTCACACCGGCCCAAAACGTTAACGGCCCATCGGGAATCTTCACGAATCTCCCGATTAGCCACCCGGGCCTGCACACACACACACACACACACAAACACACACACACACACACACACACACACATGCACACGCACACATGATACATGCGTAGCCTAATTGCACCTGTAGGGGGAACACGGGGCGCTGTGTGTGACTTGTGCACTGATAAAGGGGTGGGTGATCGATTTGCCTGGCATCGATTGATTCAGTTTCAGCACCACCGTAGTGAACAGCTCTCGTTAAGAGCTTCTTAAGAAGCTTCTTTGGCTTGATCTTAAGGTTCTCCTAAAAAGGCCGTTAAGTACGCGTCTGGGAAACACCCGTATCTTAGCGCTCCTTCTTTGGAGCCTTCTTAAGTCCTTAAGAAAGATCGAATCTGGGAAACGCAGCCAATCACAGTACCCAAGGACAAAACGTTTTAACGCAAAACGTTTGCATTTCCAATTTCTTTGTTTCCATGAGTGTTTAACAGGTGTGAAAATTCAAAACCCCCATGTTATTTTCCCATAGAAAAAATCTCAAGATACCGGAACTCCTTATTTGGGCGAAGATGGTGGCTTTTTTGTAGAATTCTAGAAGGGAGGGGGTGTATGGCGGGTGTCACATTATATGTTTTATGTTATATGTTATATGTTATATGTTATATGTTATATGTTATGTGTGATGTGTAATGTGCGATGTGTGATATGTTATATGTGATGTGAACATCAAATGCTGCTATCTCTTTTATGGAATGTACTGATGTGTGAAGAAGAGTATCCTTATAGGACAATAAAGACTCTATCTATCTATCTCTCACGTTTCAATGTGTGCACTCAGTGGCTCTGGCACGCGGTGCAACTTAGCTAGCCCAGTTTATTCATTAAGATCCAAACAGAGATGAAGTTAGAAGCGATCAAACACCTCCATGTTTTCCCTATTAAAATACAGTTACACGAGTAGTCACACAACCAAGTATGGTGAGACAAAATAAAACGTGGTGCATTTCTAAGCAGCTTAGAGGGATAACTATATTGTATGGCGCAGTAATATCCTCACTCTTGCACTTTCAGTTTCACTTTGGAGTGAGGATATTACTGCTCCGAGTCTAAGTGCTCCCAATTGTTATTCCGCCACACAATATAGTTATCCCTCTTACCTGCTTAGAAATGCACCACGTTTTATTTTGTCTCAACATACTTGGTCATGTCGTGTAACTCTATTTTAATAGGGAAAACATGGAGGTGTTTGGTCGCTTCTAACTTCATCTCTGTTTGGATCCTAAAGAATGAACTGGGCTAGCTAGTGCTATCAAAGTTGTGCCACGCACCAGAGCCAGTGAGTGCATGCATTGAAATGTGAGAGGTATATATCAACTTGTCTAAGTTAAGGGAATAACATGGTTTACTATGAAAAAACGGTGAAGTGTTCCTTTAATATTAAGACATGTATGGTAGGAAAAATTTTCTCAGACATATAGTGTTTCCATTGAAATATGACATGCCATATTTCTCTACTGTACAAAACGTCAAAGGCCTAGTATCTTCAGATAGAATTCAGAGTAGTTTGGGTGCCTGATGTAAATGGCCACAGTTAAAATCAAATGAGCTTCAGAACAACACCCTTTTCTAGACACAGGTGTTACAAGGTTATTGTTTGAGTGAAAGATGCGTCGTACAACAGTAGTATGGTATACGAAAATCACATCTGGCTGACATCTGGAGTCCTGGACTAGCATTCAGTAGGCCTACCCTGAAAAGTTGGGGGTCCAATACCTGGCTCCACTGTTGTGTCCTTGAGCAAGGCATGTACTGTAGCACTGGGGAGAATGGCCCTAAATTGACATGTACATTGTTTTGAATTAAAAAAAAACTGTCTAAATTGCATGAAAATGAATAAATGTAGCCTAAACATAGATGTCCCTCTAATGCCCCAAGGGATGGGACCAGGTGGGCAGTATTTTTGTCATATTATATTTTTGTCATATTATGGCTGTTCCTGAATCAGTTGTTATATTAGGCCTACAGTATGTATATTGTAAAATGGGGTTTGCTCATGCACAGTATGTGGGAATACGGTCATAAGACTGTAGCGCTCTATGATCTTTGGTAATACCAGAGATCCTTAAGAACCCTTTTGTGAATCGTCTCGCTTGTTCAACTGTCTTTGGTAATACGCTGACATAGTGGAATTCTGGAAGGTTTCAAATGTCATTTTGGAAGTTGCTATGCAACAAGTTACCTAAGTTCCACGTAACATGGTTATTTAACTCAGGTTTCAAGTTTCAAGTTTTATTGGTGTTAGAAAATAGATGCTATTCTGCCTCTAAATATGTTATTTTTCTTGTATTAATGGTTTTTGAGTCATTAACAGTAAACATTATACATACCAGATTTTGTTGTCGTTTTGATGTTATTTTGGGCATTCAGGTATTTGAGTGTATGGAAAGTGTTGGTAAATAGGCATTTGCAGGTATATAGAAGGTGGTGCTATCTATTTAATTTTATATATCAGTTTTTCAGATATCAACTGTCACTAACGTTCAATCAAAACAGTGCTGTAAGCCTACAGAGCACAATACTCTTGTGGGTGCCCCTTTTAAATATTCCCGATTGAGCAATGGGCCAAATATACAGTAACTTGCAGAACCCCCCTAGCTCTATTCTTCTTTTTTTATCCATCTTCATAGATACTGTAGGCATTATATCATTTTAAAGGTGAGAAAGCTGAAGCCCATAATACACATATTTCTGTATTTGTGCTAAAATCTGTTTCATTCAAGTTTCAACGACAATGCACTTTACTGGGCACATAAATGTATAAACATGTATAAATGTCTTTGCTCATGCACAACTTATTACACGTGTGAACATCCTTTCACAAGCACAAATCTCAATGCCATTTATTTGACCTCACTGTGGCAGTCGCAAATGCGGCGCATAGGTTACCTGGGATCCATAAAGGCCCTCTTTTACGGTACACAGGTGATGCCACAGAGGAGGCCATTGTTACCTTATTGTTACGGCTGCAATGCGGGAGTGAATGTGCACTTGTGAACATGTATTCATTACACGTGTATAACGGTGACTACAAAGACCCTTCCCTAGCCACTGCAGAGTGACCAAATGATTCAGAAGGAAGAAAGCCCTATAGCTCATAAATCTGACCTCCTTGCAAACATTTCTTACAGATCAGACTTTCACAGTATGTCTTTGTGAAACCCTTGGCATTTCTGCACTTCGATCTACAGTATCTGAAACTCAATAAGACAGGCACAGATATTACAGACGAAACATAACACATACGGCCATTAAAGTCACTCAGATGAAATGAGCGCGGAATGATGTCACGAAATCATGTGGCCGCAATTGGAAAGTACAGCCAGTGTTTCTCCGGCATCTGTGATCGCACCTGTGGTTACATGTCAGCATGAGTCTACTCTGCACTCTTGTGACTTTTCTAACCCTCCAACTACCCCGAGGTATTTTCCCTGTTGACGGTGAGAGGGGGGTTGGTGTGGTAGAGCAGCACTTTCCGGGCGAGTCCCCCTTCTGCTCCACTTCAGTAAGTAGGCCACCAGCCCCATAAGCAACCCGAGCTAAGGGGTTCCAAAAAAAAAACTGAGATTTGAACGTCTCACCGTTGCCCACAATGCACACGCTCCGAAGATTTGACATAAACACACTGAGACCGTGTTGTACAAAAGGACACTCAACAGCTGTTTTCAGGAGCAAGGAGTGTTTACTTGTCTGCACGCTCGGGGGTGGGGAAAAACACAACAAGAACGGCAGCAGTGTGTATTGCTGACGGAAAGTCCACAGAGAAATCTTCTGCCAGGAGAGGGTAAGTGTTATTCATATAGAGAGGTGTTACTCCTCTTCTGACCTGCTCTGTCTTGTCAGCTCAGAGATTTGTCCTTTTATTTTGAGCCAGTGTTAAGGCATGGTGATATGTCTGCTAATATGATTCTAAAACTGTTAGAGTGTTATACTGTATGTCCTCTAACAAACACACCTTTGTTTCACCGATAAATAAAACAACTGAAATAGTATTTCTTTGCACTTCAACTGCAAAAATGTCACACCATAATATATTTTAATGCCTATTTATTCATATTTTTTTCTGAAATCAAAGCAAATGCAAGGAATGAATTGAATGCTTCAATCAAATTATAATTTGATTCAATATTATTACAGAATTTTTTCATAGATCATCAGAAGACATTCAGCCTGTTTCAGCCTTGAAATGCGCTTGTAATATATGAATGATGCAGGCTATATTTGTCTGCACTTTTTAGGGGTCTATTTTTATGCAGCGATGGTGGGAGAGCAAGATTAGCAGGAATGCAGGCTAAGCACTTAAATCTGTCAATGTAACAAGTCAAGACACTTCCAGTGACTTTGTGACAGGTTTCAGCAATAGCATGTGACACCTTTGGCTTTCAAATGTGTTTCCATCAGTGCATCTCCTGAAAGGTTAGCCTGGTTGTAAACCAGACCCTGGAATCTTTCATTGTAAGGGTCTGGCCACGAATAATGTAATGGCCCAATTCGAGGGGAGGCACCAAGCGTGCATTTGAAAATCTCACAGCACGCAATTGGATAACAGTATGACCAATGTTTACTGAGTTTGAACGATGCAGCGTGTCGACATCAGTTTAGCTCGCCTTTGGCCCATCTATATTAGATACACCGATTTGATTGTTACCCCAAATAGTTGGAATAAACGTAACATGCATCATTGCTCGTGGCCAGAGTATCTTGCAGACACAATTTAGACTATGTTCTCGCGAGAACTCTGGATTTCCAGGGTACTGAAACGTCATGGGACATAGACAAATATAAACGAGATCAAATATTACAAATATCTAGTGTAATAAAAACACCATCATACTGAAAATAAACTGAAGAAAAATAATCCCACCCAGACCATGGAATACAAAAACAACACTTATTTACACATAATTAACCACTAGTTTATGGAGTGTCTATACTGTTCCTTTCCCAGGGTACATCATGGCGTCTACCAGTGTCTCCATGCCCAGCTCCTCGGAAGCAACACTGGGCTTTGACGACTACAGCCTGTACAGTAACCTGTCTGATGAAGAGCTCCTTCAGCTGGCTATCGAACGCAGCTTGACAGAGGGGTGCACCTCTGCGTCTGCCCCAGAACCTCCAAGGGCTCCCCAAGCAGTGGCACCCCCAGTCAGGCCACAACCGTTTATCAGAGAGCGCCCCGCCACCTTCCGGATCCCTGAAAATGAGCCCGAGCCTCCGCCTTGCCCATCCAACCCTCCCAGGTACCATGAAGGGCCGTTCAGACCAGGAACGATAACTAAGATGACTTTAACTAAATCGTTCTTGGTGTGAATGGCGATTAATCGATGACTGTGTGCTAGGCTGTTCAGTCTTATCTTCTCTTATCTTCTCGGCCAAATGAAATAGCAATAACACAAAATACCAATGATTAGGAAGAACTAATCAATGTTAACACTGCACTCAGTAATGTAATGTCATGTAATGTACAGCAAGTTGTTCTTGTAAGTGATGTAAGTTCTTGACAAAAATGTCTAGCTATACTGACTTATCATGAAAAAAAGGAAAATCTGGAGGGTTAACTATCTTACTTGCACTAGCAATAAATGGCTAGCCATCCCACTGAAATTAGACACTTCTCACAGGTGAAACCCATAATTTGAATCGTGGAAACACTATCTGTTTAGAAATATCTACAGTACAGAGGACGACAGACGTTCAGTTAAAAGAAAGAAAATCGGGAAACCATCATCTATTTTCCCATGCCTTCCCAGTGCTATGACCCTACTGTATGACTGTTTATTTGTTATGGTTCCATAAAGTTTACATAGCATGGAGATGTGACATGCAAAACATTTCTACGGACATACTGTAGGCTGCAAGTCTCAGAATGATAACCTGTACTGTGGTCTGTGAAATTATGGGTGAGGGAAGTGATTGAACAGTACTTTCCCACATCCACATGCACGAATGAGGTGTGTGTCCTTGATCAAAGCTCCTAACCCCCCCACCAACTGCTCCCTACCCTGGGCACCAAATCAAGGGCATGCCCACAGCACACACGTGTGTGTGTGTGCTTTCAGCGAGTATGTGCTCCTGTTGCACTCACTTCTCATACACTAGGTGTGTGTGCATGTGTGCACACTAAACCCTATAATGCAGAAGACACATTTCCTTCAGGTCAAAAAATAGTTACTTATAATTTACCTTAACATGCTAACTGATTAACCTCTACCTTCATACTATACTGTGACACATGTTCACTTACTTATCTGCTAAACTGCTGGTTGGCTGGAAGCTCCAGCACATATCAGTTACCGTTATTGGACACCGGTCCAGACGGCCTGGCACAACAAGGTATCCCACAAGCCCACGTGCATATAGCACCTGTTCGGGAGCATTCTGTTACAGTCCATGGGAAGACATCCTAGTGGCACATCTTAGAAGTTCGCATGCCATCACGGCAAAAAATAGCAAGCTAAACCTCGTCCCCCTCTGTGACCTCAGAAACAGTTCTGTTGTGGCTAGACAGACACATGGAGTAGCCTCAGTTACATGCTGTCAGGGTCAAAGACAAGTTATGACTTCTTTATTATCAGTTGTCTGTCACATGAAAGTCCATAATTTTCAGATTGTGATACAATTTTGTAAATCTGAAAGATATCAAATGTATTTTTTTTTTAACATGTGTGATAAACAATAGGCCTGATGAAGATCTGTTGATCGAAACGTTGCCTTTTATAGTTAACACATTTTTGGAGGCATTACATCCCCTTCACTCTTTGACACGTTTTTTGTCTAGTACCTGTTTAAACATGTTTTTTTGATGTGCGCACCCATCTCTTCAAATATGATTAACATGTGACCAAAAAGTAACGAAAAAGCACATGGATTTGTTGACAAGCTATAGCGAAACGATTAGCATAAGTTTGGCAGATCAGGGTAACATGATTTAAAAGGAGTTTCCTGTTTTTCAGTCCTCTTACCGGGACGATAAGTCCCAATGTTGCGAGGTTGGGGGTGCGGGGAAATCAGTGGGAATCACCATTTTCACCGAAACAGACCATTTGATCATCCAAATGATATCTAAACGGGTTTATTAAGTTGAAATAGTTGCCAAGTTCTCCTTTGAAAAACCTCTCGGGGGAATGAGGAATGCAAAATGTGTTTTATTGTGTAGGCCAATATGGCCTATTTCCAGTCAGCATGTTTTAAGCCAGTGATAGGTGTCTTGACAGAGTGTGCTGCAAAAAAGGACATAACCTCTTTGAGTTGTTAAAATCAATCTAAAAATGTATGCATTTCTTGTTAGGGATTTGGTAGATGATTCGCTTAGCGTTATCCTATTGCGTGGAGAGGGAAGGTTACGCATCCTGCTACTTGAAAACAAGAAAATGATTCGTTTAGCGTTATCCTATTGCGCGGAGGGAATTTGAAAGACAACTGTTTATCCCACCCCTCCGATTGAGCCCTGTCTACGGTGAGTGTCCAGACCCTACATCTTGATGTGGGTCTGGCTCGTCAGGCTAGGTGCATATATCATAATGACTGCAAACACAAATGAACCTAGTTTTATATAGATTTATGGATCTGTGGTGCATTTTCACAGGCCTACTCTCACAGGAATGGTTCTCTGTTGAATCTACCAAATGCGTTGTGATATAGCGGTATAGGCTAGGCTACAACTAACGGTGGGCTTGTGTGTGGCTTGTAACTTGTGACGGACATTCATTCACGATATGTTGTAAAAGGCTGAAATTGGCGAAAGATCTGTACGGCTGTATGAGTAACAGGCAATCAAAGGAATTGCAGTTTTATTTCGTGACCAACAATTCATTAACATTACCTCGATCGGCATCCCATCTAACTTCTGTTAGTTTTGCTTAGTTATGTGTTCTCTCTCTCCCTTTGCACTCCCAAGTGCAAAAAGGGAACATAGATGAGAAAAACTGAAATGAAAGTATCGATCGATCCCATCATGCTGGTATTAATCTGATACTGATACCGATACCAATACCATATTAGTATCGATACTATCGATATTTGGAAAGATACAGTATGCCACGCCAGTCCTGGTCCTTCTCTGGAGTGCTTTGAAAATAGTAAATATACATATTCCTGTATACGTGGTCGGGAGATTAGACTTCATTGTTGATTTTGCATTCTTGGGCCCTCTCTACTAGTCACAGTGACATCATTGCAGTCACTTCATCCACAAAGACAATACCTATCAGCTGGACTTCGTGCAGGTGAGTCTTGATGAACAGATGACTGCACTACTACCAGTACCTTGAGTACAACTAATTTGCCAAGACAGAAGGTGAGGGGGTGTACTCTGTTGCAGTACATTTCTTCTTTCTGTGCAGATGGTCAGATTGTACTAGGTGGGGGAGGGGAACGGCTTTGTACAAGTTAGCCATGTTAGTATACAGTACGTGGTCCAATGTCTTGACTCCTCTTGTGGATGAGGATGTAGCGCCCTGCTAGCTTGATAGCACTGTTAGGTGCTTTGTTGTTCAGACAAGTTTCTGTGAAAACCATGATGTTGTAATCCATAATCAGTCTGTGCATGGTGATCTGCAGCTTCCATCCATCCATTTTGTTTGCCAGGGAAGAACATGTCCAAGGAAAAGGATTGGTAGCAAATTAGCTTTAGCCTAGCATTTTTCAGATTTTTTCGGAGAGGGTCACTTTCCGCCACTGGGTGATTTGACACGGAATGACCCATAGGAATGACCAATAACCCATAGGTGTCATACGGTGACAGAGTGTGCTGCAAAAAAGGGATACAACCAATTTGTGTTGTTAAAATCAACCTAAACAAATGTTTGCATATCTTGTTAAGGATTTGGTAGTTAACAGTGTTTGGACATTAACAGTGTTTCATACGGTTATATCCTCACTGTAAAGGTCGTCGGTTGTTGTTGACATTAGCTATTGAGTCTTACAACTGGACCTGAAATAACTGTTTCATCACTGCGGAAAAAAATAATAAAACACTGAAACAGTATAATCAAAAGTATTAAGAATATGTTACTCACTTTGAGTAATATCAGAATACGTTACAAATAATTTTAGCGCATGTACTGTATATGGCAAGTAGGCTACTGTATATGGCAAGTAACATTTTTTTTAAAAGCAGCTTATATACTTTTATGCAAGAAAGAGCAGTATGTTATAGTTTACAATGTGAATGAGACGTCAACAGGCTACATTTGAACACATTTGAATGACCTCGAAGTAATTTTATGACTTCCACTTAGGGATGTAACAGTTACTAGTGTACCACAAAAAAAAGTGATAACATTTTCAAGAAATACAATTATCAATATAGCTGCAAGCAGCAATGAGGGGACCAAGCAGTAGGCCGGAGTAACCATGGCAACTCAACATTGTTAGCTTAATGCTGCAATCAGACATATGACCATAAGCCGTCAGAGCAAGTTTCATGTCTAACACGTCAAAACTTACAAGCCAACTTGCAATTTTTGCTAATTAGAGCTATCCTAGAGGTCAAAGGTAACCAAATGTATTGGGCATCCTCTCGATGGGGTCACGAGTCCATATACCAAGTTTGGTTTTGATAGATGCAAAGGTTGTTTAAATATGAGCTCACTTCCTGTTTGGTGGCTTCGCACCCCAGAGGTCAAAGGTCACCAAATGTCTTGGCCATAATCCCGATGGGGTCACGAGTCCATATACCAAATTTGGTTTTGATAGATGCAAAGGTTGCTGAGATATGAGCTAACTTCCTGTTTGGCAGCTTCGCACCCCAGAGGTCAAAGGTCACCAAATGTCTTGGGCGTTCCCCCGATGGGGACCCAAATCCATGTACTAAGTTTGGTGATGATACATGCGGGGGTTGCTGAGATATGAGCTCACTTCCTGTTTGGCGTGTTCGCACCCCAGAGGTCAAGGGTCACCAAATTTCTTGTGCGTCCCCCCTATGGGGTCCTGAGTCCATTTACTAAGTTTGGTTTAGATACAATCGAGGGTTGCTGCGATACAAGCTCATTTCCTGTTTGGCGGCTATCATCGCAAATTTCAAGTGGCTGTTACGGGTGAACAGTGACATATCCGAAGACGAAAAGCAATGCGTTGTTTCGGCATGGTATGTTGATAGTCTATGTCAAGTTTGGTGTCGATCGTACAAAATTTGTTAGAGGAGTAGGCTATTAAGTGTTTTTGTTGTAATCCAATATGGCGGGCAAATCAATTATGTTGATGTCACAAGTTGTCATCAGTTCACCTAAGGACCTTCCACAGTATTAACAGACACCACTACTGCAGTTACAGGCCAAAAGGCATGATTCTAATTGCAGCGCCCCCTAGAAGTAAAAGGTCATCAAATTTCTTGAGTATCCTCCTAATGGGGTCACGAGTCCATGTGTTAAGTTTGGTTTTGATACATGCAAGAGTTGCTGAGATATAAGCTCACTTCCTGTTTGGCGGCTTCGCCGCAAATTTCGATTTGGCTGTTACGGGCGAACGGTCATATTTCCGAAGACAAAAAGCATTGCGTTGGTGTGGCATGGTCTTCGGATGTTCCATGTCAAGTTTGGTGTCAATCAGACAAAATTTGTCAGAGGAGTAGGCAATTAAGTGTTTTTGATGAAATCCAAAATGGCAGGAAATCTATCAGGGCGGAAAATGCATTGAACTCGGGCAGGTCAAAGGATTCCAACGATACCTGATTTATGAAAACCAGGAAATCACGGGTCAAAAGTTACGTGTGTGAACTTGACTATGACTTCCATTACGGAATAATAATCATAGCAACTTGGCCCCCAATTTTGATTGTAATGAGTCCACCAAAGTAGGCACACAGGTGCAGCATGCAACAGGGGCTTGTTTCATGTTTGAAATCTGGTGCATATTTCATGATGACAGCAAACACAAATGAACCTTGCTTGATTTGTGGATCTGTGGTGCATTTTCACAGACCTACTCTCACAGGAATGGTTCTCTGTTGAACCTACCAAATGCGTAGGATGTTTTGGCATAACACTTTTGAGCGTTTCAACTTCATCTGATACATACAGCTACTGCATATTGGAAGTTTGTTGTGATATAGTGGTACTAGGCTAGGCTACAACTAACGACGGGCTTGTGTGTGGCTTGTAAAAGGCTGAAATTGTCGGAAGATCTGTACGGCTAGTTATGAGTACAGGCAATCATAGGAGTTGCAGCTTTATTTAGTGACCAACAATTCATTAACGTTACCTCGATCGCCATCCCATCTAACTTCTGTTAGTTTGCTTAGTTACAGTATGTGTTTTCTCTCTCCCTTTGCACTAACAATGCACAACGTACAAAAAGGGCACATAGAAAGAAAAACTGAAATGAAAGTATCGATCGATCCCATCATGCTGGTATCAATTTGATACCTGTACCAATACCATGTTAATATCGATCGATATTTGTAAAGATATGCCACCCTTCCGCTTATGAAAGATATGCCACCCGCTTCCTTGTCAAAAAATATTGATTGGCAATAAAAAACGATATGTGGTCGGGAGGTTAGACTTTGTTGTTGATTTTGCATTCTTGGGCCCTCTCTACTAGTCACAGTGACATCATTGCAATCACTTCATCCACAAAGACAATACCTACCAGCTGGACTTTGTGGAGGTGAGTCTTGATGAGCAGATGACTGCACTACTACCAGTACCTCGAGTGTACAACTAATTTGCCAAGACAGAAGGTGAGGGGGTGTACTCCTCTTTCTGGGAAGAACATGTCCAAGGAAAAGGATTGGTAGCAAATTAGCTTTAGCCTAGATTTCAAACCTCTGTGTCTGCCATGCCTGTGGGGCCTCTGTTTACATTTTGTGCCCGGCCGGTGTGATGGTATTGGTATAACCTGTCCTTCTGGCAATCTCTAGTAGCCTATTACGTTGAGAAAGATGTTAGGATTGCAGGAACTGATGTCCAAAAGTTATTGTCAGCTGTATGGGTTGTATGCTAAACTATGTTTAAAGGATGTTATATCCAAAACACATCCATAACTAATTAAGAAACAAAAGAACAACCCTTTTGAACAATGTGCTAGCTAGGCCTCTGATCGGGGTCATCCCTATGTTCCCCGGGTCCTATGTTCCCCGTTTTTCCCCAAAAGGGTCCTATGTTCCCCAGTCGCAATACATACCGGGCAACATGGAACCCTTTTTGGGAAAAGCGGGAAACATAGGACCTTTTGAAAAATGTAAGAAAAAAAGGGTCCTATGTTCCCCGGTCCCATACAAAGTGGGGAACATAGGGCCTAGGGAACATAGGTACGCTCCCCCGCTGATCATCACACCGTTAGATTAGCGAATGTCGATTGGACACACCTTTACCTTTGTGTCTCTGAACAGGCGTTTCAGATCACTAAAAATGAGCCTTCAGTGTTCACTAATTAAAATGTGCTACTTTGCGCACATTTTGTCTGGCACTGCAGGTGGGAAGAAAGTCCTGAACACATCTCCAAGGGATTTATGTAGGCTTCTTAGCCTACATGAACACAGTATTTTTCAGTGGTGTAGTCTAGTTAGCTGTATACTGTGATGTAGTCTAGTTGCCTTGCCTATTTTAAGGGGGTTATACTGAGATGGTGATGCTTTTAAATCTGTGCTTTTTATATGCAGATTAGCTTGTTTGGTTAAATTAGGAGAAATGAACAGATGCAGATAAAATTATTATATTACAATGAAAAAAGACATAGTTGTCCAATAGCTTAGGCCCACATAGAGAAAAACATTTGCCTTAAAGAGAAACTATGCATGCGTAACGGGTGCTAGCTGGTTAGCTATGCTGTAGAACGTTAGTAAACCTCACTCCCCGACGCTTCAAGAGCGCTGCTGGCATGAGAGCTACAGTAGTAGCCTGGGCTTTTAGCTGGATTGTTAGCGCGCTCGACTCCCGATCCAAGGTGCTGCTGTCTCGCGGGTTCGAGTCCGGGCGTGTGCAGGGCTGGACCGCGGTGGTTCCACACAACGCAGGTTACATTGGTGCCGTGACCCGGATCAGGAGTGAGGTTTAGGGGGGTGAGTGTAACGGGTGCTAGCTGGTTAGCTATGCTGTAGAACGTTAGTAAACCTCACTCCCCGATCGCTTCAAGAGCGCTGCTGGCATCCCGATTCTGCTGTCTCGCGGGTTCGAGTCCGGGCGTGTGCAGGGCTAGACCGCGGTGGTTCCACACAACGCAGGTTACATAGGATTGGCGATTTCATCTCCGGTTCATCACAGCTTTAGCGTGTATATTTATACATATATAGGCTATATATATATTTATAAATTGCAAGCGTGGTTCTTCTTGTTCCTTACGCGTCTCAGACTCCCAGATGTAAACAAGGAGCGATTGTTTCCTGCAGAAACTGCAAGGTTGCGGATAGCGGATAGGGACACTGGGGGCGGGAGGAAATATTACTTTTTTCGATGAAACTGGTCAGTCAAGCAAAACAACGATGTCTAAGCGATTTTATGACTATGAAAAAACTTGCATAGGGTCTCTTTACAGTAACCACCTCATTTTGATTGTAGGCTCCTTCTTATTTAATAACTAGGGCTATTGTATTCGTTTTTTCTCTGTCAATAGATCTTCATGATACAGACAGCCCTCTGTTATGTGAAAGTATGAATAAATAATAAAGTATTGAGTTGAGTTTGTTGAGTATTCATTTTTACAAAACGTCTGTGCCCTTCTCTGAATATCAGGGATATCAAACAGGAGATCGAGGGAAGCTGGATTAGCCACTACACCACAGGATATGGCAAGAGAATGGTGGCCTACCGCCGTTTTGATGGGACTCTCATTAGAACAGAGCCTGAGCCAGATGTGTAAGTACATTTCTGAGGAAAGCGCACAACATTAATCTTTTTAGGTTCATCTGAGTTCTCCCAGGCTAAATGTCACCCAGATCCATTTATAGTTCAACTTTAAAATAAAGAAATGTAGTGGTTTGCTATTTTAATACTGAATAATACAATGTAATTCTGAATATTATGTGCCCCCAGCCCGTCTCAAAAAAACATATTTAAAAACAAGTATTTCAGAAAACACTATAGCAGAGATCATTGCAACTCTCTTGTTGTCTTGAGTTTAACACTGCTGTGTCCCCCTCAGATTAGTAGACCCCTTGGTCAAGGCCATATGGGACGGAGACGCATCATTAGTGAGGACATTGGTTAGAAGTCCTGATGTAAATCTACTACAAGCAAGTGTACACGGATGGATACCCATGCATGAGGCTGCATATTATGGACAGACGGAGTGTCTCAGAGCTATCCTGGGAGGTAAGTTTGAAAACTGTTGTTACATTACCAGAATGTTGGAACTTGAAGTCGAATAATATACAGTAATATTCAAGACATATATATCACTTAATTTGTTAACTATCATCATTGTCATCACCACCACCATCATCATCATCATCATCATCATCATCCCACACCATCACAAGTCAACAATCACAAGTGTCATCAGTGCTCCCCCTTGTCACATGCTGTACATGACTGACCATAACCATCGTTTCCTCACCAAGCTCAACCTGGAATGTTGAACCTGCGCACTCTGAAAGACGAGACTGCCCTTATGCTGGCAGTAGACAGAAATTACCCCAGGTGCATGGAGTGCCTCTTGGAGCGAGGCGCCGACCCTGACATCCCAAACAAGGAGAGAGAGACCCCTCTTTTTAAAGGTACCCATGGAATATACAGGTCACTGTATACTATGACTAGTGCTAGTGTGTTTTTGGACAACTTTTTACTTAAACATTCCCTCTACATTATGGTTATGGTTATGGTTATTTAGCAGACGCCTTTGTCCAAAGCGACATACAAATAAATAATAACAATACAAATAAAATTAACAGTGAACAATGACAATAGGGAGAATAGCAATATTATCAATAAAACAATAATTTTAAGCACTAACCTAATGAGAAATAAAACAATGAAATGAGAATAGCAATCAAATAAGTCACTCAATTTATTATATAATAACAATAACTATAGCATGGTATGGCTAAATTTAAGGACAATAGCAAAATAAATGTCAAATTCTATCAATGGACAAATTATAACAAAACAATACTATTATACAAACCATAACACATAACAAACGCTCAAAAGACTAAGTGCATATTAAACAAATATGCCTTAAGACCCCTCTTAAAAGATCCAAAACTGTTGCTGGAACGGAGAGCACTGGGCAACTCATTCCACCAACACGGAACCACTGAAGAATAGGATCTACAATTTGACCTAGCATGTATGGTTGGTCGACATAACAGACACTCCTCAGAAGATCGCAATGGGCGGTTGGGAATGTACATCGTGATTAAAGAACTGAAGTAGCTGGGAGCAGATCCAGTCAGTGTCCTATAGGCCAGAGTGAAAGATTTAAATTTAATTCTGGCTACTATAGGGAGCCAGTGGAGAGTAACAAGAAGAGGGGTTACATGTGTCCTCTTTGGCTGATTGAAGACCAGTCGTGCTGCAGCATTCTGAATCAACTGTAGTGGTCTTAATACACAAGCAGGTAGGCCAGCTAACAGAGAATTACAGTAGTCCAGCTTGGAGATAACCATTGCCTATACAAGAAGCTGACTGGAATCTTGTGTCATATCGATGATATGCTCATACTTTGTTGCAAAAGAGAAATAAACGTATTTAGTTTGTTTACTTTTGTGCTTCTCAACTGCAAGGGGACCCCGCGAGAAAATCTTGTTTAGTGCTATTTTATGTTTAAGATCACTGCCCTGGCCTTGATTACTGTGACATGCTTGCCCCTCTCCAGCTTGTGAAAAAGAAAATGAAGAGATGGTGGCCATCCTTCTTAACAATAACGCTTCAGTGAACAAGCTGTGCATCCAGAGCTGGACCGCCCTGCATGAAACTGTGACCCACAACAATCTGGAGATCGCTGAAATGCTATTGAAAGCTGGGGCAAAAGTCAACATAGTCAACCAGTATGGCATCACACCACTCTTTGTCGCCGCTCAGGCCGGACATGTGGATATTCTGCGCTTACTCTTGAAACATGGTAACCACCCACCTCTAGTTTGTCAACTGGGGCACGTTTCCCAAAACCATAGTTGCTAACCTGTTAGCAACTTAGTCGGTTGGCAATGGGAAATTGCATTGCAACCAACAAAGTTACTTAGTTAGCAACTATGGCTTTGGGAAACATGCCCCTGTTGAGCTCACTGATACTAAGCTCAGTCTTCTTTTTTTTTTAAGTTGCATTAATTTGGAGGCGTCCTTAGTTAGACAACCTGTCTTAATTGATAGTTGTGCTCTGCAGGTGCGGATATAAACAGCCAGGCAGGAGATGGCGCCACTGCTCTCTATGAGGCCTGTAAGAATGGACACGAAAAGATTGTGGAGTTCCTCCTCTCCCAAAAGGCAGACGCCAACAAGCCTGGCAAGACTGGACTTCTTCCCATTCATATTGCAGCCGAGAGGGGGTATGATGGGTAGGCATCTTCGCTTTTCATTCACAATACCAATTTCAAGTTTTTGCCTGAAATTGCATCGCGCCTACTTCAGAGGCCACTGTACAAATCTAAAATCAAATGCTTTCCCCTTGGAAAACTGAGACAATGTATTTTCTTAGGAATCTGAATAACTGTGAGGTATTGACACGGATTTACAGAGGCTATTGGGTTTTTTTCTGCTGGATTATAAGTAAACAGTCAAATATTTCAGCCCACTTCAGTCACTTCATGATTCCAACAGAACACAACTGAGCCCTAGCACCAGGTCTGGTGAAGCTGTGTGTCAACGTAGAGCAACATATCATGAGAATATGAGTATTTTAGATCGCAATTTTCAGGTATGGCCATGCATTTCGCAAAATGCCCTATAGGGACTCCAAATAGGACTTTTGGTTGCCCAAAATGTATTCTGACAAAGATTTACTGCATATGAACCCCTTTCAGTAGAAGCATAATATTGGTCTTAAATAACTGTTCTGCTCATAGAATGCCTGGGAACTAAAGCTGTTAGCTGTCAACCATCTATCTATGTATTTAATGCGAAACTATCCCAAACTTTGAACTTTGATTTGTATTTTCAATTTGACCATTTATTCCCGTTCCCATTCCCATGATGACCTTAAATGCCAGTGATGATGGATATACTGACAGTAACGCCCCACTGTAGTACCCCCACTGGCCTTATTGTGTCAACAGCCGTTGGGTCAGAGCCAGAGCAGTTACTGCTGCTGGCTGTCACAGGTTGTGGCTTGTGTTCTCACTGCTACTTCACTCGCTCGCTGCAGACACTCAACATGCTCTCATGTGTGTTTGACTTTTGACCGCAGATACCCAAAATGTTAACACCAAATTTAACTTGGCTCCAAGTTTGCTGGCATCTGCCCAAGTCATAGCAAAGAGCCACGAGATTGTGTTTTTGTGTCTGTGTGTGTGTGTGTGTGTGTGTGTGTGTGTGTGTGTGTGTGTGTGTGTGTGTGTGTGTGTGCGTGTGTGTGTGTGTGGAGGGGGGGGGGGTTGTCCCACAGAGGTGATGAGAGCCAGTCTCATAGCACTGCTTAGCAACAGGTATGCATCACTATTTTGCATCATCATTTGCAGGGTAAACCTGCTCTACCAGGACTCCAGCGAATGTACCGACTCGGTTAAGTAAGTCAATGGGTGGTTTTGGTGGCGCTAAGAAACACCTGCTGCTGTGCAAGAAGAGCGTTCCATTAACCTGACTTTCCACAAGCTAGCCGCTAATAGTTTTAAAACCAAGACTGCTATCACTACTTTCTAAGGAGTGCATGTTTTTCATTCATCTTTGGTCATTTGGAGTCTCTGTGTTTTAATATGATAATACTCTTATATTGTATATATTAATGATTGATTTTGACCATAACAGGGATGTGCCTAATATTTCTTGTACTGTATTTGCTCTAGCTTTTCTTGTTGAAAGATGATGTGTCTCTGTAATATTGAACCATAATTATTCTCTGGACCATGTTTATTTTAGTGTTAAATTAATCCTCCTCTGCTGCCAACCCAGTGAGAGGCATGTCCCCTTTGCTAAACATCTGTCTCTAATCTCTTCCCCATCCAGTTGTGTGGTGTAATGTTCAGTATTTATGATTCATGTACATGAAGTGTTAAACAAATGATAAATGTGATTTAGAAGATTACTGCTGCTCACTTCCTCTCTAACCTACAGTAGTGACTTTAAATGCCATTCAATGAAGCTTATCTTAGCTGGCGGACATAGTTGGAGAGCTCTGTGTCAATGTGGAACCTACATAGCCCTGTACAGATATCTGTGTGCACACAACATGCTAAAGTTAAAAGGTCGACCTGTAGAGCAGCTGATTCTGTGAAGGACTCTTGCTAATCCGGCCATCCGGACTGGTACCACGCCATTCCAGGGCTGCAGTAGATGCTCCGTTACATAGTTGGTTGCTCTACTTCCTGCTCTTGCTCTTGCTCTTGCTCATGCGCTCTCTAACTCTGCGACCCGATGGCGTCTCTTCCAGTATTATTGAGATGCTGATCCCTGCCACCAGTCGGCAAAGAGTCCGGCGCAGTGGCATCAGCCCGCTCCACCTGGCTGTGGAGCGGGACCGGGACGAGGTGCTGGAGATCCTGATCAACGCCGGCTTCGACGTGAACGCGCAGCTGTCCGAGGACCGCTCCAGGCTGTACGAGGACCGGCGCAGCACTGCCCTCTACTTCGCCGTCTTCAACAACAACGTGGAGGCCGCGACCATGCTGCTAGAGGCCGGCGCTGACCCCAACCTGGACGTCTTCAGTCCCGTGCTGGTCGCCATCCGTATGGGCGCCATCGAGATCTTCACCAAGCTGGTGGACTACGGAGCCAACGTCAACGCCTACATCCCCTTCTGCCCCACCAACTTCCCAGGCACGGTCTTGTTCGCCATGAAGTACCTGCCTATGCTGAAGTACCTGATGGACCATGGCTGTGATGCAGAGTCGTGTTTTAACTGCTCCTACGGGAACAACGTCCACCCACCCATCAAGGTATCGGGCGACAGTAGACGTGACCTGCGCCGGAGATGGATGGAAGAAGCACAGGGCAACCGTATAGAGGTAAGGCAGAGGACAGAGCAGAGGATTAAGGTGAACCGAAGCTCACTTTAAAATTGATCTGGCGCATAAGGGTGAACTTTAATATGATGGGCCCAGAAATACCAGGAGTTGGAAACACATGGTCTCCAAGACTTGCTAATTTACTGATTAAAAGCCCGGGCTAAGACCTTTTTTTTCTCTTTCTGAAATGACAGTTCTGTGACATAATCTCTACACCTGACATTTGCCGATGGGCAGGACCCATTATAGATGTGCTTCTTGACTATGTTGGCAACGTGAAGCTATGCGCTAGACTCACTGAACATCTCGATAGCTATAGTGGCTGGGCAAACATCAAGGAGAAATCAGGTAAGCTATACAGTACACACACGCACACACCATTTCATTGTGATTGTCAGTAGAAATGTTGGTTGGAAGTACACCTACTGTACATAGATACACATTTTCACTCTTTGTGGGTGTGTGTGAGTGTGGGTGTGTGTGTGTGTGTGTGTTTACCTGAGAGACATTGACCATTTTTGTGCCCATGCAGAACCTCCCAGAACACTGATGCACCTGTGCAGAGTGAGAGTGCGGCATCAGATTGGCCGTAAGAGATTACAAACAATCAACAAGCTTCCCATCCCTCCAAGACTGATCGAGTTCCTCAAGTATGAACAACGTAATGAGGAAATGTACTGAGGATCTGTGAGCAACCAGTGGACAACTGGACTGTTGTCATTCAGTCATAGTGATTGGCTGCTATTTAGCCTATCTTACTTTGTTGGAAAGCTTTATGCAGAGTTGAGTGTAGCTTTGTGGAAGATGTTAAAATGTAAAATGGCACTGTTTTATGTAAAATAATGAAATCACCTCTATAACATATATCAGACCATATCAAATGACATAGTTAAAAAATAGCAAGGAGAAAGAGGGTATCTGGTTTGAATCTGTATTTATATTGCGATGTTGGCTGAGGATGAATATTTTGCAGAAATGTAAAGATTACCAATAGTTGTCTGAATGCTGATAGTCTGTGGTTATTCAAATATTGTGTTAAGTGGGACCTGTTGATTGATTAGTTCCATATATAAAATAATACAGATGTATATATTTTAAATGTATCGTGATTCGTGAAATATTGAACTGCCCATTTTAATCACATACTGATTAAAACGAGTTAATCGTGTGGAACTACCGACCTCAAACCCCATAATTGCATTTTTCAGTGTAACAGTTTTTCGATCCCTCCATCGTAAATTGATGGGTCTGGCCTAGAGACAAGCCTAGAAATAAACGGCATGGCTGCGATACAAGAGCTAAGCACCAGCATCATCAGTTGGGTCCCTTTTGTAAGAATTCACAGTACATTGATTATTTTAGCAAGCACTTTCATCTAAAGCAACTTACATGTGTCAATTATATTAAACGGTCCATTGTCCTCTGAGCATCTCAGGGTTAAGGGCCTTGCTCAAGGAGACAACAGTGGAGACCACGAATTGAACCAACAACTTTTCAAGCTACTGAATGTTAGCCCTACTCCTTAACCATATGCTATTGCCACCCAATAGTTAGTTAGTTATCCACTGTGCAACCACCGCCCCTCAATGTTGAAAACTAAGTACCAGCCCAACTAAAGAAAATATGCACTATTTCCTCTCCCTGCTTCATTTTCCAACTGGCTGTAGATATCCTGATCATATTAGGAGATAACTCATGATATGATAACTCTGTCACTGAAAAGTGAAGACCGCAAAAACCTACAGGGATGCTACGGTGTTAGCCAAAATGTTGATGTTGTGTATATCAAACAATGACTACTTTTAAGTGTGAAATGAAAGAATGAGCTTTCCATCCAATATTTCTTAAATATTGTAGTTAACATTTATGAACCATTGATTAGCCTACAGCTGTATGTTATGTCAAGTAATGCAATGACTGTTAATACATTGTGAGTGTATGTATTCATGTTAATAACAAGTTGTTGTTAAATTGTCAAAATGGAATGTGAAATGAGCAATGAAAATCTCAATTACTTTTTGTTGTGTTCGACAATGGATTTCGATGGTATTTTGATATAAATTGTTCCAGAAAAATGCTGTTTTATTTGTACTGGTGTTTTGTCTATTACATTTACAAGCGTGATATAATAAACAAAACCTAAGATAACTTGAGATGTGCAATTTTTTTCTTATGATGACAATAACTTAATTTGCTCTCGTTGATAGCATCATATATATTTTGGATGTGGAAACAGAGGTTTGGGTTAATCCTTAGTGTAGTGGCTCCCAACTCTGTCCAGATGGGGGCACTAGAGCCCTTAACATGAACAACAACAGCCATGGCTGTTTAATATCATGGATGACAGCAGGAAGACACACTAATCAAAGTTGTTATGACTATGTAATTCCCTCTTAGCTTCTAATTTTGGAAACTGTATCTGTATCTGATGGTATTTGATCGTCTCCTCATTAGTCATGGAAGTAATTAATGAATACAAAATGATATCATGTCCATTTGGTGAATATATTAATGTGCCTCTTTTCATACTAACATTACTTGACCATTGTTTTCAGAGTGAAACTTGGGGAAGGTGTAGAAGCATGAACAAGTGTGGGGGGAAGAGCACACAAGAAGAGATGCTGGTTGTATCAGTTTAAAAAGAGTAACTAACTACACACTCGGATCTCTAAGGCACATAGCATTTATCCTGGGTATAGGTGTAGAAGCCACAGTATTAATCAAGTCTATAGGTGTTAGTGCAGAAGCCTTTATCAAGGTTATAGGTATAGAAGCCATATCATTATCAAGGCTATACTCTTGGTGTAGAGGTCACATCCATGATCAAGGTTTTAGGTGTAGACATAATTAAGCTAGTCAGTGCTGTAAGGTTTAGAAGACGCACCTTTACCCATGTGCCTGTCCATGTACTTCATCACATGGGTGTGTGATGCAGTCCATACTGAAGTGTGTTTACTTGTTAACAGATGAAGCTGACCCAGGATCAGCTGTGACTGGCACGGGACAACGGGTCCACACCAGATCAAAGGCATCACTGGGCATTGCGAAAGCAAGGTGCTATCTGGGCCGGCCGCTGCACTTAAAACTGCGGTACCCCAAAGTGGCTGATGGGAAACCTGATCTTTAGAGGTCTGCCTCTTCAACCTTTTCTCACGTGTTCCCCTCTGAGGCAAACAGAGCCTTCAAGTTGAGCGTTGGTCTCCTTTGTGCTCTGAGGATTGTCTGGCTTGAAGTTGAACACAATTAGGGAGAGAAGAGGTGATAGTCTGTGGATATCCAAAAAGCAGCCCTCAACTCTGAGCCAACACAAAGCGGTGGAAAGGTATGCATGATATTCACATCTTTCTGAGTAATTCATTTCATCCAGTGCATTATAAACATTGCTATTCATCGCCTGGTGTCATGAAGTCTGTCATAATACTGGAGGATGTAGGAATTGTGCATTTTGTTCCATGCTTTACCACAAAGTACCTTTTTACTGAATTATCTCTCGAAAGCAGATTGTATTCTTCTGCAACTGCATGCTCAGGGGCTAGATGGCCCCTCTGGAACTATGCCAGTTGTGATGCATAAGTAGATTACGCACAGAGCAAAACGTGTTGTGTTGTTTTGTATTGTGTTTTATTGCAAACCTTCATTGCACTTTATGATATTGTTTGACTTGTATTCTACCCTCTGTGCTCTCGGTTTCAAATGGAATACCCTAGGTCAAAATCCCATCTAACTATTAATTGTTAAATTCTATCATATTTTATTTAATCCTCCACAGAGAATCATCTTAGGCTTTTACATCAGTGGGAACGACGTAGAGATTGTTCGTTTTCTTACGTCCTTCTGTTCTCAGACCCATTTGGTCCTTTTCTCATTTTGAGAGGAACCTCTCTCATCACGTCTTACCCAGGCCACAAACATGTTTCATGTTGTGTCGTCTAATTTCATCGTATCGTGCAATAAGATAAAGAAAGTATCGAGCATAGCAGATGGGCAGCATCCTGCGAGACCACTTTGCACCTGTCAGTTACCAATCTCCGACCTTTGTGAAAACTGAGCCTAGCACATCCCATGCATACCAAAGGAGTGCTGTGGCACTCACTCTGACACTTGTATTGCGATATGAATTTAGTCTGCACGACATTAAACAAAACACTTTTGAAGCGTCCAATAGTTATGTTTAATGAGATATAGGACTTACAACTGCATGAAACGACCATGTTTCTGAAGGAAAAGCGACTGGCTATCTAAAGCACAGCCCGTATGCCTCTGCAATGCTCACCTCCCTCGACAGCTTTCTCCTTCAAGGTTGTTGATCCTGCTGAAGCATTCGCTGCGCTCGAGCAGTCTGTTGTCTTGGCATCTCGTGGCAAGGCCGCGCCGTGCCATCGGGTGCATGTTTACGGCGTCTCCTCGGTTGCCTGGTCCTAATTTTACCTCCAAGGAGGTGGTGCGTCAGTGGCGCTGCCTTGACCAAAGGTCATGGTGAACCACACAGCGAGTATCATCGCATCGCTCCAATGGATGTGAGACCCACCAGCTGTGGGGGATTATGTCAGGGTTAGAGTACAGATTCAGAAGGAACACATGGATGGGTACAGTGCCTTCTGGCAGCCACTCAAGACCAAGTTATGAAATAAAGGCTTTGGTCTTAATTAACAATTTACAGCAAAGCTGTTGGTGGCTGACTCTGAAATGAATCCACTGCAGGCTAAAGTTATCCCTCGCACAGAAATGGAATATTATTGTACAGTAAGAGTGTAGAGATTCAGAGACACACTTCCAGATTGAACAATCCACACTTTCACTTTTCACTATAATCTTATGTAAACCTCACCATTTTGTAGTCTTAAAACATGTTATATATAGTCTATAAGTGCAAAGCAGACTCCTGAGGATAAGCCATTGAGCTATTCCTATGCATTGCCCCAAAGGGGTAATCCATAAAACAAAATTATGTTTTTTAAGTTTCAAATTTTTCCTGTTTTGGGAAATGTAACAATCAATCAATCACCTAAAAAGACAACTAAAATATATTGCATTCTCATCTTCAAATGTGACCCGCATCAAGATTTTTCCCGCGAGATCCCGTCAAAGATGAAGCTTGACCACTTGCACAATTTACCAACGTCTGAGGCGACCAGAAGTTACTCTTTCACCAGCAGTGACGGAACACGATGTGTTGCATGGAGAAGATATGATGGAACCTTCTACAAAACCCAAGAACCTGAAGTGTACGGTAGCCTTTCACTTAAAGAGCAGCATACTCATGAGCATTACAATACCCTACCGACTGATTTATACCCTGAAAACACCTGTTTGATTAGATATTTTAACCCACAATGTTGACATTGCAAACCACACAAGACACAATTGGAACAAACACAGCCATTTCATTTTATGATGACAGGACCTGAAACATCAGCAAAAAAAAAAGACTAATCGTCTCTGATATTTGGCCCCTTTTCTGTTTAGGACTGCAGATCCATTGACCACAGCAGTCACTAGTGGCTCAGTGGACACACTGCTGGAGCTGCTAAAGGCGAGAGGGCGTCTTAGAGAGGACAGTATTCAGGGATATCTCCCAGTGCACTTGGCAGCCATCCACGGGCAGGAGGAATGCCTTAGGATCTTACTGACAGGTAGTTTACAGCCCCTCAAGTGTATTTCAAACATGACCTTGCTCCTCTACATGCAGTCTCTCTCCCTTGGCCCCAATTCTCAGCACAAAGTTTCTGTGCTTTGTCTATCTTCAGTGTTATCTCGTTAGCTCAACACAAATATATATCATACTGACTTGCCTTTGTGTAAGCTACGCTAACCCATTACCATGGAGATTTGTTTTGTGTGACTGTTATAAATTTGGTTTATGAAATTGTTTTAAACTCAGTACCTGAAAAGCATTTGGTCTGTTTATATCTGTGATAATCTAGTCCAGCCAGACCTCATTGATCAGCGTGACAAACAGGAGAAAACACCTCTCTTCCTGGCTGTGGAGAATGACCATATGGCCTGTGTGGAATATCTCCTGGATAAAGGAGCTGACACCGGCATAGGCAATAAAGACAGAGAAACTGCTCTACACAAAGGTTTGTTTCAAAATATACTAGAGATTGTAATTCCAAGGAATTGGCAGTGCATACAAAGAAATGGGAGGGACAGTGCTTGTACTATAAAAAATTATCAAATAAGATTCTGATGTGTGTGTCAGCTTTAGTGAATTAGTTAGAAAAAATACCTGAGTGTAAGGCATTAAAAGTGGATGCATTACTATGCTAGTGCAGACCAAGACTGCTGATTAATTGTACTAGCTTAATATTTCCCTCAAACACGTCTGTTTATTCACAACCTTTGTATGACCTACGACCTTCACTTGACCTACGACCTTCACGATTGTCCTTTAAAATGAATAGCTTGTGAGCAGGAGAACGCAGACGTGGTGGAGCTGTTGCTGACCCACGGCGCCGGGGTGAACAGGGCCTGCTGCCGAGGCTGGACGCCTGTCCACGAGGCGGTGGGCCGCAACAACGTGGAGATCTGCGGAATGCTTCTGAAGGCCGGGGCCAACCTCAGCCAGAGAAACAGCTACGGCATCACGCCGTTCTTTCTGGCAGCACAGACCGGCGGTCAAGAGGTCTTGACTTTCCTCATGAACGATGGTGGGCTATGTGATATGAGACAGTAATGTCAAAACCCTTAGCATGCTATTGAAAGAATGGCCATGTGAGATTAAAGGCTTTTTAAAATAATAAACCTCATGGGTGCCTCTTTCAAGCATTACGTTTTTACTTTTTGAAAAGCACCAGAAGAACACCCAGTCCTGTATTCTTGCTGCGCTCCAGGAAAATTTTTGTTTTTGGTTGAATATGACTGTGATATGTTAGTTATTGTGGAGCAAAGCCTATCCGGTTCTGACAATGTCTTGTTTTTGTCAGACATCATTCAGATATTACAAGGGTATTGAGGCTATGAGGCTGCTGTAAACATAAAATTGAAGAGTTCAGATGCAAAAGCCTCTGAATGCCAGCTCTATAAATGAGATAACGATGGTTAGTGAACACTCCATACATAGTATACGTTGATCGAATGATTTTGCCTCTAATCCAGCAAAATACTAGCCTAGAAATCTAGACACCCCTAGCGGCAGCAAATCGAATTTGACTGCCGGGCCAGTCTAGCAATGCTCCATAGAGCTAGGGAGCTGAGAAATGGAAGAATCACCGGACCAATCACATCGCGTATAGAGTCAGTGGGCGGGCTTAACATAATGGTGACTGACATGCGACCAGAAGTTGCGATGGTTACGCATCCTGCTACTTGAAGACAAGAAGGTGATACATTTAGCGTTATCCTATTGCGTGGAGAGGGAAGGTTACACATTCTGCTACTTCAAAACAAGAAGATGATTTGTTTAGCGTAATCCTATTGCATGGAGAGGGAGTTTGAAAGACAACAGTTTATCCCACCCTTTCGATTGAGCCCTGCCAATGCTGAGTTCCAAGACCCTACATCTTGATGTGGGTCTGGCTGGTCAGGTTAGCAAAATACTACTCTCTTCCTGGTCTGAAATATCGATTTGTAAAAACCTATAGAAGCCTGATGGTCAGGTGGATTTAGAGGGTCTTGCACCTGAACCCTTCAATTGTAACCCTGTGTGTCCACACTGTATACCTCTCTATGTGTGTAATTCAGGTGCTGATGTGAACTTCCAAATGGTTGACGGAGCCACTGCTCTGTTTGAGGCCTCTAAAAATGGGCATGGCGGTGTCGTGAAGCTGCTTCTCGCTCACAAAGCCGACGCCAACAAGCCCACCAAAACACTGCTTCTGCCCCTACATGCTGCAGCCCAGCATGGACATCTGGAGTGAGTACTTATTTTATCAAAGATTATTACACGGCTAATTTTCTCATAGTTGTGTTCATCGAATATGTTTGATCTGTTCTGTTAAAGCTCTTGAAAATGTGAAGAGTGTATGCAAAATGCCAGCCCAGTAAGACTGTAATGGTGCATTCTGACAAGGCTTTGTTTGTCCTGTAGGGTGGTGAACATGCTGCTTCCTGTTACCAGTGAGGAAAGAATCAGAGAGAGTGGCATCAGTCCTCTTCACCTGGCAGCCCAGTACAACGAGGATGAGATCCTGGAAGTCCTCCTTCAGGCTGGATACGATGCCAATGCCCCGCTCTCTCCGGACCACTCATGCATGTACCAGGACCGCCGGACCACGGCTCTGTACTTTGCCGTCGCTAACGCCAACTTGGATGCGGCTGAGATGCTGCTGGAAGCCGGTGCCAATCCAAACCAAGACACATTCAACCCACTTCTGGTGGCCGTGAGGCAGGGTAAGTGCTTGAAGACACACACACACACACACAGCAGAATCCCAAATCTCTTGTCTTCTCTTCTCAAGTATTCAGTCAGAAGTGGACTGAAAATGGCCTAAATATAAATTTACAGCTTCTTCCTCATTTCCGGAATTGGGATATGTCTGGCCCTGCCCCCTCCCTATATACAGCTGACATGTTAGCTAGCTTGTTTGTGTCTTTATAAATAATTGTCCCATCCCTAGGCACTCAGGATTGGTTCTGTACCCTTATGATGCACTAATGGACTTATGCCTCAACTGGCTCACTTGGGCTGCGATTGGTTGAAATGTAGATGCAAAGCAGAAATCTTTAGCAATGGCATTGACTGCCACTTATTTCGCTCATGATATACAGTACCTTATAAAGCATAACAGACACATCATGAGCATGTTTTAACTGCAGCGTGTCTTTAAGCACCTTATATAATTCTAGTTTTACGTAGGGCCTGAGTTCATTGGAGAGAACAGTCACCCCACCTGGCCTAAAACCCACAGTCAAAGCACATACTGTATATACTGTATATATATATATACTGTGTCAACAGTTTCTATGTCTATATTTATGCTATATTTGTCAAACAAATCCATAGACAAAGCCGGACTATAAAATGCAAGCTTTCAGCACGCTACCTAAAATTAAGGGATATACAGTATACTTTTTACTTTTCTACTTATATTTAAGTAACTGAAATGTACATTTTTGTTAGACAGCTTAGACCTCTATTTTTCTTCATTTTACATAAGTGTACGTACGGTCAAGTTTTCACGTTTATAGCAACAGACTTTTTTTATAACACAAGGGAACATCCAGATGGTGCGATTGCTGGCGGAGCACGGGGCCGACGTCAACGCCCGGATGCCGAACTGTCAGCTAGCGTTCCCTGCCGCGGTGCTGCTGTGCGTGAGATATCCAGCCATGCTGAAGCTCCTGCTGGATCACGGCTGCGACGCCCGGGCCTGCTTTCAGTGCCAGTGTGCCTCTAATTCACACCCACCTGCCAAAGGGCTTTGCAAGGACGACCTTGGGCTCCAGAAGGAAGAGCCCTGCATGCAGGTAAATTAACGCAGAGCACTGAGCAGAGGTGCGGAGTGGATCACATGGGCATCTACACTAAGCATGTGTATAGACTGCGGGCTGTCTCTCTGGACATGTCTGTACTCTCTTAAACACTACTGTTTAAAAATCAACAAATAAAGTGCATCCAATATATGAAATAAATATACAAAAATACAGGCAAGTTATTGACAAATTCAAAAATAGTTTGAAGAAGAAATATTTTCCTCGAAAATTTGTTTTCATCAAAGAATCCCTCAATTACATCCATTACAAAGTTTGCTGTATTACAGCTTGACTGCTTTCTAACTAGATAGGTCTGACCTATTGTCTGGTATTAGTACATCTGTCTTGTTCTTGAAAACACTGTCTCCAGTCAAATGCCATCCCCAGGTTGGACCGTGATATAGCCATTTTGCTCTGTACAAATTGCATATTTTGCCAGCAAATGTCAATGACATTTCTGCCATAATGATTCCTCTACCATTCTTGAGAGATGGTGTCATCTGGCGCTCAACATGTTTCTTCTCTGATCCAAACATGTAGATTTATTTGTCTATAATATTGCTCACCTCATAGTTTTTTTCTGTCCATTTTTAGCATTTTACTATCACTACTAGCCAGTCTCAGATATATAATTTCTTTGGAACTCTACGAGGTTAGGGCCTCCTGGAGGATTGGACTTTAGACTATAGTCAAATCCACAAATCTAGTATCTGACATTTCAGATACTTGTGTCTCTGAAGAAGTTGTTTTTAAACAGTTTTCAGCCTCTGAAATATTTTCTAATAATTAGTTACTTTTTTAAACTTTATTTAAGATTAGGCTATAGCTGACATAACGTTCCATGGATATACAGGAGTGATGGTGGCAGAATGTGGGCCTCTTATTAACTATTCCATTTGAATCCAGCCATTTCCAGCTGTAACAGTAAATTACAACATAAATAATCTCCACGCTTTATGTTAAAAATCACAATGTTCTTTCAAAAAACAAGGAAAATGCCTCAGTGAGTCCAAATTTGTCTAGCAGTTTGACTATATTTGACAAACAATAGTTGGCAAAAACAGGATGTGCTGCTAGAGTTTCAGTTACACTGACTCCAACGTGATAAACCAGTCCTGTCCTGTCACGCATCCAAATGTGTCTGTTGTGATGTGTCGTGTTCTCCCCTGCAGTTCTGTGAGATGATCTCTGCTCCCTCGGTCTGCGGCTGGACAGGTCCCATCATTGACCTCCTCTTGGACTATGTGGGACATGTGAAGCTCTGCTCCAGACTCAGGCAGCTGTTAGACAGCCACCAGGACTGGGTTGGAGTAAAGGACAGGACTAGTGAGTTATGATTATTTATATTCAAAGTTTTTATTGACCTGTTCATGTAAAAAAAAAAAAAAACACACACAATTATACATTACTATATTATGCACAATTATCAAACCAGCGTCACTATACACACAAAAACATCAATATGTCTCAACGTTTTTTACACCTTTAATAAAACAAATGCAAAAAAGTGGGGATGGGGGTGAACATTAATGATACTTAGTCATTCTTAATTATGGGGCAATATGCAGTTGGAATGTAAGAAATGAGACCAAACCTGGTAAAAATTGTTCTTGCAAGAGCACATCTCCCTGCCCTGATTTAAGATAAAGCAAACACATTTTCAACTTCTATACAATCTGTACAGATCTGTAGAATAATGCATCACATCACATCCCATCCCATCATGTGCATATTATCACACATTTCATCACAAAAACAATAAGCTTGACTCATACCTCACAGACTTACACACATCAATTGGGTTAAATGCAGAGACTGAATTTCCCTCACGGGATCAAAAAAGTATATATACTATACTCAACAACAACACATAACACAGACTTACTGTAAACACGTTCAAGATTTTGTCCCATCACCTTAAAGACTTGAACAAATCATCCCACATACACTGCAATACATGGCATAATAGTCCCTCTACTCTAGCTGACTTTTACTAAAACGGGCTTTGTTGCACCTCAGAGTTCTATCTAGAGCCTTGAGGGTAGAACATTGAAATGGCCACTGAGTGGGTGGGTGGTTGGTATCCTGTTATTGCATGTGCAATTCATGTGAGGACTCTGTGGTTTTGCTCTAGGACAGGGGGTGGGCTAACCAGCATGAAGAGCCCAAAAAAATAAATTCCACTTCACTCAAAAGAAGAAGAAAAAGATGTCCACACTGCAACAGCAACCGTGACGTGTATACATGCCTATTGACACAGTCTAAGAATCTCTTCTCTTTTCATTTAAAGCAGGACAGCGTAACCTGTATCAAAGACACATCACAAATACCTCTCACTGAATGACTTATTAGCATGAGTAATGTTCCAACTGACGTGATGCCAACGTGACTACAAAGTGGAGTATAGCCATTTGCGTATAGCTCATGAATTGCTTTTTCCTCTGAAAGAAGAAAAAGTCCAAATCTGTGTGATGGGCAAAAAACCGAGTGTATTGTCTGTTGTGATTCCAAGGTATTTGAAACAGTCAACCCCTGATGATGGGGTGTCAGGATGCCAAAGATCATTTCTGTTGTTCTGTTGGGATGGAATGGGATCCTCCATCCCATTTACCTTCCATGAAAAGTCTCTAAAGATATAGGTTGTCCAGAAAAGAAACCCAAAGTTGCCCGATATCAATGGGAACATGCCAGAACTACAATCATGAGATACATTGCCCAGCAATATTGCTCAAAAAAGTTGCCCCATGCATCATGAGAACTGTTACTGTTCACCTGCATATTCATTCATAGACATGCTTTCCGTTTATGACGGCACACATTACCATGACTCACATATCTGGGGATGTCCAGAAAACACCAGGGCCTGCACAAATAGTTGCACACTCAAGCAAAGATTATACTTGCAAGATGTTTTCAGAGGCATGTACTCTCCATCTAATAACATGATGACGATGATGATGATGATGATGATGATGAAGATGAATGTTCAAGAGTACCCAATATAGGACTACTGTGATGATTAGATCATTGATATTGAGGTTGTGTCTTTTCTGATGATTACAGGGAACCCTCCATCCCTCCGGCAGCTGTGCCGGCAGCAGATCCGCCAGGAGGCCGGTCTTCAGAGGCTGCCGCTCCTCCGCACGCTGCCTCTTCCCAGAAGACTAATCAGATACCTCCACTATGATGAATGAGCCGGCCTCCCTCATCCCACCCGTCAGAGCGGATCATTATTAAACACCTGACATGATGGGCGCAGTCCCACTCGGAGAGACGAACGATAGCGGAGACGTAGACTTAAACCTTTAACGAAGAGCCTGAGCCTGTGTGCCTATGAGTTTGTACTAGTACACAAATGTCAATAGTATAGGTGTATGTGCATAATGTTGATAAATCTGACCGTTGCATCATCGCACATAATATTTATGTAAAATAAGTAACTGAATCATGTTAAATTCATTATCATATCACAAAACAACTCATTACGCCCTTACTAATGCATCAGTGTTGTGACCAGTGCTACAGTACGGTGGACTGTACTTTCGCTTCTCTGCCGGTGGATTATCTCAGGTCATCCCCTTGGGATGCTCACTTCCTGTGCCCCCTCACCACGGGCCTCTCTGGGGTGTCCTGCAGCTGCTGCGCTGAGCCAGGACGCCTCAGAGGTCAAAGGGGGCCGGTAGCACCCAGGGTGCGGATGCGGCGGCTTTACAGGTTGCAGCATACTTCAGGGAGGTCTAAAAATATCCATCGTTCAGCCAAGTGTGTGGAGCTACTGTAAGGGGATCCTGAGTAGGCCAACACAGTTACAAGGTGCCAACAACAGAGAGTGGTGTGTTTACTCCCTCTCCGAACTTGTTTTTTGTTTGTTTGCTTGTTTGTTTTTTTGGGGGGGTGGGGGTGGTTGCTGCAAATCTCTATGCATACTCCAGAAACATGTACTTAATTGTTATTGTCCATCATGTAAAGTATGAATTAAGGGCTACACTAATATGTGTAATAACACCCACAGTTAACTGTGCCACTGAATTTGACCAAATATTTAAAAAGTGTTTCAATATGAATAAGTTATAGGCAACCTTAATATGGATATCAACCCCAAAACATTAATGATGGACAACCTTAATATGTATCAACACATGCAGTGCAATCTTCTTAGATGTCCTCACTTTACCTGGGAACTTACCCTGTTTTCCAATAGCTAAAAACACAATTTTGCAAACTGGACTGGTTTTTATCAAAATCCACACACGATTCACAGAACCGCACACCCTAACTGCAAAATGCCTCATATACAGTATAATACAAAATGAAGCACTGCCACCAAAACTACATATAGCATTATCAAGATCAAACTTTTGCATGACATGGCACACACTTCATTCATATTGCCAAATTGTTGTCTAACCAACTACACACTGTTGGGCATAATGAAAAGCACTCTCATCTTTAAAATGCTAAAATTTTAGGAAGTTCTTCACATGGATAGAAATATTTGCAGATACACATGCACGCTGTTGAAACATTTATTTATTTTTTTCATTTTTCATCAAACAAGTCAGTGCAACATATGCACAGCAGATATATTTACATTGGACTCTTCCTCCCCTTCTTATTCCCACACTCCCTCTTCCTCTTCTTGTCTCTGCAATGTCTTCCAAATGTGTTCACCTGTGTGTCTTTTCATAGTGCTTACTTCCTGATTGAAGTGGTAAAAATTAACCTTTGAGGTGTGGTCAGGTGGCACATATCTTGGTCAATTAGCTCATGTAGTGTAATTTTGAATGGTTTGAAATGGCAAACATTTACTATAGGTCAGATTGTTGTGTCTTATGCAGAGAACTGTGTTCAGTGCATTTAACTAGTGCAATGTTGAATTGCAAAATGTGTGCAAAGCTGAAAATGTGTTTTGACTTTTGGAGACTTGAGAATAAGTTGTGTGTGTCAGTTTAAAAAAAAAAGTGCTATGCGTGTCATTTTAGTGTTAGCAATTGAAAAAAAAACTGTAAAAAAAAAGAAATTCAATAGCATGACACAGCCATTGGGTGGCACTGCAGCTCCTTGTCGGGAGTTTGTATTCCAGTTTTAGACAGGGCCTAGCATTTTCCTTTTAGAAAAAAAATTATTGCAATGAAATAAACTAGATGCTCTTCAAGAGTCAAGTGTATTTTCAATTTATCTTTCTACTCATCTATCTATCTACTGTATCTATCTATCTATCTATCTATCTAAGTGCACTTGCTGTGATTTATGGTCACTGAGGTTTGGAGTCTGGTATGGTGCTCAATGAGATGTGTTGCAATCTGGCTCAAAACTCTTAACATCTGGTAAACATTTATTTGGTTCATAAGTGCTTTGCAATGCTGACATTGTTCTCAAATGCAATTTTGTGCTCCAAAGATTCATCTCCAACGCCAGATCCAGTTGCTCTGTTTGCTAGTTCTTCCAGTCAGCTGAGTTTTCGGTGAGGGGGTGGGGGTGGGGGGGTGGGGGGGGGGTGTTGAGCCCCTTTTAGATCCTTTTTTGGAAAAGTCAACACAACCTATCTATTGCCCTGTCACAGACTGAGGGGGAGAGCTATATCACTGTTTGGTTAAGGAGAAAGTCTCGAATTGACAAATAAAAACTGCTGCCCAAAGGCTGGCGCTCTGAAAGCACTCTCCATCACTGGTGTCTGAGCGAGTGGCAACACAGCACTGTAAGACGAGCTAGCTGGCTCGGCTACTGACTAGGCCACTGTAGACGCTCCCTCGTTTTTCTCTTCCCCCTCTTCTTGTCTTCTTGGATGTGTATCTCCTTTCCTCTGTTTATTCTTTCATCCTTTGCTATTCTCTTCCTTTCTTTCTTTTCTGTGTGTGTGTGTGTGTGTGTGTGTGCATGCACGTGCCATTCTGAGAACTGGCGTGCTCACCTGCATTTTTCTTTCTTTCTTTCTTTTCTCTCCTTTTTTTAAAGGATTCTTTCAGCTCTCACATTTTAATCTCTCAGCTGGCACTCCAGAATCCAAACACCAGAGAGAATCTCAGTTAAACCTGCATATTGTGTTGCACCATATGAAAACAAAAACTATAGAGGACAACATTAGCTTAATGAGGCTTTTTGCATCTTAAAAAGGAGAGTGCCACAGCCACACTGCTCTCCTTTCCTCCCTTCCCTAAATGTCACAATCTTGCATGCATAAGTAAGCAAAGAATAGCACAGAAACGCATAATTGACAAGGCTGTAGCGCATTGCTTCATGGAGACAGGCAGGCATCCATTTTTGGAAGCAGTCAGTCGCGTAGGGTTTGGATGAGGCCATACTCTCTGTAGATTCGTTTTTACAGGCACTCTCCCAACAACCATCCCTGCTCTAGATGAGTAACTCAATCAGACTACCAGACACTCAGGCAAAACAGAGTGAAGGAGAGTCTGGTCAGCTTACTCTCCGGTGGAATGCTGCACTCTTTGTTCAGGCTGGGGTGGTGTGTTGTGTTGGTGGGAGGAGGAAAGGGGGGGGGGGGGGGGGGGAATCGACAGACACCACAATATTTCAGGCTTGATTTTATTTTATTTCATTTGCTATGACAAAAGGATGCTTGTAAGATATCATTCAGGCTGCAGACGCAAAAGGGCACTCGTCCACTCAGACCCTCTGGACAGACCACGAAATGCCAGGCTGTCTTATTCCATCATATCTTGCTTTTCTCTTCCATGGCAGAGTCATGGGAGACACGACTGAGCGCTCACTTTCAAAATATTGACCTGATGTCAGGCCCTAATTTGTGAACGTTAATATAAGTTTGCCATTTCTCATACTATGCATCCCAATGATCTTAAAGAAAACAGGTGGTCCATCAAACTTCCTGGTCATATGGCCACCCTGGCACTAAACTCACATATCTGCCCTGACAACACAGTCCCTGTAATGTTGGGTAGGCTACTGTCATTTTATGTGTGGGACATATTTAACACTTTACTGTGAGGAATAGACACACCAGAATGCTGACCAGAATGCTGAATTATTTCAGAGGTATAGTAAGCTGCCTGCCAGAACCCTTCATCAGAGCATGGTACAAAACGCATACACTATTTCAACCTAGGCTTCTTTGGTGGATGCCACAGGCCAAAAATCTACAGTACCCCAATTAAAGGAGCTAAGTGGAATTCTGTGGGCTTTGAGGCGGTGTTGCCACACACCGCTGTTGCATTGACTTCCATTGTATTTAGTACAGCGGCCACATGTGACACACTGTGGTATTACAAAAGAGCCGTCCCGATGCTAGTTGGGTTGCATGCTATTGCTAACTAGTTTTTCTCGATCGCTTTGACCTGCTTACAGTAAAGAAGCTGGGATCCACTTGGGCTTCATGAACACCTTCTATGCACAGCAGAAGTCATCTATTGTGAATGTGTTCACACGTTTTTATTGGGTTCTCACAACCAAAGACCCCAAACTCTATTGGTTTCCCTTGCTAAACAAAAGGAAAACATCTTTTAGATCTCTACACCTGTGTCATTCATTATCCATAAGAGATGCTATGTCTGTTCTGCGTTGCTATTTGCAAGTGTGGATCTAAGGCACATTAGAGAATTGGAGAATTAGACTGTATTGCCTATTAGGTGAAGAAAAGGTGTTTACTGTACAGTAGGTCAATGAAATGTGTCTTGTCTACAGTAGGTGCTTACTGCAGGTCTTATATGTCGATGACAGTTACAAGGAATGAATACAATTCTTTTTTTATTCAATACATTTAGTCTTTTCACATTTTTTTTCTGATACCAGAAAAACAAGGGAGAAATGGAACTGACATACTGTAGCAAAAATGCTCATTTTGAGAGCTACATTCTGCATTTTGTTGTCCAGTGTGTTATGATTAATCGATGACTTCTTGTGTTGTTTGAAGGCAAAATTAGCTTTTGCGGCATGTTTTTAAGTGTTTTGAGAGAGTCACAGCCTTTTGCTAACAAAATGTGCCGTTTTGGCCATGAGTTCTTTTGTTTAGACACGGGTGTTAACTGTTTTGAAAATGTGATGTCAGAGTTGACACAAGCATCAAAGCGATCGAGAAAAACATTCTGGACCAAACTTCAGAGTTTTTGACATGACCACATTCTGATACTATTTGGAGGTCATTCTCAACAAAAACAAAAAAATAAGCAAGACACGCCTTTAAAGAAAATAGGATGAGGTGAAGCAGTCCCTTTTGAGGTGAAAAGTCTCCCTTTGGCATCCTCTTGCCAGCCATAGATATTCTCAGATAATATCTATAAATATATATATCTCTATTTATCTATCTAATAAATAATTATCTGGATGTTGGTTTCATCCTGTTACAGCTTTGCAACCTTCCTGTTGGCTCATTGAGCATTGACCCATGAGGAAGACTTTATGACAGCATTCCGTGTAAAAGACAATAGCAGTATATGTAATCGAATCTCTTTCAAAAAAGAACCAAGGTCACACAAACACATAACTATACACACCAAACAGAAAGCAGGCTTGTTTGGATTAGGGCTGGGGAAAGACTGGAGCATGCCCAGTGCAGCACCCGAGGCTGCTCCGTGACTGATAGCGAGTGAGGACTCCCAGTTGAGGCGCCACTCAACTTGACTCCTTTGAACCCCGTCCAACTGCGCCACTGAGACAGCCAGTCTAACCCAGGATGCATCCGGCCAGCTGCACCTGACACCCAGCCAGTGTGTGTGTGTTTGTGTATTGTGTGCGAGCGTGCGTGTGTGTGTGTGTGTGTGTGTGTGTGTGTGTGTGTGTGCGAATGAGAGAAAGAGAGGGAGTGAGTGTGTGGGTGTGGGTGTGTCTGTCTGTCTGTTTGGGTATTTGTGTATTTGAGTGTGTGTGTGTGTGTGTGTGTGTGTTTGTGTGTGTGTCTCTCTCTCTCTCTCTCTCTCTGTGTGTGTGTGTGTGTGTGTGTGTGTGTATGCACGCATGTGTGGGCATGTTTATGTCACACGTTTCCATCACACTGATGGAGGAACCCCACTGGCTGTCTCACACGAGCAGGGGAAGCCGTTAAACAGAGACGCTTTTAATGACATGCTGTTTCCACAGCACCCCCCTGCGAGTTCTCTGCTCCTACTAAACAAGCTGCACAGCAAATCTGACTTGATACGGACTACAGAACAATATTCATTAATGTGTCTTTCCAAATATTACTGGTGAACCTAATCTAAACTAAACTAAAAATAAAATAAATGCTAAATGCTAAACATTTAGCATATTTTCAATCAACAGAGGTTGGCGAAATATTACTAATACTTTTGCACACAGATATTTTACACATAGTTTCCTATGTCCTAACACCCAAACAATCCTTGTTCTCCACACCTGACTTCACATTGTTCTCTGGTCGTTTTTTTAACGTTATTGCACTGTCAATATCTTCTACAAGAGACGCAATGGCAAAATCTAAATGTCTACCTTCAGTGGGATATGTGTGTGTGTGTGTGTGTGTGTGTGTGTGTTACTTATTACTTAGAAAATAAGTAAAAATGAACTAAACTATACATTGTGAGGATTAAGAATTTGTCTACGATGTCCACATGCAGAGCTTATGCTCTTTCACAATCATCTCTGTTTAACAACTGTAGGACAATGTCATCTGTACAGTATTTTACTTCATGCACCTTCCCTATTAGGATTATCTATCCCATAGTCTACATATAATCTGTATGATTATAAACCAGATTTAGCGACAGAACTTTAAAATTAGTTTTATGTCTCTCCAGATGAGAGTCTAACTCAGAACCACTTTGCGCACTATACAGAAATTCTTGGGTAAATACCAACAGCAGGTACAGTAAAGGGCACTGCAAGTGTGCAGTCCCCAGTTGGGCCTAAGAATCTCTAGAGGTCAGCAAATAGCTGCAGGACTACCTAATGTTAGGTCATCAATCTTTTTGCGTATTATTCCGTCTGCTTTATAAATGGAAAATGCCAAGGAAACTACACTCTTTAAAAAAAAAAAAAAAGGTTTTCAGGGTGCTACTGTATACTGTATACTGAACAACAGAGGCTTTAAAGAACCCTTAGAGGGTACTTTGATAAACACTTCAATATGGTTTAAGAAACCATTTAGGGGTGCCATATTATGAAGCATCCAATAGAACCATTTTTGGATCTATATAGGCTAACACCTTTCTTTTCGAAGACTGTACCAAAACATCCCTTACTGAAAACCTCACTCAAATCTTGACATTTTGCTTATATCATATTGTTTGTATCCTGTTCTTTACGCTGTGTTCTTGAAGCAAAAGTATTGAATGCAATTGGAGCATGTCAGCCTTTTAATTTCTATGAGAATTGAGAGCTGACTGAGGTGCTTGCAGGGAGGCTGAGAGAATCATATCAGTCAATGTTGAAGTAGAGCTGCCATCCATGTCTTCATTGTATGGTAGGAACGGGGACTTGCAGTCCTCATATCATGTCTGTCTCACATCTCCATCGAGAGAACGCACAGTAGTTCAGTTTACTGATGTATCCTTCAAAGGAAAATTTGCCTTCTAGCAACGACCCCGAATGGACAAACCTGCCAGTGGAGATGGTCATCAAAGGGAGGTTTTTCCATGATGTAATTGCTGTGGACAAAGGAACAAAACCTGGAGCCTTCAGCATTAAATAATAAATTAAAAAAATGCACCATGCATAATCACAGCCAGTGGACGCAGGCCTCATTTTAAGGCCACGTCTACAGTAGAAACGTTTTACCCTGATCAAAACCAGCAGCAGACTTTTTTTTATGTCACCAGTTAGTAAATATGACTAGTATAAATGACATCTCCTAAAGATTCGATGACTGATCTTCTTCACAGACGTGCAAAAAGCTTCTGTAGTGTTGGACTTGGCCTTTGATCGTGTCTTTGTACTGACAGACGGAGCAACATCCCTCCAGATGAAACCTGTCTTTGATCAGTTCAAATATTTAATTATGGCCTGGGCCGTCATGACCTCAGAGGGAGCCATAAAAGGCCTTGCCCTGTGGATATTTAAAGAGAAACCCGGCTCTGATCTAAGGACTGACATACAGTATGTTTGCAAGTTCAGACCTTATTAATTTTGTGTGTGTGTGTGTGTGTGTGTGTGTGTGTGTGTGTGTGTGTGTGTGTGTGTGTGTGTGTGTGCGTGTGTGCGTGTGTGCGTGCGTGCGTGCGTGCGTGCGTGCGTGCGTGCGTGTGCGCGCGTGTGTGTGTGTTTGTTTGTGTGTGTGTGAATTAGTAAGAGTCAATCTATCAGTCTACTTTACTTGTCACGCTCGTCTTCTTTTCGGTCTTTATCAGCTCCTCTATTCCACTGTACCATTTCTCTGTACCTTGTTCGACTGTTTTTTGATGTCATCATGAAAAAATAATACAAGAAATAGATGGCCAAAGCCTGTACTCATTATTCTAACTGTCTGTCATTTGAGTAAACAGTATTAAGAGCTCCCTTATGTCAATCACTCCTTGAGTCACCTGGCATGTACATATGCAAGGATTGTTGTGCTCCATGAAGACAGAGAGAGAGGAAGGAGAGAGAGAGAGAGAGAGAGAGAGAGAGAGAGAGAGAGAGAGAGAGAGAGAGAGAGCGTGTGTATTGGTGAACTCTAACCGACCTCTCTGGGTGTAGAGTTATCAACTGTCAGTCTGCATCACTCTGACCTTCTATCATATTTCTCCTATGCGACTCGCGCGCACAAACACACCCATCAGCCGTCCATCCCATGACCTTTCAACGCCCACTCACTGCTGAATATGTGTTGAGTCAGACAACACGCCAGTGAATACACACCTACAGTCAGCTGGATTACTTGAAAGCCAATCTACCATAATGGAGGTCTCTTGTCTGTAGGAGTGTTGGAAAAGTATCCTAATATCTACCTGGTCACGTTTAACATATCACTGAACAATCACTCCCACACTTTTTGGGGTAAAGAAGGGCGCATAGCACTAATCTGTACGTGTCCATAATTAGCCTACCTCTCGATAAGTCCACGTGAGTTCATTTATGCCTCCGTGGCTTGTTACTGAAATGAGCCTGAAAAACAGGTTTCAATCTAATGCATACAGCGCACACAGAGAAGGGACAGTTATTTGCTATATTGTGGTGACGGTCATTGTCATTATATACATATAAACTTGTCAACTAATCTCTGTGTTGCTCTGTCCTACTCACTATAGGGAGGAGGGGCAATATTTGGAAACATTTTACTTGAAGGTATCTTGAAGAGTGACTTGACCCTGTCATGACATACGAACCCTTCTGTAACCTTAACCCTAAACCTAACCCTATGACCATACCCTAACCCTAACCTCTAACCCTAATCCTGACCCTAACCCTAACCCATCATTGTCATGACAGAAGCACTATGTCATAAACGTTTATGACTTGTTTATAATGTTTTTGACACATTCATGACAGTGCCATGTCACTCTTTTCTTGTGTACTGTAGGCCATTTTCAATATTTTCATTTAATCTGGTGGCCTTTCACTGGCCGATTGATCTGTGCATGTCTTCACAGAATGTCGAACTCAATCATTCATGAGTTGCAAAATATATATAAATCAGTGAAAAAAATGACACTCAGTGGCCAGGGAGTAGGCGAACAGACTCACACACTCACAACTCTGGTGGGATTGACACACATATGGGCACCCCTGTGTGTTTTCTTTACATGCACAATCATCTGAAATGTGACTAAAAGTCGTCTTTCCGCTGGCCTTTGAAAGCTGACCTATAAAATGCTATGGTGAGCCCAAACCCTGAATGGTCATTTTATGAACAGGCCAGAGCCGCACCATGCATGAGACATTACCAGAAGACTGATCTAACCAGGACTGACCTGGTATACAAAAATGGCCACTGACCTGGAAGCACAACAGCACTGAGGGATGACCTAACACGGCTCAGGAGCAAACCCTGCAGGGGTTATCAAGTTATTACAATATCACACCAATGGCAATACTGTAGGATAGATGTGTTGTTAAAGCAACACTAACATTTTCCCTTTGTCGCACGCACATTATTTGTTTATCCAACAAATAACGATGTCCACAGACATGGTAGAGCATGTTGCATGAGTTTATGAAAGTATGATGTATTGTGAAATCGAAGCAAGTGAAATTTGTAGTTTCTCGTGTCTCATTTCATCAAACTACAGATCCGCTACCCGATCTGGTAACGTACATACGGTTATAGCCGATACATACGGGGGTCGCAAATCGAATGCATGAGTGCCGTTGACCCTGTTAAGGGTTGATGAACCATTTAAATGATTATGGAAACATTATTTTATGGTACGACAAGCTCTTTAGTGTTGCTTTAAGTCTAGTTGGGATACCATGAATTATCAGTGTGATGTACACCACTTGCACACTATTTTACAGTGAAGCATTTTGAAAGTGACGTGTAAGAAAGATCCAAGTGCCTTTGTTTGTTTAGCACTTAATAAAGCACTGTGAGAAGAGCTTGTTGACACAAAGAAAGATTTTCATAAAATATGGCATAAACTGAACCAGAAGAAGAAGTTGAAGACAAATTGATACACTACAATACATAGCAGAAATGTATGTGCCACACACAAGGATATGTATATTTCAAAACGGAATAAAAAACATTTGAATGCTTTCTTACCCTGAATCTGTACATTGCATATTATATTTCTTGATAATTCCTCATTTCCATTTCTACAGTTGAGTTTCCCAAACCAACCCAGCACAGCTGATTATTGTGGGCAAGGCATGGCAGGATGGCTGCCATATAGGGCGCCTTTTTTCAATGTTTTGAGAGATGTGGCCTGATCTCATCAAGATTCTGGCAGTTTTGTGGATTAATCATGAAAGCGGTCATTCCCAGCTCCTCGGAGCTAATGAAATCGCTCTTTATCACCCTTCTGGCGCTGGCCTTTAGGTACATATGGCACAGCCCTAGGGAGAGAGAGAGAGAGAGAGAGAGAGAGGCTGTGGAGCACAATCCAAATTGAAACAAACAAATTGCAACAAATGAAGAGGCTCTAAGTAGGTGGGGGCTGGTGTTGAGGATGCACTGTTTTCTGATGCTAATACTAAAAGCTCTTGAGAGTCACTTATGGCCCGTTATCGTCTAAGAGCCATCCTCTATCTCTAAGTGGAGCGACTAAAGGAGCCATCAGTGGAGACACTCCAGGCTATTTACAGCACTTGCATCTTTTACAAGTGACCTTGAGGCTAAGGAGAGCGATAAACTCTGCTTTCAGGGGGTTTTATTACGGCACACGAAAGATTGTTTTAGGGAGCACGAAGTAAAACAACATGTGCAAGACAAAAACAGACCGATTGCTTCAAAGGATCGTAAAGATGTTCCGGTGTTTGCTGTGTAGGATACAGTAGCCTGCATCATGTTGCATCGTGATACTTGGTGGGGATTCTGGACGTCTCATTACAGACTACAGCTCATCAATTTGCAAAATAAAGAAATGGATAACAACTCTTTAAGAGACCAATTAGTGGTGTACTCACTCTCATCGTTGTGCATCTTGGCCCAATACCATGCATTGGCCACATTTACCATGCTGCACTTTAATACTAAATTATGAAACACAAAAGGCACATTAGTGTTTGGCAATGATGCTGCGTCAGAGTCCTTCCCCTTACATCTCTGGCCTTGTGGCTTTGAGCTAGCATTCTACCATACAAAGAACGAGCCACCACAACATGAACACTGGAATGTGTTCTGGTGTACTGGTGTACTTCGTTTGGATTGGAACAGACTGTGTGTGTCCATTAGTGTCCTTCCATTAGATTCCTTCTGCTGATTTGGGCTTGGTAGCTACAGTACCAGTAATGTCGCTCTGTACCAAGCTGAAATGGATCTGTTTACATTGCAACTTTGGCAGTCATCTGTTCGTACCTGGATGTTTGCTGATCTGCAGCAGAGAGGACAGCTTAGGGGGTGGAGGGTGTGTGTGTGTGTGTGTGTGTGTGTGTGTGTGTGTGTGCGTGCGTGCGTGTGTGTGTGCGTGCGTGCGTGCGTGCGTGCGTGTGGAAGGGGGGATTTATCCTCCTCGGACAGGTGCAACTCGACCACTACTGACCTCTGACTCTTTTGGGGTCTTTTTGGGGTCAGTTTCATAACAGGTGAGCACATGCCTAAGATTTCACCACCACAGATAGGCCAAACAGCCCATGGCAATGCCAGTGACTAGCTCAATATCTCCACAACCCAAGTCCTGTCCATCAGAACACTGTCATAGAACACCGCGGTGACTTGAGTGACGTCACACTAAGGCCAAAGCAGCCCATATCACTTTGACTGAAATATATACAGTACACTGACATCCAGAAGGGGAACTCAATGCTACAAAACGCAATAGACTTTTTCTCTGGTCGCATAGGCATGTTCCTACTGTACATCTCATTCAAGTAATTCAAACTATAAGCCTTAATGGTGCTGAAGATAGGACCCTTCGTGAGTAATGTAAGTGTAATGGAACTGTGATGTGTGCCTGTGAATTTATGATCTTCCTCCATTTTAAGAAAAGCTCACAGAGATTAGGATCTGAGGTGATCAGTGGTGTTTATGATTTAAATCATCCTCCATAACTGCCGCAGAGTTCCTTTGAGCAAACATTCTGAAAGGATGGAACACTAATGTAAACTCTCCTCCCCCACACGCTCACTCTACATTTCCAATTTATTATCAACTCCAGAAATAGCTAAGTAAATCTACTGATGTCGAGTTATTTTTTAATCTTCGCCGGGCTCCTTTTCCTTTCCCTCAGTCCTCTGTCTAAATAAAATACAGATACGAGAGGGGGGCTTTAAACTTCAAAGCCCCGCCTGAACAAAAAAGAAATTTAGAGGCTCTGGAAGTAAAGTATGAAGTTTCTTCTTCAAGCTATAGGACTGAAGGACTAATCACGGTGGATGTGCTGACTAGACTGCACCTTGGGGATTTGGAGGGAAGGGACTGAAGGAGACTCGACAGCCCGGGCTGTGCTCAAAACCTTCAGGCAGCAACTGTGAGCTTTGCTTGTCTAGGGAGACTAAGTTGAGCAAAGAATACTGGAGGGGTAAGCACATCATTAGAATATGAAAAACTGTATATTAGCCATGATTTCTGGTGATCAGCACCCACTTTTATCCAAGCCATGCCCCCATTTTTATATTTAGAGGCTGCTATAAATGATCTGATGCCAAAAAAGCTACAGTTCAGTTCAGTACAGTACAGTTCCTTGCATTGGTTAGTGGCCCTTTAAAGATGACATGACCAACACTGTGAGGACTATTCCAAGACTTTGAGGTATAGCCTCTTGAAGTGCTTGGATTCTGTAGGAATAATTTAATTGCTTTAATTCAGCATGATAAAAACTGTGAATAGGAAATGACTACTATAGGTGGCTGTCTTGCTTGGGTGGCAAATTTAATTCAGAAACACAGATGATAACGAATATAATTTGTAGTAATTATTGCATTCTTGTATGCAGCGTCAGGATTTTGTTCGTGTTCACTGGCACAGGAAATGGACATCTTTCCTTTCCTTCAGAATTAAATTTGATAAGAATAACTTTTTATCTCACATGGCAAAAAAGACTTCAAGCGTGGTTGTTTTAATTCAGCTCAGTGAACCTAAAATGGCACTCCTTTCCTCTGGCTACCTTTTCTGAGGAGCAGAGTTGCACGTAGATTGCCAATTATGGTCTGACCTGACCAATTTAAGATGTTTTTATTAGTGGGCCTGGCCTTTAGTTGCTGTGCACTATATTCCAGGCGATTGATTGGGCACACATTCATACTTGTGAGTGTCAACTACATTTGATTGTTCAGAACGGCTGCGGTAAATAAACTACTTATATGCTGTATGTAGGCATCTCTTTTTTAATTAAAAAAGGACCACTGTAACCTTGATGTGCCCCCCTGTTACACAAACAAGTTGGCCTTTTGAGAGAAACATTAATAAGCTAAATTAATAAAAACAAGAGCAGAGTTCCAATGCCAGTGGTTTTATTGCAAAAACGGGCCATTTGCTATCAAAATAGCTGACTTTATAGCACGGAAATGGCAACAATGTTCAAGCTGATGTCATAGAGGTTCAGGATCAGATGGTCACTCGGGAGCCGATACCATCATCATGGCAACTACAATCTCTGCTGGGTGTATTTTTATGGTATTCTCGTTGCACATTTTTCAGTCTGAAGCTGTTAATAAGGTTTGAGCTGACATGACATCAGCAACTACATATCAAATAAAAGTCCCTGGGGAGGTCTGAAAAGACACAAAGTGGCGACAAAGCTGTAACTGCTACCAACGGACCCCTGTCTGGTCGGTCGTCAGGGACTTGCGCGAGTTCAAAGGTGCCTCTGACATCATCCCGACAGCACCCTATGATGCAACCTCTTTGCTTTATAATTCAATTAGAGCACCGCACTGCAAGGGGGCTTGCCCTGAACAGATTCAAAGAGACAGAGCAGGGATAAAGCCCAGCAAGGGTGGACAAACAAGTCACCGAGGCATGGAGGGAAGAAGGGTGGAGAGGCGCAAGAAAAGGGAAAAAAAAGCAAAAGGTGGAGGATGAGGCCAGGGAAAGACAAGGCAACAGAGAGGGGCTATACAAGACGAGAGATGAGAATGAGTGAGGGGTTGCGGAAAAATCTTGATTGAGTAACAGACTAATGGCCAAGACTCAACTGGACCACTAACCAATCAGCCAAATCTCCCCTAATGCACCCCGACCCATCCATCAGGCTTCTATTAGATTACAGCACACTCTATAAGGTCAGCCGGCAGTGCGGCCACCGATCACGGCTGCAGACCAACGCAAGTCTTTAGCTGCCTCGTCCTCGCCTCGCCTGCCTCTCACTCCTCTTACTCCTCTCACTCTCTGCATCCCACACTCACCCACCTCCTGTTTGGCTTTCCCCAGTTTTGAGCAGCACATCAGACGAGGCAGCGAACTCTGGCGCGGGTCCAACTGAAGCGGCTCCAAACCCCCCGATCCGACATCAGATAAGGACGAGATCCCGTCCAGAGACAGCCCGTCTCCAGGATGCCACTGACTCTCGCTAAAGATGCGGTCGGAAGTCTGTGTCACAACCTTAACCGGTGACAATGGCCACCCTGCAGACGCGGCATGAACCATCTTATCCCCAACACATCCCCAGAGTTCAACGGCACATTATCCATCATTATTATGAGAATAATTCAAGACTTAGCCACATCAAAACTTCCTTTTGTTTAAAATCTCACAATCATGAGACATAAAAATAATGAGGACCATGTTAAAAGTGTGTGTGTGTGTGTGTGTGTGTGTGTGTGTGCGTGTGCGTGTGCGTGTGCGTGTGCGTGTGTGTCTGTGTCTGTGTCTGTGTGTGTCTGTGTGTCTGTGCGTGTCTGTGTGTCTGTGTGTGTCTTTGTGTGTCTCTCTGTGTGTGTGTGTGTGTGTGTGTGTGTGTGTTGGGGGCAAGAAGACAAAAACAATCCTGCCAGTGAGGAAGCGTTCAGCCCTTGTCCCAGAGGATTTGCTGGATGAGGCAAAGCAGCTCTTTGATGAACTGTTTAGGTGGCTAAAACAGACGAGCAAGTCATTAGAGCTCCCTGATTGGAATCACTGACAAACTGCTGCGAAACGCTCCCGTCTCAGCACCGTCTCGCAAAGTTATTGCCCTGCTTATCAGCACAGTCAATAACCCTCCTGCCGATCTCCCTAAAACAGTTTAGAACAGCACACGTCTGTGTGAAAATAAATAGTTAAGCGAGAAAAAGAAATAAAAGATCACTTCGCTTCCGTGGCTGATTTCACAGTGTTGAGACTGCTCGGGTTTGTATTCGCTGGGAAAAAAAAAAAAAAAAACAAGGTCCATAAATTAAGATTCAATTTATTCCCCTTGGCGATTTATGTGGCCGATGAGACCTAATGGCGATACAGTGTTGAGGATGATCACAGCGAGAGGCGCCAGGGGGGATCTCATAAAACACAACAAGGGGACAGGTTTAAGTGCCCCGCCGTAAAGCTTCAGCTGTCTCCTGCCGACACAGTGGCAGCGGCCGGGCAGGGCTGAGTGATGGGCTGGAGAGTGGGAGACTGGCCCTCTTTACGTAACTCCGTCTGTCTGGCTCAGGCTGCAAGAGGCTCGCTAGGTATACTGTAGGAGTGGACCAGCAGGTGCTCGTTGTGTGTGTGTGTGTGTGTGTGTGTGTGTGTGTGTGTGTGTGTGTGTGTGTGTAATGTATGTGTGAGTGTTTGTGTGTTTGTTTGAGTGTATGTGTGTTTGTGGCGGGGGTAGGTGTTTATGTGTGTGTGTGTGTGTGTGTGTGTGTGTGTGTGTGTGTGTGTGTGTGTGGTGATAGGAGTGGTGGTGGTGGTGGTGGGTGTTTGTCATGTTGTGTGGTTAAATGATCCGCAAGTCTGGCTACTGGTGTACAGTATGATGGTGGATGGGGTGGGTGGGTACTGGTGATGCATAGGGGCTGAGGTGTGTGTGTGAGGGGTATTAATGAGGCCAACAGGGGTACTAGGGGCACAGCCCCCCTCTCTGGTGCCAAGGCTGGCATCCAGCTGATTAGTACCTCTGTGGGAGGGTGGCAGCTGGTGGGGAGGTCTACGTGTGTGTGTGTGTGTGTGTGTGTGTGTGTGTGTGTGTGTGTATGCTAGCATGTTCTTGTGTGTGTGTGTGTGTGTGTGTGTGTGTGTGTGTGTGTGTGTGTGTGTGTGTGGGTGTGTGGGTGTGTGTATGCCTGTGTGCATGTGTTTTGACCAAATGAATGTATTTGAACCATGACTGGTAAGACAATCTAAGATATGACTGGTAAGAGTCTAAGATATGTATATACATGCATACTGTATGTGTGTGCGTGTGTGTGTGTGTGTGTGTGTGTGTGTGTGTGTGTGTGTGTGTGTGTGTGTGTGTGTGTGTGTGTGTGTGTGTGTGTGTGTGTGTGTGTGTGTGTGTGTGTTTGTGTGTGTCCACATCTCTGTGTGTTACTGCCTATGGTAAATATGTCATTGTCAGAGGCTTGGGCTCATGAGCCTCATGGGGCTATCCCTACATCACATCACTCAGCAGTAGCAGCAGCTGACTCATAACACACACTGGTAGGCATGGACCTCACACAGATGCATGCATGAACACACCAGATGGTGAGGTGACTGTGGTATGGTGCAGCTATAGATGGAGAGTGACTGATAAGACCCGACACAATAAATAAAATCTTTTTTTCTTTTTGCATTGTGCACTCAATCAAAATATCACATTAATTCACAGTGCATTGTGCAATTGTTTGCAAGTCAATTACTTATTTGACTTGAAGGTGATATCATAAAAGGAGCAAATGCAATTTCATATTTTATTTGATCTTTTTGGGGTTAAGTACTTGTAGAGTTAAATCATATTAGATCTCAGCAGCATATGACATAATTAAATCATTTCATGTTTAAAATTCTTTCATTCAGCTCGTGTTCGTAAATACGCGCTTTTAGGCTGATGTGCTGTATATAGTTACAGTATCAGGTTATTGCGTGGACTCAACATCTCTCTTTCTCCGTCTCTCTCTCTCTCTCTCTCTCTCTCTCTCTCTCTGTCTATTCACTCCCTCACTCACACACACACGCACACCATTGTGGTCGCAGTGTATCTCCTTCACTTGGCATATCCCTCCAACTCGCTCGGAGCGTTGGCTGACTGAACGACGCTGTGATCTCCCTACACATAGCTTATCGCCCATCCACCGTGGATATACTCTCGTCGGGTCGCATATCTTCAGCTCCGTTAAAGGTCTATCCGTACTTTCTCTGTCATTAAATTATTCTTTGAAGTCTGAGAAAGGGATATAAATGTTATTTTAGTGAACGGTGTTATAGCAGGACTGTTTATTCTTGATTCGCAACCCTAGACGCTATAGCTGACGTGAGAACGGTAATCTGTCGCTTCATTAAAAAGAAATTACCGCAAATCTGTCGTCGCGAAAGGACATGGGCAAAATACGGCTTTTTGCGTTTTAATAAATTATGCGTTTTGATATTTTCAGCACAGGTAACTTTTGCGGTGTGCTGGCGCTATTTCGTGCCATGCAAAACAAGAGATGATTCCTTTTGCACCCTGTCAGTATCGTATCCCACACTTACTCTCTGGAGAACTTTGGTCCTTTACCGGGGTCTGGATACCCATCCTTACGCACCATATCTCCAAAAAGTGGACCAAACTTTAGAATATAATAGAACACAGGGATTTTTCTTTCTTTTTCCTTTTCCTTTTTTTCAGTGAGACGTATGTCGTTGCGATATCTTCCATGCCACCGACCATCGTGATAAATGGACAAGAATGTGGCAGACACCATTTGTGGGGAAACTCAATAGAGAATCCGCTGGCAAACCGGGAGGACTGGATTAAGTTCTTAAAAATATACGAGTCGTATGCAACCCACGCGTCTTTTTCTGTGAGGTGGGCTTTGAGAAGAGCGAAGGAGGGATGTTGGTCCGAAACAAATTTCCGTTCATCTTCGGGTTTTGGCACTTCGTGTTCAGCCAGTTCTTTTTGACATCATTCCCTCTTGTATTTCAGGTACGTATTTTTATAGTGTTTGCCTAATCGAAACTGTACCATAACTGACAACATTGTTTAAAGTGTAACCCATTTTTAAAGTTTCTAGGTACAAGCATCACATTCCAGACAACCGTAAACAACACAGCTCAGCGCAGTACAGGAGTTCAACATACTTGAGCATACTTGGTGATTTTAGGTTTACCTCAGTGAAGAAGTCAAGAATGTCAACATTGTTACCAAATTACATTTGCAATGCTAAATGTATAACATATATGATAATACATGTCTATATGAACTGCCATAAGTGATGTGTTGTCATTGTGTCTTGAGTGAACATGAATTGAAAGCCTTTAAGTAGCTGGCAGGTAACACAACACTAATCAAAAAGGTGTGATCCATTACCCATGGCAAATTCAATCCACACAATCCCTCATTGTGTGATTGTGTACACACATCATTAGTTTTTGCCTTGCATCAGGCTACTTTGTTACCACAGTGTTATGATCATGTGTTGTGCGAGTAAGGAGAGTGTTGGTGTTAAGTATTCTGCCACGCTTTGGGCGCTCGGAGAGAGGCATGCAGTGTCAGGGATCAGGGATTGCCCTGTGCTTCTCGCCAAGCATTTAGAGGCGTGTGGTGGGTACCACAGCGTGTGTGGGCACTCTCTAACCGCTAGCAACCGAGGAGAGACCTCAGCCTCCACAGCCCCCACAGCCTCTTAGCCTTCGCCAGTGGGAGGGAACAACTCATGCACTGGAGTGCAGAGAGGCAGAGATGGAGATGGAGTGAGTGTGAGAGACAAGCAGAGGCAGAAACATGGAGAGGAATTAAGTGAGGGAGAGACTGGAGGAGAGAAATGGAGTGATACAACCACCAGTGTGTGTGTGTGTGTGTGTGTGCGTGTGTGCGTGTGCGTGTGTGCGTGTGTGTGTGTGTGTTTCTGTGTGTGTGTCTGTGTCTATGTGTGTCTGTGTCTTTGTGTGTGTGTGTGTGTGTGTGTGTGTGAGAGAGAGAGAGAGAGAGAGAGTGTGTGTGTATGTGTGTGAGTGAGAGAGAGAAAGAGAGGGAAGAGAGAGAGAGTGCAACCTAGAGTGAGAGTAAGAAGAGAATGAGACAGGAGTTGGTGCAACACAGAGGTGGAGTAGGAGTGGCGAGCGCAAGAGTTAGGAAAAACAAAACAGAAAGACAAAAGAGACAGACACACGTACAACAGTGATAGCGAGAGCATCAGAAAGAGAGAGGTGAAGTGCGACCATGATGGATGTCGTAACAAACTCAAGAGAGATCAACTCGGGCTGAGAACTTAGAGTGACACGGCGAAGTCAAACACATGTAGGACCTGTGCCATCAATCTGGCGTTGCATGGCCTGCGGTACGAACAAACTCATGTCTCACTTGTTTTCCCTCTCCCCCTCTTTTCTTCTTTTCCGCCCCTCTCCGTAGCTTGCTCTGGGAGAGCCACAGAGGTCATGCTCTCGGACTGTAACCGACACAGTGGGCACCAAGTGCCAGCTGGCGTGCCAGTGTAGGCACTACCCTCCTCTGCCACCCCCGCCCCCGCCACCGCCACCCCCCAGAATCATCTTCCCTGGTAAGTGCCACTCCTTCAGCCCAGGATATGGTTACGTCACCCTGAGAGGCTTGGTGAAAGATTGATAGAAAGAGAGAGAGAGAGAGAGAGAGAGAAACCATCATCATTTGTATGCTATCTGTTATTAACCGACATGGCAATGTTGAAATACGTTGACCTGAGAGCAGCTTGAAAGCAAATGTAGTCTGGAAAAAAAAAAAAGAAAAAAAAAACATTCATGGACACCGTGCGTGCGCAGTGGCCTTATGATTGCACCCATATTTGCATTTTTGTATTCGGTGGAATTCTCAGGGAAAAAAAATGCATTTAGAAGTTCTCTCTCCACATGGGCTCTGAAGAGCCCTGCATTCGGAGATGAACCCATGAGCGGTTATGCTAATTTCCACATCTGATATTTTTGGTGTTCATATGCAGCGTACAGTAAGTCCATTACCCTTCCTTATATTCTTCTCTGTGGCGTGAAAATACAACACCCCACACCACACACACACACACACACACACACACACACACACACACACACACACACATACACACACACCCAAAATGTACATGGTCTTCGCTTCGGGCTAATCTGGTTTTGGAGCATTGCGATGCAATCAGTACCCAGCAGTACCCAGCTGTCCTAAAGGAACCCCAGCATGGGACTGTTGCCTGCTGGGAGACTCATCACTTTAGCAGAGAAACAACACAGAAAAATGCCCAACAACAACAACATTACTTTTCTTGCCTGTGTGTATCACACCTTGAAAGATGGTTGTCAGTTTCCATCACAATGTATCTGTTTAAGTGAGGCTTGCCACCGCCATCGTAAGACGCTTTGCATGAACGTGTTTATAGTCTTTAAGGTGACGGTAACATATAGCACCCCGTTATTTCCGGCGCCCATCTGCGTCTCCTATTCTCGTGAGGTGCTCCATCCGCCCCGCTGTTGCACTGAGATTTGTATTCCATTTTTTTGACATGGTTCCAGGAAGTTCCTGCCTCCTCTAGGGTGCCAGGCTACTGACTAATAAATTGCCTTTCTGGACCAAGACCATTTTCATTTGCCTCTAACTGTCCTCCCCTTGAATTACATCTGCGACCATAAAGTATGTGGCTTTTTCTGTTGACACCGAGCTCAATCCAGTTTATTACTTGAAGTTTATGTTTTAAATCTGTCATCGGCAATCTCCACAGAGCCATATTTGTGGAGGAGAGCCTGATCAATAAATTCTGAGCATGGGGAAGGTGGAGTAATCAATCTACTGCAGGCTTCTTTTGGATCAATCACTTTAGGCGTCTGCTTGAAGGGCACCATTTATCTAGTGCGTGGGACAAACTCTTTATAATTTATTGATATTATGCATCAGACAGAATTAATCCAAATATATTCAAACTGGTAGAAAATTATCTTTACTCCTCTCAAGATGAATTACACACATGTGGTGGACCAAAGCACACCAATTCCAAAGACCGCTGATGGAGGAACTGTAGATAGGATTTCTATCTATTTGTTTTGTGTGGTCTCCATTTTTAAGAAATATTCCCTGAATTTACTTAAAAGCTGGCTTTGTGTCTGGGCTCTGGGTGCGTAACCAAATTCAAGGTTGTGGGTGCTGCTGTAGATTTCGTGGCTCTGTTCTCTGAACAAAATGAATATTTGCACTGCTCTCATGCCAGTTAAAGTGCTGGGCTTTTGATAAGCATCCAGCTGAAAGTGTCTGCGTGCCTTGCCTTCCGGGCAGCCCCCCCCCCCCCCCCCCCAACCCCACCGCACCCCGCCCCGCATTAAGTTATTCAAATATTCATGAAGAACTTATACATCATTAGAGCTCCTACACCTGTACTTATCAAGGGTGTGATAAATGGTTTAACCGAGATGTTCCGGAGGGAGGAAAGCACTATATAAAAGATACAGCCTCTTATCAGAAAGGGAGGTTGCTTAGACAGATTACATTAAATCGTACAGCCCTTTCGCTTAAAAAAAAAGATTAGACCAGATGTTTGCTTCAGCTGCAGGGAGCTCTGACATCCAAAATGAGCCCCAGCGGCTGTCAGGTTGGAGAAAATGTGCCTTGTCATGTGTGGTGGGGAGCTGTGGCCTCGAGAGTGACTGCCCTGCCTCGGGTGACCAAACAAGTCTCTGATTTGACAACGTTGAGAGGGAAAATAGCATGAAAATAAGGTCTGCAACAACACTAGACTCCGCATTGATGTTGTCAACACCTCATCAAAATCTGCCTGAATAAGGTCACAACACAACACAAGTCAAAGCTTACAAGACCAGTAAATTGTTTAGGAAATTACTGACTTTGAGTGCACTTGTATTACAATCATGTAGTGTACATGTCTCTGAAATGTGCTCAGAATGTCACAGACGGAGTGCTTGTGTTTTATCGCCTGATCAGTTAGTCGTCTATTTTTAGCCAAACTGCTGAGGTCGTAGATTAGGGGAAGTAGATTACACAGAATTGCTCCTGGGCTCTTGTGAAAGATGGCTGCTTTAAGCCCAAAAAAGGGAATGCAGTGGGCTGACTACACACATGGCTAACTCAGCTAGCCACAAGGAGGTGTTGCCAGTTGTATGAGCCTTGGAAACCCTGCACCCTTGAAGCGTTATCATTGAGCAGTGGGATGTTTTACATTGACAACTTCAACAAATTAATCATAGTCTGTCATAGATTTGGCCAAGTTCTATTTACAGACTGGGATACTTGTATTTCTTCTATTCTTTTCATAGGGTATGTATAAATAGCCTTCCTCAATATGGCTTCAGGTCGTAGATATATCCATCCTCAGACTGACTGAACAGCTCTACTATTATGTTGTTATGAAAGTTTCAGCAAAATATTACAGTACACTTCAGCTGTTTTTCTCATCCCGCTCAGATATCTGTGATTAATTCCACCAGAAATCATTGGTGGCAACTTACACGATGAAGAAAGAAAGCACATGCGTATTTACAGTGATGTGACAAACTGAGCCTGGTGCTCCTTCTCCAAGTGTCAGCCTCCTCCCCCAAGATTTGTCATCTCGACTCCCCCACCCCTCCGCCCCCGCATTCTGTCAGAGACAGGAGGAAAACACCCCAAACAGCCCTTCCCAGCTAACCATAAGCCTGCTGTCTCTTCTCGCTAATGCTTTGGGTAATGAAATAAATATAAGTATAATCCTAATGTGGAAAGGAATTACTGAAGGAGCAGCTAAATTCAGACACACCTATACAGTGTTTTGAAGTGTAGTTCAGCACCCAGAAATAACTTAGATCCTTGGACATTGTTTTTTGGTTTGTTATGCCTAAAATATTATGCCACATTTGAAACCTAACCAGTTCATAATATTGTTAAGTGGGATGAATAAGGATTGCCCACTATTCTTGCTAATGACTATCATTTGGATTTCATGTGTTGTCTCACGAACACTCCATCTGATGATCAGCGGTGCTAAACGCCTTCTGCCACTGGTGTTCAGGTGTGTTCAGTAGGACTGTAGGCTATCAGTATGGTTTCACTTGTGCCAGTGTGGAAATCTGAGAAGTCGTGGCCTCTCTTTAGTAGTAGGCCTAGATAACATCGCATGCTCAAAGCTCTTTGAGTGCCCCGGAGCAAAATACTAGTTAATGGTGCCTTAACAACACGTATGGCTCCAGTGGGCATGTGATGTTGCAACACATTATGAAGATTATGCATAAATATGTATGTGTGTGTGTGTGTGTGTGTGTGTGTGTGTGTGTGTGTGTGTGTGTGTGTGTGTGTGTGTGTGTGTGTGTGTGTGTGTGTGTGTGTGTGTCTTATGCACACAGTATACTTATGCATATCTCTCCTGCAGCTGAACCCAATCAGTTGAGTTTGCTAGCAAGCCCAGGGTCATAGGTTCAGTGTTCATGGTGCACAAACACAAGCCGATTTTCTTTCATAATATTGCAGCTCTGGAGGAAACCATTGGCAGAATGGTAAAACGTTAGGTTATGTAATCCAATGTGTTATGAAAGGAGGTTACACATTACATGGAATATGCCTTACTCATTATTACTTTGGGGACACAAAGTAGATTTCATTCATAATGCAGATATGTCCCCAAGCAAGTGGGAAGCAAAATGTCCTCTCTAAGTTCAACACAGGAGTACTGGAGAGGTCTGTGGGGTGCCCAAACACTTCTTGCTGTAGAAAGCAATTCTAATAATGATGCCTAATTTTCGTTTTAATGTAACTGATCGAATTGTAGAGTTTCTTAAATGGACAAGGCAGTTTTCTTACTGGGAAAAAAGTCTTTTACTGCTGTTGTTGTTGAGTGGGAATGTACAATTCCAGTCAGTGCTGCAGATGGCCCAGGCAACACTCATGTATTGCGTTTTCATTACACCATGCCAGTAGAATCAAAATGTAAAATGAAGTAGTTGCAAGTTAATTTGCGGACTGACAGAACAGCATAGCATAACGTTACATTTGCCCTGAAATAGCTTTTTATACCATTACACTACATTAGCGCTAAGGCCTCAGAGTGGCGTGGCCACGGACAGTCCGAACTTACTCGGACTACTGACGGGCTACTGACCCCGTACCACTGACATCACTGACATCGTTTTCTACAAGTGGAGCTAGAGGGGCACGGTTATGTGTAGTGGTAGGTAGCTGCCAGATAACAAATGGGGTTTCCTGTGCCTCTGCCACCCCAGCCCCCTTAGCCTCCGAGTTGGCTGCCATTTCAAAGGATCTCCTGGGGGCTCCTTCCTCTCCCCTTCGCTCTGATTTACTGAGAGTCGGTTCTGCTGACGGGCTGCCGATCGATCCCCCTGCACTCTGGCCCAGCTTGTCCTGGAGGACATCAGTAATAGAAGCGCATTAGCAGATTGACAATTATTGGCTGGGAGCCGTGGCCCCCGAGATTGCGTCAGGAAGTCGACAGACGGCAGGTGAAGGGGACCCGTCGGACAGAGAGGGAGCCCGAGGCTGACCAAGACATGTCCATAAAACAGCTCCCTTTAAGCCCAGTCTATAAACACTCTCCATTATGGAGACTTAATTACCCTGGGACCTACTACTGGGATGCTCAAGAAGGCTGAGGATGTTTTATATAATCATAACAAGCTTGGGACTAGCACTAAACGTATTCCCAAAGCTATTTACCTCAATATTTAGCGCATGTTCTTGTGGTACTGTAGGTATCTGACTGCTTGCTTATCTTGTGTGTTTGCTAATCCTAGCTAAAAAGGCTAGCCGCAGCTCATCTCTTCACATAGTAGAGACTCCTATTTGTGCTACATCTATGTGGATATTGCGTTGTATTCCCGGCTTGCATGCCCTACATTCTCCTACATGTTGTAAAGATTTATAGTAGGTTGACTCAGCGCTCGCAGTCACAGCAGCTACAGTAAATAAAAAGGCGCTGATATCAGCCTGCCTTCAGACTCATATCAGGACAATGCTGATTTATGGCAAAGCCCTAAATTGGGCACTTGGTTGAGTGTAGTGAATGCATGAGGAGGTAAAGGCTTTTCTCGCCCTCCGCAGATGCCTGAGCAGCACACTGCAATCCCACTAAAAGCCCTGCAGTCTGCGCGAATGTTTTGTTCCGTGCCCAAACTCCCCCCCCCCCCACCTCCCTTCCTTTGGGGAGCATGAACAGTGAGAAATGGGGTGGGGGGTGGGTGTCTGCTTTTAAGAGTGCTCGTCTACTGTGGTCAGCTAAAAAAAACACGAGAAAGCAAGAATGTTATTTTCAGTTTTTCAAAACACATGACATTTTGTGTTTTATGTTTGCTTATACGTATACACAGCATTTTTTTTTTTTTTTACCTATTAAATATGCAATATTTGATTTACAGCATCTGAATTCAGTTAAGCTGTCTTAAATCTAGGGCCTTGCAGATGCTGGGGAGACTCCAACTCAACAGCCACAGCTATGCTGGTATGAAATCATTTAACCCCAATCAGAGAGGGTGATTAGGGCAGTGGCCTGGTGCCATCTTCATCTAAACTTCTTCACACAAGCAAATCGCGTTTCTGTAAATTGATTCCACGCTGCTGAAGCATTTGTTTGTGTTGGGGGTGTGTGCAAATTAGTTTGTGTATTATGTGGCGGGATATGTATGGGGATATGTGTGTATGTGTATGTGTGTGTGTCTGCGTGTGCGTGTGCACACTGTACCTCTGCGTGCCGATATCCATGACCATGTACGGTGCACATATATCAGTATGTATCTCTGTGTGCCCATGTGCATATGTGTGCAGTGCACTTCCCAGCCTCTCCAGAATGACTAACTGTCACGGTGCCGATGCTGGGGGAGGCAGCGATGCCGCGGGCATCATGGCGACCTTTGCTCAGCTGCACACTGTCGAGAGCACGGATGAGCTGCCGCCCACGGGCACGGGAACCCACGTCTGCTCTCTCCCCCTCCCCTCCAGGGAGCACCCTATCCCACCCACTCCCCCCAGCTCGCCCCATCCTAGCACCTCCCCATCCCACCCCCTTCATGTGGGAAGCGTGACTGTGAAGGGCCCTCCTCTTCTTCATCCGTGTGTGAGAGTATATGTGTGTGTGTGTGTGTGTGTGTGTGTGTGTGTGTGTGTGTGTGTGTGTGTGTGTGTGTGTGTGAGTACAAGTCCTTCTCGAGCCGTCGGCGATCAGGGTTGAAACTGTCATCCTTGTTTGAGCCCAGAGGGGGGAAAAAGGGCTGAGTTCCTTCGTTTTCCTCTGTTTACGGGCTTACTCGATTTATGTCGAAAAACAACACCATGCTTGGCTTTGACCGACGTGCTGTGCTAATGGAATCCGTTTGACACCATTAGACGCCTCATCACTGATTTTGATTTTAGATTTGCATTTCACCACAATGTTAGCATGCATTGTGTGGGTTCAGCGCCTGCGATTCAGGTCTGTCAATATTAAATACTGTATGTCTCAGATTGCAGTAGGCCCTGACGTCTGGTCTATATCCCTGATCTAGGCCCGGCCTGTCAGAAGCTAATCTCAACAGGGCAGAACCAAGGTATACCCAAAGATCAGGTGGCCGTGGGTGCTGCCGTGGCCTGTTGTTAGACAGCCAGTAATGTTACAGGGCTTCAAATTACACCACAGCTGAAGTCACCTTATACCAAGTTGTTTTTTTGACGTCTACTTCACCTCTCCGCTAGCGTATCATCAGGGCAGACATATGAGTAACTTCTGTCAAGGTGGCAGGGAATGGCCTCACTCTTGGACTAAAATGCTGGTGTGCATTTTCATCCACCTGTGCTCCAGGTGGATGAAAAGAAGATAATAGAAGTACAATGTTTTAATGTGTGGGAGGAAGCTAAAAGTGTTTCAGCTCTGATTGCTTGCAGACATTTTCAGAAAATTGTTATTTCATTGACATCTGGTGCAGTGTATATTGGGTTGATAATATATTTTTGGTTTATCCTATATGCAGTATCTGGACATGTTCGAAAAATACTGTCAGCTGACATGCCCATAGATAAATACAGAATTAAATAAAATGCTACCTTAATTATTACAGCGCATGCAAATGCATTGCAGTGTTATCCCTAAGCTCCACACTAACCATGTACCCTAGCAACACCCTAGCAACCATTTAAATTACCCTAGTAACCACTACCATAATGTCAACATAGCAACCACCATAGCAACCAACATGATTGCCATAGTATACTATAATTGCCATGGCCCCTAGCGTCCCAACCCCTAGCGTCCTAGCAACCATCTGAATTACTCCCAAGCAATAGCAATAGTAACCAATAACAGTACCATACTGTAGCACTGTACTGTCATCCCTAGGCCCCATACTTACACCATATCTACCCTAGCAACCAGCCACTTCAAAAATGTAAGCCTAGAATAATAAAGCAACCAGCATAGCAATCACTTTATTTAACATAGCAACCACCATTTTACATTATCTCTGCATTGGATCCAGTCTGACTTGGGGGGCAGAGAACAAGTGGTAAATGTGAGTGGAACTATCAAAACCGGTGACCTCGAGAAATCTATGTGAAAACTCATCGGAATTCTCCTTTAAGAGATGTGTGTAAGAGCTGCTAGCAACCTGGGATTTTGATTTAGGCCTACTTGCTAGTGCACTCAACTCCCAATCTGCGGTGCTACAAGTTGTTTTTAGTCTAGGCGTGTGCAGGACGGAGCCACACTGTCAACACAATGCAGGTTGATCTGGATATTTCCGAAATTACTGTGCATGCTATCCATTGAAATGTAATTTAGGAAAAGATATTGTTAATCGAAAAGATATTTTGTCAGGTTTTTTTTAGCTACATCTTAGTTTCGTCTAGCCTTGCTGACACGACCACATCTCAATGAGACGTGGTCTGCTAACCAAACGTTCATTTTCTCGAATTTGAAAAAAATTCCCAAATCCATTCGTTGGGCACCACGGATGTCTATCAAATGCCTCTGTGCATAGCTCCAGGGGGTCAGGATTTTACTGATTAGCTTCGCCGATTAGCAAGGCACTTCAATTTTGGCAATTTTCACTAGCCTAGCATTCCCATTGAAATGAATGGGGGCGGGACTTGTTCACTTTCTCCAGTTCTTATAATACCTCCATGCATAGCTCATCATCATCTTGCTTTCCCCCTGTTCTGTGATTGGTCCCATATCTCAGGCAAACATTAGGGTGGTAGTTTCCAGGCTGTCTTTGCAGTGTGAATGAAATCGCATTCAAAGCAGCATGGGAACACCCAGGCTAAGTTTCGTCTGTTTTAAGTCAGCAACACAGCATGTTGATATAATTACAGTGTTTAATGTTGATGCTCTCTTGTCATTCCCTTGTCTTAGTCATGGAAAAAGAGCTTTGCCGAGCACTCTCTCTTAAACAAAACATTGCATTTTTAGTCTATTAAGAGGTACAAACACAGTTTAAAATAGCATAGTTTTGTAGCCGCTTGGGTACGCTATCTACTAGCAGGATAACTTCTTTAGTGCTACATAGTACTACATTTCTGCAGTACCTCAAACAACAGGACCCTACACTATGTTAAAAAGAGGAGTTCCCCTTTAATACATCTGGATGTACAGTAAGCCTGTGCTAAATAGAGAAACATGCATGCTCTCATGAGAATGTGACCCACAAGTGATAAACATGCAGCCCATGTGGAGTGGGGAAAGGTAAATGACCTCAGCACTTCTCTTATTTATACATGAGTGTGAGAGGTTATTGCATCAAGGGTTTTTTGACCACTGAGAGCAGAGAGAGCTGGTCTTTGTCTAACTGTCTCGGGCACTATTGGGTCCCCTTCTTCATAATCAATTTGGCCTAACCATCTAGGGCCTTCTAACCCAATCAACCTCGGTGGCAGGTATAAAAATAGCATAATCTAATAGCCATGGCTTGTTTGCTGCCATTTTGAACTGAGCCATATGTCTTGCTGTTCTCTGAAACACTAAGTCATGTTTCACATGCACCTCTGGTTCTATCAATGTCCTGCTTCAACATAGTCTCATGTTTGGTTCTTGTGAAACCATGCATGCTGTCAATTTTTTTGTATATAACAGTATCATGACAATAGATTTGTAGATGTCCGCTGCTATAGTCGTGCTATTCTTTTCAATGTGAACTGTGATTTGACATGTTCAAAAGCTGCACCAAGTGTGAGCTGAAATCAATTGGGTAAAAAGCCAGCAAACCGATCCTGACCCTTGCATGGATCAAAAATGTCAAAACGTCAAGTTAACAGTTATTTTTCAAATGTCTTTTTCCCCCCCCCATGTCATATTTCTGTCAAGCCTCTCTGTCTCCCTCTCATCTCTTTATTCCCCCGGAGAGCCAAAACAGCCCAATTACTGCGTTCAACCGAGCCAGACACCCTCTGCCCTCAGGAGGCCATCTTCGAGGGCAGCCATTTTTTTTTTCTCCAGCCGCCGTCGACAGACCGTGTGTTGGGGCAGCTGAGGCTGACAAAGTCGTGCGAGGACAGCAAGCCAGAGATTTGGCCGATAAGACTGGAGATCGAGCCCATCTCACGAACCGGGACGGCCGCAGGGGCTCGGACACTCCTCATTAGCACAGATGAGTCCCTTCGCTGCTGGCTCGCGGCGTCGTCGTCCAGCTCAGACATATGCACGAGTCACTTCGAATGAATGGCTGCTCGCGCAATTGAGGCGGACAGCTTTTTAGTCTGTGGTTTTGCAGGAAGCAGGGAGTAGACACGAAAATGTGGACGAGATGGACGGTGACAGCACAGCTGAGCTGGCACACAGACTTGCACTTAATTGTACCTCACTCTTTCATACACTCTCTTTTTGTCTTTCTCTCTCTCTCTCCCTCTCTCTCTCTCTTTTATCTCTGTCTTTGTATTCTTATTTGTTTTTAACCGTAATGCACACGCTCACACATGTGCGCTCACAAGTGACTGTTAGCACCGGCATGCTACTTTGAGTGTTGGGTTGTGTAACTTGGGAGAGGAGCAATATCCAAAGGAAGCTTCCACATTGAAATCTCAGCCAGTGGTGTGTGTGTGTTTGTGTGTGTGTGTGTGTGTGTGTGTGTGTGTGTGTGTGTGTGTGTGTGTGTGTGTGTGTGTGCGCGCGTGTGCCTGTGTGTGTCTGTTTGTGTGTGTGTGTGTGTCTGTGTCTGTGTCTGTGTGTATGCGTGTGTTCCTGTATGTTGTTAAAGGTTGGATCTATTGTGTGTGTGTGTGTGTGTCTGTGTGATTGTGTTTGCATGCATGCCTCTATGTACCTTAGTACGGCTTTGTGTGCGTGTGTGTGTATGTGTGTGTGTGTGTGTGTGTGTGTGTTGATGTGAATGTTAGGAAGAAAAAAAGAGTGCCATCTGGTGACTGTGGACTTGCAGATGGTTCTAGAGTGTGTGTGGAAGCGTGAGGGTGTGTTTTGCACCTGTGATGGGGCCAGTTGGGGGATACAGTGATGAGTGAGGAGGATTAAACTGGAGACCCACATGATGTTCCACAAGAACATTGTTCTTGGTTCTAATAAACATGTCCCATCGCTAGTCAAAAAATGCTCATAGAACAGTATTTGTACGGAATAGAATGGAATAGAACAAATTGTGGTGAGCTCGTATCAGAAACTTCCCCAGCACTTCTGTTCTGCGTTGTGTATGAGGAAAAGCTCTATGCAGCGCTGGACCATCGTGGAGAATCATGGACATGTTTACTTAAGCCAATTACGGTAATTAGACGTAGTGCTTAGGTTAAAGGCCGGTATTGTTCCCCAGAGATGTAGTCTCCCAAGCAGGAAAAATCTCCATAATCCATTAATCAATACGGGTGTTTGCATTTTTCCCATTTAACGCCGGCTCATTTCACCACTGCAAATATTTATTCTGTGAGTTATAACAGAGAGATTGTTTGTGCTATTTAATCAATTGCAATTACGATGGGCAAGGGAATCCGTCTGGGTGATTTAGAGTGGGGGAAACTTTCAAAGTTGCTGATGCATGGGTTCCTACCCTGAGAGAGGATGGCTCGCTAATAAATACTCAGGGTTTATGAAGTGAAATGGCAGTGCCCCTAAGATCAATGCAGCAGACAGTGACTAGGCCAAAACTTGGAGGGAGATACAGAGCAGACTAGTTTGGAAGTGTTCCCACAAGTACTCTCTCATCTGAACCAGAGCTGGGAAGAGGCTCTGAAACATGCCAGCGATGATAAGAGATCTTTTAATTAAGAACTTTGGATGAGTAAAAGGACCAGGATTGCTAGGCCTTCCCCTGAACTGCTGAAGTGTGCTGTGCTGTGCTGTGCTGTGCTGTGCTGTGCTGTGCTGTGCTGTGCTGTGCTGTGCTGTGCTGTGCTGTGCTTCTTACACCAGAATCGTGGAGCTTTAGAACATGCAGTGAGAGTAGAGGTTGCGTTCAGTCCTGCCTTTTACACCACTGTTTATATTCAAAATGCCTCATTTAACCCATGTTAAAATGAATGCACTGACTTGATGAAGTTGATAAAGCCAAAGTAGCCCACCCCCACCAGCATATGTTTTTATAAATTCATGGTAATTAGTGCTGGCTGTGGTACATACTGTAGGATAAGGATAGAGAGTTGATACACCTGCAATTTGTTGCATATGTGTAGGAGTAGGCCTAGTTTTACAAGTGTTTCTACCCTCCAGCATACTGCTTCCTGATGTAAATTTACCAACATTGAAGGAGAGAGCCAGATTTGACAATTTCTGGCTTGCATAAAAAAAAATACATTTCAAGAGTGCTTTGGAAAATGTTGACCATGCTGTGCTGTGCATGTAGATGGCAATATTGCTATGCAGCAAATTCACATAATAATGTTTTTTAAACCTCTATGCAAAGCAGTGATTATTACTGTAACGGCTGATATCAATTAATGTAGTTTTTTTATTCCAGTAAAAGTGAGCACACATGCACATTGCAATGGCCAATTTGAGTTTCACATGTATCTTATGTAAAACAGAAAGCAACAGGCCATCAGCACAGTACCATTTAGAATCTAAAGTAGGTTATAATTAGCACATGGCAGCTCATTTATTGTTTGTTTTAGCAATGCATGCTTTAGCTGAACAGTCTACAATATGCAACATGTATAACCTAAAGGCACTCTGAGTATGCAGACGCCAAATGTGCCCACAGTGATTAAGAAATGAAATGCTTTGGCCAATGTCCACACTGGTTATTTGTTCCGGTATAGTCTCTCACGGCAATAATTGCCCTTGTGTTTTAGTAGCAACTTTTAAAACACAGTTTTGTTTACTGTAGTTTGAATGATGCTGGAATGCATTTGAAATAGAAAAAGAAAATCATACATTTTATGCACAAATTTCGTCATGTCATGTCATATTGTGTCATGTGCTAAATTACATTTAATCAAGTTATGATAAACACACATCAGGTCATCCCAATTGCTCTGGACAGATAGAGAGTTGGCTGTCACTCAAGCACAATATGGCATGCACACTGACATCATATTTGTCCCATCAATTCATTATAAATTCAACAGTCCAAATGTAGAAATAATGTTATACAAATGAACAAGCTCTTAGGTTGAGGCCAAACATGTCAAATGAGGCTCTATCGTCTTTTTTATTTTACTGTGCTTACGTTACATTTTATGTTTTTTTGTTTTTTACATTTTGTATGTAACATTACATTTTTTCATTACTAATCTTGAACCACACTTCCTAGCAGATACACTATTTTGGATGATTTGGTAAGAAATACAGTAGCCAGACAGTTGCTCCATTTGGGACCTGAAAGTTCTTATCCATTTTTACCCTATGAACCATGAATGCACTTTCAACAGTACAGCTCAGCTAGTTTGTCACTTTCAATCATTCAGAGACCTCACCCTTAGAACCAGCCCACACTGTTACTTCGGTATCTTTTTGCAAATACTGCCATTTTTGTCTCTCTCTAGTTCAGTATGTGTATGCGCTCCTACTGAGCAAAGTCAAAGCATTCTGAACGCAGAGCCTGAAGTTTTGTTTTAGGGCCTGAGCACTGAAGGTGTGTGGTCTCTGGTGTCCATTGGAGGGCGCTGCACTGAGGTGCAGGGTCTTATTGTTTCTGTAAAGATTTTTATTAGTAGTAGTAGTAGTAGTATTATGCTTTGCTTTTTTGTGATTAAATGGGCCAATTCTGAGGTGGCTCCCATAGGCAGAACGTAAAGTTTGATTTGTCTCACCCAACAAAATGGCTGCTAATCCACCCAATCATAACTCAGCCAAAATTGATTGCAATTGCTATCACTACCATTGTGAAAACAGTTGTTGAAGTTGCTTGCTGTCAGTTTGACATGGCATCCAGAATGGGACTATACAGTGTGCTGTGCATGGAACAATGAAAACTGTGGTCTTCGACTCAGAAAGATTTCCACAAGAGAGAACAGGACTTTAGAGCAGCCGTGCTATCAAGCTCATACTCAGACATCAGCCTCTCGGCAGATAAATGGCATTGCAAGGTTTTGTATACCTCAATATCTCCAAGACCAGTTGGAGGGGAACTAAGGAGCGAAGTTATAAATGCCAACATGGCACTTGTAGAACTGTTGGGGAGCATATTGTTCATTGTTCATGAGCAATTAATGAAGCATTTTGCCTCCCATATGCTCCCCAGTAATGATGGGGGAGCTATACAATAGGATGCAAATTACATGTATATCGTCATTTCCCAACTATTAGCTGTGGTTTATACATTGATTTTGCAAAATTTCAACTTGCATAACACGGTCCTGCTGTTTATACGCCGGAAATTTGGAAACTGTAATTGTGCATGTTCTATGTTTATAGTCAGTATGTGGTTTGCATGAGTGGCTATTACAAAAGCATGCGAGCAGTCCTGTGGCTGTCGGTATACACGCCTTGCCCGCTTCTGCGGTCACTGTGTACCAGTGGGCCCGGAGGACCATCAAGCGAGACTGTCGCCGAACCCAGCTTCTCTGCTGATGTTTTTGTCTGCTTAATACATTAATCCTCCCATTGTGCTTCTAGTTTTTGCATCCAGCGTTCACTGCATGTGTCCCCTGCCCACTGGAACCGTTGTGCCTCTCTATGTGTCAGCTACTGAGTCACGCTGACACTTTAGACTAGATTAGTTGTTTGCGTTCTTTGAGGATCACTAAAAAGGCTCTTCTTTTTCAAAAGACGAGCTGGCCCAAGGTAATCTTGAACGATTAAGCATGCACTGAACTGGAGCTCTATGAACTGATGAAATATCATTGCGCACGCTTTAGCCGCATCATGCGTTGAACTGTGTGACTCTGAACTTGAAGCACTCGTGTGGAACTACCCTCCACCTGCTCTGAGTTCCATAGATTCCGTGTTCCATCCCACTATTGTACTTCATGATTTGTACCATAGCACAAGCACTTGTTTATTTATACAAAGTCAAGTCATTTCAATAGATCATACAACACAAGCATTGCCCAAGGGCCTAAAGGTGTGGACAGGGCAGTGGCATTGGAGCTGTGTATTCTCCTATGAACAGAAAGACACTTTTTTGTGTGTAACCACAGTCCCTACAGCATATAGTATACGATGCTATACTGAGTCTCAACAAGGCCCTGTAACAATGTGATGAGATTTTGATGTATACGTACTGTATATTATCCAGAAGGACAGATTTAGAAAAGAGAGGCACCGACTGGACCAATTAGGTGGGTAGTCGGAGATGTCTTATTTAGCAGCGGATTAGCAAATGAATCAAATCATAATTCATTCACTTTAATTAAGCCGGCGCTATTTAAAGTCCTGTTTTACTCAAGAGTTCTTTGTGTTTGGAAATGCCATGGCATCACAAAAGTGTTTCGGGAATTGTGGAGCAGCATCAAGGGAATCAAGTTTTTTGACATCCTTAAAGCAGATGCCACCTGCGCTGAAAGCACCCTGTGAAAGTTAGATATAAGCTCTTAGCTTTTGTGCCTCTAGAATCATGTGGCTCCTTTTTTTAATTTAATTTATAGATTAATCACTTGACTGTCAATACAATACAGACTGTCACTTTTCTGAAGATGTTCCTTGAAAAAAGTACATCTAACTTACTGTCTAGGAACGGCAATGATCATTAGAGGACATGAGACTGCCAGTTGTTTGGTTCATCTGATTTAGTCTGTGACCCATACTAGTCTCTATCCACAGCATCCATAGAATATGGCTGAAAATCTAAATATTTCTTACTTACTTTATCAACTATCGACTGACAAGATCTCCTATAAATTGTGTTAAAAGCCAACAACGCCTTTGTGACACTGGTACTCCTTAGCAGCCCTTAATAATTTGACATGAATATTCCTGTGATTAGTTACAGACACGTGGAATCTGATTTAATGTGAGGAGTAGAGACACCCTCCAGATGGTGACACCACCTTGCATTAATGTTGTATTAATGTTGCAATCATGTTGTATTATCATCATTCATTGTTCATTGTATGAACCTCTGCTTCACGCTGGTTTCTGGAAAAGGAAATATTGTCATGATAGCATCTGTTTTGGCTAGCCCAAGTATTGCGCTATCTTGTGGTCTGAAGAACAACATTACATTTATTACATAAATTAAGTTTGTGACTGCATCTCTGTCATCCATCGTAAGAACAGCAGGCTTTCTCGTCAATCGGGTGTGTTGTAGGGAGATATTTACCCTATTCATCTGAGATGGTGACTAGGTGATATAACCAATTGGTGATACAACAGGTACAAAATATGTGTGACGAATCAAATGTAGGATATTTAGTGAACAGTTATTTAACTGTCATTTAGTGCCGTCCGCTTCCCAGTTGCAGCTCCTCTCCCTCGAAAAGGATGAAATGAAACCTCTAGGATCCATTAACACCACATGTTGGAAGCCAGGCAAAACAGACTCATGTGACCTGACAGGCGATTAGACCCCGAATGAGGCGGGACGTCGAGCAGATGACTTCAGCTTTTTCTCTCCTCTTCCCTTATCCCTCCCTCTTTTTAATGACACCATTTAGCTTTCGCGCTTCACGAGACGGGCGCCAGCGCTCCCCAAACAGAGAAAACTCATCCAAACTTTAAAGTGGCAGAGAAAGCAGGAGTGCCCCAAAGCACTAATCGTTTTCTGGACGAGGAGGCAGTGTAATGATCTGAAATAAACGCCTCTCGGATAGGGGGGGGAATGATTAATGTCGGGGGAGCTAAGCACTGATGCCCGGCACCGGCCCTCTCAGGTGATGAAGAACACAGGGGAGATGTAACGGCTCCATGGTGGTCTCTGATACGGAAAGAAAAATATGGTTTGAACTGTACAAAACATCACAGAGGCACAAATAGCCCTGATGCTGGTGTATTAGGGTTTTCACTGCACCATTCAGTTATGATATACAGTACACTTAAGGCATTAAAGAAAGAGAAAACCACAATACTGATTAGGGTTGACACAGTAGCTCTATGGCATAATTGAGGAAGATGATGAACAACAATGCCGTGCTGTCGTAAGCCTCTGGTCTTCATCTCAGGAAATGGGTCGCATTCTATCCAGGATATCCTATGATGTCTTTTTAACAACGTCTTAGTGATTTACTTGCCATTCAGGTGACATCTTTTTCTAAAGCAATTTGCAGCATGACTAGACATGGTAAAGGTAGGCTTAATTGAATAACCCAGCACAAATTAGGAAGGTCGCGCAATACAGCTTATACGTGCGCCCCTGGTGTGCTCTGGTTATTTTCACAGGTGATGCAGGAAGAGCTCCCTATCCATCTTTTTTGCAATAAAAGCTTTGAGCAATTATTGCATTACCTCATAAATGACCATTGGCTATCTATAGGCTACTCAACCTCTGGACAGCAGCTTTTGTCTCAGTAGTAGTAGGAGGAGACGCTTCAAAGTGATTTAAGAGCCATCTGTTTATCTCTCCATCTCTCTTTTCCTGTCATCTTTTTATTATTCATGAGATAAAAGAAACCCTTAAAATAGCCAACAGAGTTTCTGTCTCACTCATTTCCTCTGTATCTATCATCAACCACTTTCAAGGGGTAAACACATTTCAAATGGATTGTGTCCATGTCTTTCGCCTCCTCCTCTGCCTTTGATGGTCCTGTACGCTGCCTGAGGCCAGAAGGGCCAGATGCCTAACAAGACAGGGTCAATATTCGCTTTCATATACATTAATAAAGTGTAAAGCCTAACTGTAAATGGCTGTACATAATAAATAATTATAAACGGTAAAGATAAATTTGTGTAAATAATACAATGTAATAGATTAATTATATGTGTAAATGATAATAAGTGTTTTTTTTCTGTGCGTAAATACATTTAATTGATGTGTAATGAATATATAGATGTGATTTTTGTGTCTAAATAATATATATAGATTTGATTTGCGTGTGTAAATAATAAATAGAAGTGATTTGTGTGTTAATGTGTTGCAGTGCCTCCCCCAGTGGAGCCCACGAGGAAGCCCTGGTGGGATGAGATGTGGCTGGTGCTCGGGACCGCCAGCTGTGCCTCTGTGGTCTTCCTCCTCCTCACCGCCATCGTCTGCTACAAGGCCATAAAGAGGTATGCCATGTGTGCACGCACACACACACACACACACACACACACACACACACACACCACACATACACACAGGCATGCGCACACATACACACACACACACACACACACACACACAGGCATGCCCGCGCACAAAACACACACGATTCACACAAACACACACACAGCCATGCACTCACACACACATACAGGCATGCGCGCGCACACACACACACACACACACACACAAACATGCGCACACACACAAACATGCGCACACACACACACACACACACACACACACACACCACACATACACACAGGCATGCGCACACACACACACACACACACACACACACACACACACACACACACACACACACACACACACAGGCATGCCCGCGCACAAAACACACACGATTCACACACTTACTTACTTGTTTTTTCTTTCAGTAGTAGAGTACTCACAACACATATCCATCCACACCACAGCCTCACAAAGCCTCTTGCTCCTCCTCATCGAGCTCTTAGAGCTCAGGGGAAGATTAACAAAGGGAAATATACACTCTATATGGCACCTTTGATAGCTACAGCGCTTCCATTTCCAGTTTTCCACTCAAATCGTATCACTTGTGACCTTCAATGTACAGTATACCACATCCTTTTGTGTGCCCCTCCTGTGTAGGTAGTGATGAGGCTCAGTAATGTAAAAAGGCCTAGCTCCCCCTGAAGTAGTCGTCTAAAGAGGTGCCGGTAGAAAATAGTATAGCCTATCATCACGCCGCCGCTTCGCTCAGTGGAGGAGACTGCGCATCCTAAGATTCACATGTCACATTGATATGCCGCTGGACAATAAGCTGTTGTGGCAGGGGTACAATAGCGTAAAGACAGCGAAAGGAGGAGAAGTGAGCCGATGTGACGGGGAAGCGAAGGAGCGCACAGAGAGAGGGATGGAGTCCGTATCATGGTGGAGCTGTCTGTTGGTCTTCACCATTCGGAGGGTGATCTCAATTACCAGCAGCAAGCATTAAGCCCCCCCCCCCCTCCCCTCCCTTTTTTATTGCCCTGGTTTTTCTTTTAGTGTCTTCAATTATCACAAAGAAAAAAAAGCCACAAAGAAAATATCCGGATTCTCTTAAACGACCACGGCTGAGATAATTCAGCACTGAGAAGGAAATCCTGTGCAAGTAGCATGAGCTGTCAAGCACACAGTGGAAATGGGCAATGCAGTGGCTTCCAGCAAGAGGGCCATTTGCTCAGCCTGCCTTTCATAAGCAAGGCAATGCGCGGCGTTTGTTATTGTAGGAGGGAGGTGCACAAGAGGGATTTAGTGCAGCACTGTGTCTTTACCTTTGAGAGACTTGTATCTGCATCCAGAGGTCAGAAAGTCACTAGCACAGCACTGCTGTGTGTTGCTGCAAAGTGGTTATCCCAGCAACTTTTACATGCAGAGGGGGGTAGGAGGTAGAGGGTAGGCGGTAGGGGGGGTTTGGCTTTGTGGTGGTGGCGGGCAGGTGCTGCTGCTGCTTTCGCCTGCCATGTCATCAAAACACCGCCAGCCCCGTCATAGCGTCAAACCACAGTCATTATTTATGAATTAATCTGCAGAGTCACTACGCCTGCTTCCATCTCACGGAATGACGAGAGAGAGAGAGAGAGAGAAAGAGAGTGAGAGAGTGAATGAGAGAGAGAGAGAGAAAGAGAGAGATAGAAAGAAAGAAAGAAGAGAGAGATAGAGAGAGAAAGAAAGAGAGATAGAAAGAAAGAGCGAGAGAGACAGAAAGAGTGAAAGAGAGACAGAGAGATAGAGAAAGAAAGAGAGAGATGCAAAGAAAGAGAGAGAGAAAGAGAGAGAGAGAGGAAGAGAGGGGGGGGCTTGGCTGGGTCCTGATGGGATCAGTGTGATGGCGCTGGCACATTCACAGATGGCTTCTGGTGGAGGTGTAGAATACAGACACAGCTGATTTGTCGCCTGATGCAAGTGCCGTGTGCCTGCTGGAGTAATGGACGGAGTCCGGCACAGGTTCGCCACACCGGCCCTGTCGGCTCAATTCATTACCACGTCGTTACTTATTCATTTCCTGCAATGTAAGAGCCATTTCAAAAGTTGGGTCGAGTTTACTTGTTCCATAACCATGAGCCCCCACCCGTCCCCCACTCCACCCCTACCTCCCTGCCAACTAAGGGTTTTTAAAAACAAAACAAAAAAACGCCATCTTTTCTATTTTACTTTTCGTGAGAGTTTGGAATTTGTCACGGGGGTGTGACTGTGGTTTTTGTAGCGCCCATGATGCGGCTCAGAAGTCAGTGGCCATGCACCATTAATGAGAGGAGTTAAAAGCGGTGGCACCCAAGGTAACCTGGGAGATTTTGAGGACGTCAGTGTGCGTGTGGCGTGTCACGTCGGCCCTCCTGAGGTGAGAAGGCGCTGTGACAAGGGCTCCACGGCGACGGCAGAGGAGCGGAGGAGAGAAGGCCCGTCTCGTCAGGGCCAGGAAGAGGAAATGACCTCGGACAGCCATGATCGCTCACATAAGCAGCTGTAAAAATAGGTCGTCTGTGATTCACTGCAGTCACGCATGTATCTGCGCAGGTTCCATTTATGCTGGCGGAGTAGCGACGTCATGGTGAAATAACTGACACGGCAAGTCGGTCCCAGGAACTGCAGAGAGCGATACACCAACACTAACCAAGACGTTCAGTCCAACAGACCAGTCCTCTGTCCGTACCTTTTGTCGTTCATTTTCTTATATTCCTGCCTTAGTTCCCTTTTTCTTTTTAGTTTAATATGTTTATTTTCATCTTATTTGCATCAAAAACAGAGCATGTTCGTCCAGGCCATTTTAATCTCATTTTGAAGAGTGTAATGAGGAAATAGCCTAGACTTGCCAGATAGCACATCTAGCCTATGACATGGAGCCGTACTGTTTGTTCCGTGCTACACCAGATGGAACTGCTAGTGAATTATTTCATTATGGGTGTGACTTACAAATGTTTGTTGTACCAGTGCCCAATGAGGCCCCAGATGACTCTCCAGATCATTTGTGGTGGCAGACGCCAAGTCCAGACTTTTGGGCAGTTATTTCTCCTCCGTGTTTCACACTAACGCAGAATTGTGCCCACACGTGGCACCCGTGTACTGTAGGAGTCGCCTCGTTTTTCGACACGGAGCCGTTACTCCCCGTGCATAGAGAGCCGTTTGAATTAGCCCGAGTGAATGAATTTGTAATGTGTACACATTTTTCTCTCTGTTGCTTTTTTATCTCTCTGCCTCACACCCCCACATCTATCTCTCTCTCTCTCTCTTTCTCTCTCTCTCTATCTCTCTCTCTCTCCCTGCCCTGAGAATTTGGGTGGAAGCAATGTATTCCCCAATGGGAGCCTCAGCTGGCAGCTTTTTTACCACCTAATGAGTATGCTCACTCTGCCAAGCCTGAGCCACAAAAGAGAGATGTTTAATGTCCCCCTTTATATGCGAGTGGAAATCGTCATTTAGCCACGGCCAATGACCTATGCAGCGGAAACGGCTCTCTGGTAAAGCCAGACGGTCAGACGGGGTTTAGCACCGCAATAATCGCCCCCATCCGATGGTATATAGGCACAAGTCACCAGCCCCACATCAGCATCTGCTGGGCACTGGCTTATTGTAATGAGTTTGATGGCATTAAGTGCATTCAAGGAGAAAGAGCTTCAGTGCTGGGACTGCCTCATACTCACACACACACACACACACACACACGCACACACACTATCTGGCTCAGCATAGAAGTGGAACAGAGGGATAGGGAAACAGGGGGAGAGAGAGAGAGAGAGATTGAGAGAGGCAGAAAGAGAAACAAACACTATTGTTATGTATTCGCTCTTGTTTTCTTGCCCTTGTTGTCTTTGTTGTCTGCTGTGCTTTGGGGAGAGGAATTTATGTGTCATTGTGGTAAAGCGCATTACAGCTCTCAGGCGAGGAGAAATCTGAGATGGCCAGAGTGAGGACTGAGAGAGGAGAGGAGAGGAGAGGGGAGGAGAGGAGAGGGGAAGGAGAGGAGAGGAGTGGAGAAGAGAGGAGAGGAGAGGAGAGGAGAGGAGTGAAGAAGAGAGGAGAGGGGAAGGAGAGGAGAAGAGAGGAGAGGAGAGTAGAAGAGAGGAGTGGAGAAGAGAGGAGAGGGGAAGGAGAGGAGAAGAGAGGAGAGGAGAGTAGAAGAGAGGAGAGGAGAAGGAGAGGAGGTTGGGAAAATAAAGAGGGACATGCAAATGCCCTGTGATATTTGATTCATGTTTATCGCAAAACCAGAGCCCGCTATAATGCTCTCGCGCTTCGGGTTCGTAAGCCGTCCCAAGCGGACAGCTGTCTCGGCCGGTCCGACTCTGCCGTACTGGAGGAGACGGCGAGAATCGCCTTTGTGTGTGGTGTACATGCAGCGCTGCTCCACGCTGTCGCCCAAAGTAACGCTCAGCCAGCCCTGGCCTAAAATAACTCCACTTGGGCCGCAGTCACAGGGGAGAATGCACACTTGCTTGTGATGTCGGCTATGTCTGGGGTCTGCAAAAGCGGTTGCGCAGAGGTTCCACATGAGGCTGCAACAGACTTAAAGGAACACTTCATCGTCTTTTCATATTAAACTCTGTTATTTCCCTTAACTGAGACGAGTTGATACATACCTCTTACGTTTCAATGCGTGCACTCACTGGCTCTGGCGCGCGGTGCTACTTTTATAGCACTTAGCTAGCCCAGTTCATTCATTAGGATCCAAACAGAGATGAAGTTAGAAGCGACCAAACACCTCCACTGAAAACATAACTTCATCTCTATTGGTTGTCTGTCTTAGTTAAGGGAATAACAGAGTTTAATATGAAAAAGCGGTGAAGTGTTCCTTTAAGGACGAGGCTGGAAGTGCTGTGAAGGCGGACAGTGTAGATGATGTGAAATTGTGTACCATGGAAAAATGGTGAAGATGAATCAGCTGCATAAACATCTTTCATCGTTTATTATTCCCCGCCCCCCTCCTATTTTCCTCTTTCCTTTCTTCTTTCTCTCCCTTTTTTCAGTCTTTCCACACGTGAAAAGAGGAATATTTTCCGAAAAGATTAAAAGCAAATCCCTGTGCCTTTGGCCGTTTTTTCCGTATCCCAGGTGCTGGTGATGTGCAGGCATATCAGACTCTTAAGTGCTCGGGTGATCGTCTCTATTCTTTTAAAGATAAACATTTTCATTTGAATTTTCCCCCTTCATGTGATGTAGGATCATGCAAATGCGTGGTGGCGCTGGCTCGCCGGAGAGCACTTGGAGAGAGCGAGCTCTCGGCTTTCTCGGCGAACGCCGCCTCGTGATGAGTGATCGGGCAGAACGGAGATGGAAGTGAAAGGTCAGCACCTGGGGGCCGTTTAGTGCTCTCCCACTGGCTCTCTGTGGCCGGGCCCCGTAATTGGATGCCTGTATGGATTTGCCGAGTCAATAGCAATGAGAGTGTGTGGCTTCTTGTGCATGCGCGAGTGGGAAAGAAGCCCCCATTGTGGCCGGCGCTGTATTTAACTCCACCGCCGAAGACAAGACGTGGGCTTTCCCAGAGACGCAACTCTGTGGCCCAGCTAATAGAGGGGGGAGGATATCGATGGCAAGGGAGGGAAAAAAAGAAAGATACTGAGTATATCTGTGTGTCTGTCTCTCTGTGTGTGTGTGCGCGCACTTGTGCGCGCGCGTGTGTGTGTGTGTGAGTGTGTGTGTGCCCTTGTACGTGCATGTGTGTCCATGTGTGTATGTGTGTGTGCATGTATGTGTGTGTGCATATGTGTGTGTGTGTACACGTGTGTGTGTGTGTGTGTGTGTGTGTTAGTGTTAGTGTGTCTGTGTGTGTGTGGGGGTGTCTTTTCGTGCTAAGACTGACTGATGTTTCCTGCTTCACGACACCGTCTGATAACTCTTTCCCTGGTCATTTTTTATTTTGTTACACCTTTCTCTGGTGCTCTGTTGTCGTTCTGCACCTCTGCCTGCGTGTCATTTGTCAGCGAGACAGAGACACAGTGAGCAGGCCGTGGCATAGCTTGGCTCACCTTGCCTTCTGTAGCAAAGATGATTGATGTAAACACTAAGAACTATCAGATCCAGGGTTTCTTTTTGCTCAGACAGAACCTGCTGGGAAAACGTACCCTTGGCCAAGGGTTTGTTTAAGAAAGCTTAACACACACAGAAATGAAGACGGATATCTTTTCTCTAATACACAGAGGAGGGGGGGGGGGACTGCAGTTGTCTACTTCTGGGTTTGATGTGCCTGGGAAAGTGTTGAGGCCGCAGATCTGGAATGGAGTTAATGAATCTATTCATTCACTATCCTATAGTCCAGACCGTGTGCTGGTTCTAGTGGTGTAAAACCTGGACCCTGGAACGCAGTGAGTGAATCTATATCCAGCCCAAACAGTGTGCTGGTATTAGTCTGGTGTACAAAGCGTACTGTAAGCTCCCCATAACGGTAATGTGTGCCTCTGCCAAATAAGGTATTTATCACCCTTTATAAATTCTCAAGCCCTGTGCAGTCATTACTGAGCGTGCACATGTAAGTGCCATTGCTTGTGTGTGTGTGTGTGTGTGTGTGTGTGTGTGTGTGTGTGTGTGTGTGTGTGTGCAAGCATTAATTGTCCTCTATTTTTAAACTCTGTTTAGAAACAAGAGGCTGTCCTCACTTTTTGTTTAACATAGCGAGGACGCTGCTTCTGAGAGCTTCGCAAAATGCCTGCGCAGTGTGACATGAGCTCTCAAGCTGAATTTATGTGTCTCTGTCGAGTGGCCATGACTCAGCATAACAAAACATTAAAAAAAAAAAAAAAAAGGAGAGACAAGGCATGATCTCATTTTCTCCATGGGAAGCCTCCATCACCGCCTCTATTACATTTGGACTGGCTGATGCTGCTGCGGTGTGTTTGCTGGTAATGACAGTAAATGCCCTTCGAGGAGCCTTGAAAGCCTCCCTCCAGAGATGGGGGGGGGGGGGGATGGGGGGGCTTGTTGATGTTTATCAGCCAGGCCCGGCGGAGTAGTGTGTTGCCGGAGCTCAAGCCAACATGTGTAATCTACCAAAACAAAAACACCCACAGGTGGACAGTGGCAGCGCTCGGCAATGTCCGTAAAAATGTGGAGATAATGGCCGCTTTTCCAAGCAGTTTATCTGGCCCCTGTTCCGGCCATTAGGGCCCACTTGTCTGGTGTGTGCTCAGTGCACTGGAGGACTTTTGCCTTGTGTGTGAAATACTGAAATGTTGATCATATTTCCATTTGACTGTAGATGCTGACATAGGCAAGCGGCACGAGCCACTGTCTTCTATTATTGATAGCAGTTGTTGTAGGATGGGGGGGGGGTGCCCTGTGTGCTGGCCTTAATGTGCTCCTTTCTCTCATATTGAGCACAGCCACCCTGACACACCTGTGTGTGTGTGTGTGTGTGTGTGTGTGTGTGTGTGTGTGTGTGTGTGTGTGTGTGTGTGTACTGTATTTGTGTATTTGTGAGTGATAAAAGAAATCTACCCATCTCAGAACTGGAGGCCATGCATGCATGCATGCATGTGCGAGTGTTTTTTTTTTTTTTTTGTCCTCCCCCGTTGGCAACGAATGAATGAAGCTTGTGAATCTCAGAACCTGAATGGAGTCTGCTCTCTTAAACCCCAGTGACACCACAGTGAGAAGAGCCCCCACCCCCCACCTCCATCAACCCCCCCACCCCCACCCCACCTCGCTTTCCATATCTGTGTACACACTGCACTGGAGAGCCGTGGCATTAAACTTTAATGGCCAACAGCACTGTGCTGTGCAGCCACCTGCCAGATGCATACTACACCGCATGGATTATTGAGAGCTGGACAGTGGCGTGAGGTGAAGACGTAGCCATTTTAGACCCATCTAGGCTATTCCTGGAGCTTTTTTTTCCTTTTTTTTCTTTCCCCTTTCTTTTTTTGGGGCGGTGGGGCTGGATGGGTGGGTTCCTCCACGCGTGAATGGAAACCGGCTGCCATAAGAGCAGTCTATGAATAGCGTGTTCCTTAGAATTCCCCATGCGCTGGTTTTTTTTTATTTTTATTATTGTTATTCTCGGAGTGAGGAGAAGCAAGGGCCCCGGTTCACATCGGAAGCGAAAAAAACACGCTCACCTCGGGCGCAGCCGCGCCTGTAGGCACGACACAAATGAATTAAATGAGATTTTAGAAATGTTGTAGTGCTTTTAAACGGCGGATCATATTATCGCCTGCCTACACTGTTCAAGAGCAAGCCTGTTACGTAAAATACTTCCCAGGGTTTTTTCTTTTTTTTTATCAGTTCACTGAAATTGGTGGGGAAAAAATGTAGCACTTGTTTAATTCTCATGCACAAGGCTTTTTCGTATTTAAACCATAGGCTCAAAATGGAATCTCGATACTCAACTGTGTTGCCGCATTACTGTGATTTGTGCGACAACGTGCCTCGATGAGTCAGAATTGTCTAGAGACAGTTTGCCCTGAATATTCCCACCAGAATTGTTTTTTAAGAGTTCCCTCTGCCGAAGGATTGGGACCTGCCTCTTTAAAGTATAATGGTTACCGCACATCTCCGGCAAAACAGCTGTCCCATCTCTGCTAATTGCCCTGTTTCGATTGGCCTCGGAATGATGTGCCACTGCTTAGGATCTCGTACTGCAAGACTGTGCGACCGCTCATTTTTCTTGGCCAGAGGATGTGTTTTATCTTCCGTGAGTGTTTATTTGATCGGGCATTAGCCGGCGTAAACACCATGAATCATCCTCAGAAATGTTTGTGACATGGCTACGCAAACAACATACTTTATTGCTGTTTACACCCGCTGATGAACGTGCTTGTGATCGTGAACTCGTCCCCTTTTCATAAATATTGACTCCCATCGGCTACTTGGGCTCGCCTCATTTGGACCAGCACTTGAGCTGGCTTCCTCCCATGGGAGGAAATGCCGCTTCAGAAGGAGACACTCAGGCAGCTGCTGGAGGCAGTGGCTTCGGCTCGGTCTTAGAGCCCTGAGGACCGCTGAAAGGCATGCTGGGAAGCGCGGCCTGTGGACCCGAACCTGTGAAGGAGGACCCTGGGACTGGTGCTGCTAAAGAATCGAGGAGAACGGCTTTCTCCATCTTTACTGTTGTGCTGTTTATATACCTTTGGATGTACAGTATGTGTACGTATGTGGGTGTATTGCCTCAGCGTGTGTGCCATACATCAGACATATAGCTCGGAGGAACTGGCCAAAAAGAAAAGAAAAAAGAAAAGATGTTACTACATCTATGTCTATGTTTGTCGGCTGAGTACCCGCGTCTCTCTTGTCTCAGTGCGGGAGTGTGTGTCTGTGTGCTTGTGTTAGTATTGAAAAACAGGCAAAGCATGGCCAATTCTACCGCACCCCGAGACACATGTAGCCGTTATTGGAACACGGATGGAAGCAGGTGATTCCCAGCAGTGGCACCATTTAAAAATAGTCCCAAAACCCATCGATCCATTGGGATATGTTAACGGCAGCTTCCTCTCACAGCGTCCCTCTTCCACTTCTAGAGCCCTGGGGACCGGAGTCGTCCACACCGCCAGCAGAATGAGCTACTGCTTCTCTGTGCTGTCAGGGTCCAACCTGATTCATACCTGAGTGAGCCACATGTTGTCCATTTTGATGGACTGGCATATGGATTGGGGTAATGACCTCAGAATGGCACCGCAGCCTGCAAGAGCCTGACAAGACGGTGGGAGGGGTTCGCTGCGTCAAGTCACCGTGATTTCTCGTGGGGAGTCAAGACCTTCCGTCCACATTTGGTTTATTGTGGCTGTTTGTTTGTCTCGGTCGCTCTCTGTGGTTTTTGTGGGCTGTGTGGTCTGCCTCGGTAAAGCAGCTTCTTGCCAATGCAGTGACTACCGCTGCATATGCACCTTCTGTTACAAGAATGTACATAAACCTTTGGTTTAGAATATGTGTGCTATCTCTCTCTCTCTCTCTCTCTCATTTTCCTTGTCTGTCTTTCTCGTGATTCCTTTTCTATCACTTTTCACTTTTCTATCCTGAGCTCTTAGTATTTTCTTTGTACGCTCTGCTCCCTTTCTCCATCAATACATTGTCCATCTATCTCTCTTTTCTTTTTCTCTCTTTTCATGTCTGTGTCCTCATGCTCTCTCTCTCTCTCTCTCTGTCTTCTGTCTCCATCCTCTGGGAGCCCTGGAGGATTCAGGATTGTCCCCTGGTGTATAACGCATGATGGGGGGAGGGAGGAGGAGGAGGGGGGGTCTTTACAGGGAAGCCCCCAGGCCCCAGGCAGTACGTACGCACTCGTCGCCACGGCAGATGGTCCCTGTAGAGGATATGGATTGTCCCATCAAACCTGCCCAGGGGACTTCATCTGTTTTTATCATGATAAACAAGTGCATGCATTCCTAAACATCCCATAATGTATAAGAGGGACTTTTCAAAACAAGTGGGTTTTTTTTTTTTGATCCAGGATTTAGTTTTGCTCTGGTTTTCTCACAGATGATTTGTATGTGAAAAAGAACGAGAAGGCAGACACAAGCACTGTACAGGGTCATTATAGCGGAATGGTCTTGATGTCTTTATACACAGAAATTATTCTTGCGCTCTGCTCTTTACAGACAAAAACAACCGAGCGCCTGCATCTCTGGATAAACTTCAGAAAGATCTGAAATGTATACGACATTCGGCGTGTAGCTGTGGAAGCGACCTTTTCAAATAATTCAGGCCCTTTTCGTGAAAGGCAAGCTGACCCCTTACACTTGCCCATGAGGGACCCCGACAGTAGATGCAGCTCTTAAAAAGGTCATGTTGTTTTCATCTGCGTGCTTATTTGCATCCTCTTTGTGCAACGCTCCTTTTTGAAAAGCACGAGAAAAAGGCAGTGACCATTCAGTTGGCCACCACAAACCCCCCACAGTACCACAACTATTGGTGACCTCACATTCAAATGTTAAACCGGAAAGATTCATTTGTATCTGTTGGTGTGTGCTAGGAATATGGCTGTTTTTATCAGTTGATGCGTGTTTTGAACAGTATACAGTTGTTATCTTTCTTAGACCTACAGTATTTGTTTTTTTTTCTCCAGAAGGCTCTGCTTCCCTTTCCTGGTCTTGTTGATGGAGCCTTTTAGATTGTTCCGTGCTTTAATTGAATTATCTGGGACTTTGGCTCCAAGGGTTACATATCTTAGATCTCTAATCAGAGACGGACAGCGGTGGACGCTGCTGCATTTAGTGCTCCTGCCATTTGGGCTTGTGGGAAGTCATTTAAACGGGGAGATAAGTCAAGTTGATGACCTCCTCTTGCGGTGAATCATCCTGTGCCATAATGAAGGGCTGTCTTGCTCCGCAGACAGAGAGAGCAACTCGTTAGCCCCCCCCCCCCCCCCCGAAACCCCAAACCTTACTTTGATTCATATTTGCGAAGGCAAAGCCTGTTTCATTAAGTGCACATTTCCAGACGCTTCTCGAAATGATATCAGAGGGGAATGTGAACAGCTATTTTAGCGTGAGCACCGTGGGCCCACAGAGCAATAAAAAATAAGCAGAATTGACTGACAGGGCCTCTTTAGCTAATCTTGCAAACACACCTACGCAAATTAAAAGCAATTTACTTAATTATCCCTTCTTTTTAATAGCCCCTGCAGGCCAGTTAAGAGGTTGATGAAGGTTGATGAACATCTGGGATGTAAAACCATCAGAATTATGAGCAGGTTGTTAAGAATTTACAGCATTTTCATCTCCCATCATAACAAACACGTGGATTCAACCCTGCAGGCACTGTGAGCACACTAATCCCAGCTCTCTTGTCAACCATCCTAAATTCCTAATGCAATCTAACTTGTGACGTGTCTGTTTTTAGGAAACCACTACGGAAGGAGGAGAATGGTACGAGCCGGGGGGAGTACGCCATGAGCTCCCGGACCAAGACCACAACGGTAGAGACCAACAGCACTGGGGTATAGGGGCCGCCCCAGACATGACCACACCTGGCGATCCTCTTCAACGTTACTACAGCCACACTCCCTCTCCTTGCGCTTGACAAGGTCACGGAATGGCAGAGACAATGACACTGGAATTTCTTCGGCACTCAAGCCATGCCTAGATGCCTAGAGAGAACCAGAGAATTGTATATTTATTAATATATATAAATATATATATGAATATAAAATAGAGCTTAAAGGAAACAGGGGACTTAGACTTTGACATGCTGGACTAGGCCCCGTTGCGGGACATCACCTCAAGTTGGCGGGGGGGGTAGGGGTTCGGGGGGTGTACTGGATGACAGCTGCCAGTGCATGGGGCAAAGCTGTCAGTCCGAATGGCACCTCGGAGATCCCCCCTAACCCTCCCACTCCAGTCGGCGGAGAGTGGCAGCAAAACAAGCGCTGGCGACAAAACAAACGCATGCACTTTCTATTAAATGCAACAACTTCTCATGGATCCTACCCTTCTCTTTCTCTCTCTCGCTCTCTCTCTCTTTCTCACTCACTCTGTATCTGCCTCTCTTTGTCTCTCTCTCTTTGCTATTCCTCTTGTCCAAGGAAAGGATGGGGACGGGCAGGAGATGCTCCTCCACCTTTTGTAAATTTCCAGGGTCCCGAAAGAGGAAGGGGATGCATCAAGCCATTGTTATCTGTGGGTGTATTTTTGACGCACGCTGATTTAAAAGTCATCGCCACCCATGGAATGAGAATGATCCATGTATGCCAAATATAGAACCTTTTTTTTAAAAAAAAGAAAAACTACAGCTGGAAGAAACAATGAATTGTCAAAGAGTGTGGGTTGACTGACTATGCAATTTGAGATGGGAGTGCGGCAAGAGAGCTAGACATGTATTTTAGTAACTAGCGGACCAGGCTAGCCTCTGATGTCTGGTTACCACTGGTTTTGTCCTCAGCTGAACAGCTATATCAGCACTGCTCAGTCTTGGTTTCACTTAAAGTGCTTCATAATGTGTCTATCACTGGCTGACTCATGATTAATCCAGTACTGGCTCTGCATTAGCCTGTATCATGTTGGCTGGAGTAGCCTCTGAATTCTTGTCCTCAGCCTACGAATTGCTAGTATACACGTAACTTAAGACTGTTATCTTTATTGACTAGATGTCGCAAAGGTTTAAATTTGCTTCTGATCCCAATTTCAAAAGGTCACTTTTTTGTTTGCTTTGCATCCAGAAACAAGAAATGTTAATTAGCTGGCGTTTTTCCTCTGGACAGTCATCAACCATTGGTGACTACGATAATCCAGAAGTGTACTATTCAGAAACCATCTCAACATGCCGACTCCCTGTTTGAGCTAGATATGCTAATCATGTTAGCAGCTTTATCTATGTCGCAGAGAGAAGGAGTAGGCCTACCGATCCCAAGCTTTCATGTATTAACTGACTTTGTTTTGATTTCTTGTAGAGTATTTGCTCAGCCAAGTCAATCCTCTACTATTTATTTTCTGTAATCGCTATCTTGCTGGCATCTCGAATGGTAGTTCATCACAGAGGAAGTCCTGTTTAAAACAAATGTATGGCGAAACAACTGTAAAACTGCCTAGTCAGTTTCTGTACAGGTAATTTAAGCTGCACCTCATCAAATGGACTGTTTCTTTTCCTAGAGACCTCGGCTAACGTTACCTTCTCTACTCACCATGGTCCATTTAGGTCCTCCCACAAAACCACTAAATTAGATGAGCCATCATTTGGCAAAACAGAACACGTCCATTAGCCTACTTACTCACTTCTTTCTGAGGTTCTATTCTATGTTCAAATTAGAGAACGCTTGTAGTGGTCAGACATAGCCTACAGATTCTTCTAGAGCTACATGTTATGTGTCTTTGTGATGATGTCTGGAAAGGAGCGATCACTTCTTTCATATAATTAGCATACTCAAATTTTGGATCCATCCACGCTCTTTTCATTGGCAATATAAAATACTGTGTATTATTGACCGTTTTGAGACGTTATTTTTAACATGTCATTTCGGTCTCTTTACTGGTTTCAAATGAATACATTACGCCGTAATCATTTTATAAGATTGACCAAGGCATGGAACAGTGAACGTATTTGGTCATGTGCTCAGTGTCTTCTATGTCTTAAAACACAAATCTTTACATGAGATTCAAACTGTGTATGTCTTCTTATGTATTTTTTGTTCATGTTACGATCACTTGCAAGCAGCCATTAACACAACACATACCAATTGTGTACTATAATGTAAAAAGGAGTCTGATAAATATTGCATGAATGTAAATATTGATATGCCTTCTTGCGTGTCCATCATATGTACATAGTAAATTTGATTTAAAGGGATACATGTAAGTGAGTGGATGTGATGCCATGGGGGAATAAACTTGTGTATGTGTCTAGAGGAAGCTGTTACTGTATATTTGTGTAATTAACAGTTGTTAATGAACAATGTATGCATCACATCTAACATATTGTGCATTGAACTGATTTAATTGCAACATGTTGATTTTTTAGTTTCAAATAAAATTGTACTATTCAGTATTGGCACTGAGGCATAGTCCTATTTATAGTTGCAAATGCTCGCATAGTAAGCTCAATGATGCCTAAAAAGCCAGCCTAAAATTATTTCCCCCTCTCCTATTTCTTGTCCCTCTTTCAAACATCATTGTCTTTTTACGATGATTTAGCCCCTGTGTCTTAGACGAGGTCAGTTTGACACAGAAATCTCTTACGGCCGGTTTCTGGCTCGTGTCGCAATCAAGCGCCTTGCAGTGTGCTGCCTGTGTCCTCCCAGCAGTTACTTGCACAGTGTGGCTCGGTGGAGAATCTCCTCTAGTTGGTGTCAGAACAATCTGCCCCCCTGCATCTGAAATTAATTTAATCCAGTGCGGAGGTGTCATCACAAGCTGACCGCAAAGTCAGTGTTTCCCTCCCTCCTTCCCTCCTTCCCTCCATCTCTCTCCCTCCCCCTCTCTGCCCCTCTCCCTCTTTCTCTCTCTCTCGCTCTCCCCGTCCTCCCACCCTCCCTGCTCACAGATATGATGTGATGACGGATTGTGA